>NC_137462.1:241604078-241984405 GCF_964235325.1 Thermobia domestica
CATTGATTGAATGGTAAGAATTACAGTAATGAATAGTTAGTTTGAGTCAATTTAAAATGGATTTCTCCGTTCTGTCAGTGTGTATCTTTTTTAATGCTTTTCAGAAACATTTTTTCGTCTGTTCTTTGAAAGTAAATAAACCTGTACTGGAAGTACAGGGTGTACACAAAGTAATTTCAGATTTAGAAACCTATGTAACATCTCGAACATTTGATTTATAATAATGAATCACACATAAAATGAAATAATAAAATGTACTGATTTTCCCTACAAGTGTTCAGTGTGCATATATTTTGTAACGAAGTACACAGCCAATAGACGAATTCTTTACCTACTGTGATCATTAAAGCCTTTTCTTCGACCGTCGCTATCTTTGCTCCTGGCGCTGTCAATTGGACATACGCGAAAGTGATCTACACACATATATGCAACTAAAACTCCCATGTTTGCTCTTTGATTCTGACCATGAATGAACACTATACATCTCATCTAAGACATTAAACCAAATTGAAACGTCATACTACATGTTTTTCTCACTATATGTTAAAGCTTCCATTTTTCATGTTTTTAGAACTCATGGTTTTATTTATAGTTACAACTGTAACTGAATTCCTCTGCCTTTCCCCTCATGAAAAACATCTGTCTATCTTATGTTCAAAATTTATAAGGAAGGATAATGCAGGGGTAATGATGTAAATTTGTTCTTTATGAAACATAAATTATTATGATAATTTGTCAAGATGGTTGTGGTAGTTGGTGTGATCTTTGATCTATTAGTTTTGTCTGAAATGTAACCCAATAATGTAGTGTGCAAACAGGTACCATTTATACCTCGAAAGACGAATAGGAAGGTCACTTGCTACTTATCAACTAGGGAGCAGAACTACGTTAGTCCATATAAATAGATTTACAATGTGGTAATATTGTTCAGCAATCAGTATTATCTCCAGTTTAGTACAAACAGTATTACTCAGGCGAGATTTGAGAATCCCGACCAATATACCATATACATATCCCATAATATTGAATAGGGGTAAGGTGGTTTAGTGTCAGAACGCTTACCTCTTGTACGTGGAGTCTCCGGTTCAATTCCAGGCAGAGTAAATTTGTAGTAGATAACATCGTTCCCTAAATTTTCTCAGGGTACTCCCGTTTCCTCCCACGTTTCATTCCACCAAATTTTTAAACATCATTCACTTGCCTTAATCATCCGTCTCCCTTAGCCTAAAGGGCATAAAATCGTGGGACGTTACACTGAAAGATTTCATTTTACATAATCTTGAATCAATGACGTGTCTGTAGCATCACACTGAACAAAACGCTTATTACGCGACTATTGTATCAACCTGTACGTATTACATAATTAAGCCAAGTTTTGGCTGAACATTTTCAACTAAGATCAAATTTTTCGAGTCGCTGCTGTGTACACACTCTCAACTGTTAAGTGATATTTGATTAATTTACCAAGTAAACTTATAATTACACTTTTATATTTGGTTCCTGAACTTCAGTTCCTAAAGTATACACTACTTAGCGCTATAATTTCGTGGAACACCAAAATTTAATTAATATTGATTAAAACTTTATAGAATTATATTAACATACAGTGAATACAACCACAGTGCAAGAGAGAATATTTTCAAATCCATTTAAATATTCTCAAATTGATTTAAATGGTTAGATATTAAAATTGTATAAAATACCAAAAATCTAAGGTATTAAACGACGTAAAGCGATAAAACGAATTATAAGAGTTCTCATAACTGAAGCACTTTCTGGTCTAAGGAAGACACTTTGTGTTACATGCTTCGTTGTTGAGAATATGCTCTCGTTTTCACCATATCCCTCCTCCCTCCGTTGATAACGCCTTCTGCCAACACAACGCCTCCCTCCACTTCATCTTCGCATAGCAAATGCTTACACTCTCCTACCACCAGCCACCCACCCAAAACAGCTTTTGAATCCCACGATCAATACTTGTTCTCCAGTTATTACTCTCCCCCGAGCCCCGAAGGACCAAGTGTCAGCGGAGATGCCCTTTGGACACGCAACTCGGTCTTTCGAGCTCGCGGTTATTGGAACACTCTCAATCAGCCGCCAACTTTCCAACCAAATTTCAAGCTGCTTTATATTACTCCCCACTCTTCATGTTATGTATACAAAAATGAATGAAGCTCACGTGTTTGCTTAATCAAATATTCAAAACTTTAGTCCACAATAAGCTAGACTACGACACTCTGATGTTTACGTAACGTATGTAAAGTGAGGTTAATATGTCTGTAGGGATTCTGCCATACATTAATTTAGGAGAAACAACTCATGCCATGAGAAACCGGAGTAAATTGTAGTAACCGAAACAACATTCCGTAATTTAAGCTTGTGTGTTTATTGTGGTATATGTTTTCACTGTACTTTCTATCGATCAATTTTCATAACTTTGAAGTTCTCAGGTAACCCAATAGTCAAATACAGGTGTTCTTAAAGTTACTGCTTGGAGGTCTATGATTCTATACATTCCTCTATGAGAAATTATATTGAAACTAGAAGTGGTGCTGGATGTGTGCTATTTCTTGTTTTAGTAGATGAACAAGAACAAAGATGAAATCTATTTTTTGATCAATTAATCCGTATTAAAAGCAGTCTCGCGGTATTTATTACCATTTGCGCTTTATAGTGATCAATATCAGACCGGAAGTGGAAGCGGATTTCTATCACTTCCGGTTTCAGTAGAGCGATATGGGGTGGAATGGCAACTATTCTTGGAATGCATAATACATATAAAAATTACTTCTTGTTATATCTTACACGTTTGCTCTGATACCTGTTGACAGTCGGGAGGATCGACGGAAGAAAAATGTATTAATAATCCAATTCTTATTGTAATTATGTAAAAATATTAATATATTTATTTCTGAGCAACCAACCAGAGCTGAGTTTGAAATTAAACGGCATCCGAAGTAGCACAGTTCGTGTCAGCGACCCCGAAAGCTATGAAATCGACACTAATATTGGTCATTTTTTATCATTTGTATATATCTCCCCACTACCTCCCCCCCCCAAGTTGCAGGGCTGAATTTAATTTAAACGGCATCGCATATGTCAATGTTTATCTCAGCGACCCTGAAAAATATGGATTCGATCATTCGATACTAATATAAGTCATTTTCGATCATTTTTAAATATCTTTCTCTCTTCTCCTCTTCTAAGTTGCAGCGTCAAAGTGAAATGATAGAAACAATCCCAGGCCCGAACCTCATCCATTTTGAAAATTTGGTCGTTATCGATTGTGTGATTTGAGAGTTAAGTTGCAAACATAGTCACTGTCATTTCATTTATTTTTCTATATCTCCCCTTCCCGTCCTCTTACTTGCAGCATCAAAGTCAAATGATAAAACAATTCTGGGCTCGAACCTCATGTATGTGGCAAATTTGATCGAGATCGGTAGTGTGGTTCAACAGTTATTAAGTTTTATTTATTTTTATATACCTTCTCCCTCTCCCTCTTCTCTGCTTTGTACTGTCAAAGTGAATAATAAAAGCCATTCCAGGCCCGAACTTCAACAATGTAGAAAATTTGATTGAGATCGGTCGGGTAGTTCAAGGGATACGAAGTAACAAACATAGTGACTTTCGTTTTCATATATATATATATATATATATATATATATATATATATATATATATGGACTATTTAGAAGAAGGTTTTAGAGGAAATAAATATCATACTACGTGTCTATAGTATGACATAAGCCTAAACATCATATTACTAACACTGATGTAAGCTTGGTCACTTTTTTATTTTTTTAGTCAGTTATTTTCTAAAGAAAAGAAAGAAACAAGAAATCTAACCTCATATTAAATAAATGTCTACAAGAAATCCAACATACATTAGGGGGTGGTCCTTATTTTTCGATTTCCTGGGTTTTTAGAATTTCATCCTGTAAAATGGTTTCATACCAGGCCAAAATCATCCATCAGAATAATTACCCAATTGAATAATACTAATGGTGTTCAAGACAACCTTGTTTTCAAGGCATTTACAGCATACAATATGAAATAAGGCTACCTTATATGGTACTTTGGAACGGCTAGGAGTGACACCATATCTCGTATAGGCATAATAGAGCTAAACACGCATCTATTACTATATAGTAGATCACGGCGGCCATCTTGAAGTCCACCATCTTGGATTCAGATGCAAAATATCAAAAGGATTCTGGGTTTTACTATCGTTTTAGGATAATTTTTCATCACAAACACTACTCTAACGTTATTTCCAACGTACATTTTTAATCATTTATTACTTATTGCCATCATAATATATGTTTATTAGCTTACAATTATATATCCAAACTTACAAAATATATGAACGTTACTAAACTGGTAGTCTGTGTACGAAGTGAACCTACAACAACTTGATGACAATTGAGTAAATTAGACTGGCATAGAAAAGAAAACTTTACCAAAAAAATCAGAGAGTAAAGTTTCTGTGTCAACATTGTCGTAGAACTGAGACATTTTGGAGTGATTCCGTCTACCGCAGGCGGAGAGAAGTAGAGAAAACTAAGCTGACAACAACGTTGTTGCCAGTTGTCATTCAGAAGGCAAAAGGCGAGATCTCTGTTGCATCTGCATACATTTAAATGTTTGGTAATAGTGTTATGCAAAATTTTAACGACAGAGAACTATTTTCCTCACTTCATGCTGATCATGACAAAATGGAAGAAACTTTTACTTAAGAAAAACTATTCAGTTTTTATTTTATTTTAAACGCTGATTAAACAAAACCATTTTCTCTTATATTTGTCATAATCATCCCTTATCGTAAACCCTATTTCGAAGATTTATCACTACAGAAGCATACTTCCTAAGAATCCTTTCCGTTTTCTAATCTAATCCAATCAATACTATTACTATCCACCTTCTCATAATCCATTTCCACATTATCTTCTTATTCTTTTTTTGTGGATCCACTCAAACTTATTTTTCTCGTACGATTATTTAGAGACTTCACTGAAGCTTGGGGCTTCTAAACTAAATTTGACTCCATATATATTTTATATATATATATATATATATATATATATATATATATATATATATATATATATATATATATATATATATATAACATGGTTTCCAAACAACACCAACAACGTTTAGGAGGTGATTCGTGACACCAATATGTGCGCAATCCAAAAATACATATTGCAGTATCCTATGGTACTCACGCAAAATTTTTATAGAGGTAATTCGGCTAGGGACATATACTTTGACCTGTATAAAAGTTCTTTCGGAAGTACCGCGGGATTCTGAAACGAATATTTGGATAAGACACATACATGTTCCTCAATAAAGTCTTAACCCGACTATAGCAGGTCCCATAGTATTGGAGTTATGAACCTTTAAATTTCATTTTTTCATGTTTTCGCCAGCCTATAACTCCGAAAGGAATCATTTGTGCACTCAGGTTGTTCTATACTTTTCGTGTTATCTTGGTGTCAGAAATCAACTCCCAAACGTTGTCAGTGTTTTTGAAACACATTATATATTATACAGGGCCGGATTTAGGGGTGTGTGCAAAGGCGCACGTGCTCCCTCCCCCCCACATCGTTCTAAATGTACACTATCTAAAGCGAGAAGGTAGCATTGAAAATAACACTTTCCAAAAATGTTTGCTGTCATGTTTCCATTTGGGTTTACAAGAAAGCGAAATTTTGCAAAATCAACATTTTGTCAATTTTCTGGAGGTTGAAGGAAAAAGATTCACCGAGAGCAGACACAGCATTTCCAGGGCAATTCATCATTCATACCACAGATGCCTAAAGGCATTTTTAGAAAAATCAAATCAGAAAATCCTTGATCCGGCCCTGTATATACTGATTATATATATATATATATATATATATATATATATATATATATATATATATATATTAGGGTGGTTCATATTCTCACATATTTGAAATTTCAGCCTCTGACCCTTTCATATTGTCCCTTTCTACGAAAAACATTTTTATGTGAAATTTGAATGAAATTGATTAATATTTAGAGATGACTCAAGCTATTTGAAATTTATTGCATAGTCTGCCGCAGAGCACAATGAACTTGTACATGAGGTGCTATCACATTCATTCCATCATGTATAAATTAATGACAAATAATAATGAATATTAGCAAAAAATGATAAGCAATATATTATAATAAATTAGTAAATTTATAGATATGTAAATTTATAAATATAATGATAAGTATCCTACGATAAGTATGATAGGGCGCTTCTGTCTGTCTACGTGTGCGCCCAAAACGAACACCATAGAAAATTAATACCTATAACCAAAAAAATATCTATATCACATTCTTTGGAGGGTAACCGAAAAACAGCGGCATCGCCATGACTCTGTCTATAGTCTACGCTTTCAATCTCGCAAGTTTAAATATTTTCCCAGTTTACGATATACATCATACCTGGCTGGCGTGTTTTAAGTAATAAAGAACTCATTTTTGTGGTTCAGGTTTTTTTACAGACAAAACTTCTTATAAATATTAATCAGTTATTAATAGTGGCATACTTAAAAACTTATCTTGAAGCCATGCATTTTAAAATATACAGCTGTAAGAGTAAGTTTCCTTGAAAGACAACTGAAGCATGTGGTAGAGACTTATTCTCAATATATACAGGGTGTTAATGAACTATACCGACAAACCATAAGAGGTGATTCCTTACATCAAAATAAGAGAAGAAAAGTTCATATGGACCTGTGAGGAAAAGTGCATAGTTTTAGAGCTAGGACTGTCCAAAATCGCGAAAAAGCCAGATTACAAGAGGCTCTATTTCGAATTCGAGAAACTGTGGATGATGGTCCTTATCAGTTCAAAGGAAGTCATGCATACGCGATCCAAAAATGCATATTTCGTTAATGTTCAATGGGTTTACAGAATATTCTATGCAGGGTGAAATTCTCGGCCATCAACCGAATTTTGAGATTTGACTCATTTTATGATTGGTCAAAAGTAGGCAAACGATAAGCCTTGATAGCAGTGAACACGGAATCCTTTAACGCGATGTCAGAAGCGTTAAGGATCGTCAGCAGCACGTTCTCTCGTACTCGGGAAAACGCATATTGCAATGTTTTCTTTCACGTTTATAAGTGAAGAAAACGTGAAATATACCGTTATGAAATACATCGCATCACGCGTTATTCCGAATACAAGAAAACATGGAGCTGTAGGTTCCTAACACTTCCGACTTAACTCCGAAGTACTGGATGTCCATTGTTGTAAAGACTTACCTCCTGCCTACATTGGATCCTTCTTAAAATTAGGGTATATCTGAAAACTCTATTGAGAGGATATCTGGGAATTACACCCTGTAGGGAATACCCTGTACACCTATTGAAAATTGACGAAATATGCACTTTTGGATTGTGTATGCGTGGCTGCCTTTACGCTTGTAAGGACCACTATCCACAGTTTCTGGAATTCGAAATATGGCCTGTTGAATTTTGGCTTTTTCATCACTTTGGACAGCCCTATATCTGGAACTATGCACTTTTCGCCATAGGTCCATATGAACTTTCTCTCTTGTTTTGATGTAAGGAATTACCTTTTACAGATTGTCGGTATTACTCATTAACTCTCTCTCTCTCTCTCTCTCTCTCTCTCTCTCTCTCTCTATATATATATATATATATATATATATATATATATATATATAATGTTACATTGCAGCAATAAAGCAGGCCTTTGCCCACTTTCTGTATCGTCATAATTTTCTCAAAGAAACAATCCGTACGGCAGAAACCAAAAAAGAGTAGCGGGTTGAAGACTTCTGGTCCCGTTCTAGGATCCCTGTCAAACATCGTCAAGATTCGATGAAGAAACTTGAGAATCTTTTCTTCCAGTGGGAAGAACTTATGAAAAATAAGAAGCATCGGACCCAGTCTCAAGAAGCCAATGAAACTTCATTTTCACCATTGATTGAGGAACTTTTTGACATCGCACATTCACCATAGATCTTATGGATAATGAAGAAGCAAGATGTTCCTACAACTTCAGCGACAGAAGGGCCATCTTGGCTGTATTGGGGAAGTCGATAAGTTGCTACTTCAAAGACAGAAGGAGAAAGCAAAGAAAGAAGAAGCACTAAAGAGGAGAAAGCAACGATCCAAAACGAAGAAGATACGTTATTCGAGAAAGCAATGTTAGCGAGCAGCAGCAACGAGGAAGAGGAAGATTCAACGGAAGCTTCAGGCCCCAGTAAACCAATTGATGTTCGACTTTGAAAGCGAGGGCACAAAAGTGTTATATCATCTCAGCTTGCAGCAATGTTCGGTAGAAACAGACTCAATGACAGATGTGCCATGATGATTCTGTTCGAAACTTCCAAATTTTGTGGAGAAGATCCTCGCGAGCTATCATTAATAGATCAATCATCTCCCGTCAGCGTCAACAACATAGGAAATTGTCTGCTACTCACATTAAAGAGTCATTCGAAACAAACAATTTTGACAGTTCTCTGGGATGGGAAGATAATGAGTGATATTAGTGATATTAGTGGAAGCAATAAGATAGAGAGAATGCCTACTTTGATATCAACCATGGAAACGAAGAAATTGCTAGAAATTCCAAAGTTATCTTTTGGCAGTCGAAAGATCCCTGCTCACGCTGTGTACAGCATTGTGAAAGAACTGGAAAATTTGATCGGTGTCATATGTTTTGGTACTATCAGTTCCAACTCTGGCTGTTCATCAGTAGCGTGTATCATTCTTGAGTAGATACTAAGTTATAGTCTTCTACACTTCTGGTGTCTACATCACATCCTGGAACTTATATTGTCATCTGCCTTTGGAGCATGCTTAGGACCTATCTGCTTACCAGACATTCTCATGTTCAAACGTTTCAAGCAACAGTGATTCTACATTGACCAGGGAAAATATGAGGATCTCATCTCAGACTCCTGCAGCAGCAGAAAGTCATTATGTTCAGGATGAAGTTTCTTTCTGTGAACATTAACTGCAGGATCGTCAACTGCGAGATGATTATTGCGAATTGCTCTTGCTGATATTAATCTTCTTGGGAAGCTCACCATCTTGTCCATCAACCCAGATCAAGTTCCGAGCTCCTGGACCTTTGCATCAAGCTCACTGGAGACGGCAAAGGCCCTTAAGCGATAGGTCTTAAGATTTGGTTGTATTGTTCCCAATTTAAGTTGACACAGACAGAGTTTCAGGAATTGAGAGATCTCAACAAACTTCTCGCTAAGATTTAACGTTAAATGCTGGCTTCTGGCATCCCCAGGCTTGTATGGCAGCAAGAAATGAACTCCTTAGACTTGATGGTTATCCTGAGATTGATGAAGCAACTTCACACATAGTGACACATCTGTGGTACCTGTCAGAAGAATTGATCCTCCTTAGTCTCTTTGACCCAGAGTTAGACTCTAACACAAAAGGAGCTATGGCGCAATCTTCAGCAGAGATAGAAAGAGAAGAGGGCCTATCAATACGAGCAGAGGTGGATTTGGCGATTGTAGAAAGTAAGACAAACGTCGATTTTGTGACAAAAGAAGCAGATATATATATATATATATATATATTTGCTTTTCTTGGTATCTCAGATGGTTTCCCCAGTGAAAACTCTGATATATTGAATGATAGGGATGACTTGAAAGCCCTTAAGGCAATTGTTTGCTCACTAGCAACCACAAATGATCGTGCAGAGCGTGGTGTTGCCCTAATACAAGAAGTAACTAGTCAGGACGCTTTAAGACTGAAGAACAGCTGTAGTATGCGATCCAAGTAATCGAACACGCATAGGGAAAGTTCCCTGTTGCAAGAAAATTAACTTTTCTTCAGGATCAGTGATTGCAAATTTTTATGGGGTTACTCACAATCGGAATATGTTGCTCTGTAATAATTCAGTAGAAACAATTCGAAACGTTTTCAGTTACATTGATTTACTGTTAATAACTGACTGTGTGAAAGATATAGAATGCTCGAAGAATAAGCATTAGGCTTTTACATTGTTGAACCACGTGTAAATATTAAAATTCTCAATGATATTTTGCATATATTCTATATAAAAAGGAAACTTTTGAGAGTGTCAGAGAGTAAATTGCTTTATTTTGAAATTTCACCGTATGTATAAGGACCACCCTAATATACATTTAGAAGTTACCAATAAAAATATTTGAAGTGTGCTGATGACCATATGCATTGTGAAGTTCTGGTTTTTTACATCCTCGATCCAACTTGTTTGCTCATTTACTTCGCGTGAAATATTCTATCTGAAATTATCTTCTGTTACCAGAAAGTAGTTAAACAGATATTATTGAGTTTCTATAAAGTTTTACTTTAGATTTTTTTCATAATAGCATTGCGGTGATAACATGTTTTGTACACTGCAATAAGAGATGCCATAATCAAAGAAATAATGTGCACATACTTGTGTTGAGTAACAAACTAAATAGTATTCCTATGTTTCATTTTAGCTTATATTAAACTTTTCTCCGTCTTTATGATGTCTATACGGTATACATTGAAGTTAATATTTTCATGCACGATAGACTTGATACTGATTTTCATATGAGCGTAATATTAAATACAGATGACTTTTGTTTATCTTATAACAACCAAAAACTTACTTTAATTTCCTGAATCGACTCTCTTTGCCCTGGAGTTTCAACTATTGTCTGGCTATCGTCATTAATAATAATCAAACTTGTCTTACGTTTTCCAAATGTTCTCAGCGGCAACGCCCTTCCCGCTTTTGTGTCCAAATATAAATAGTTTTATCATTTTTACATATTTAACTTTTTTCTTTCTATGTGGATAACACAGTAACAGTTGTTATTATGACAGTATTTTGTTTATTTTAATGCTGAATGTATATATAGGGTGTTGTAAATAGCAAACAAATTTAAATCTGAATACCCTTAGTGAATGTAAGTTGCTAAATAAAAGACGGAAAACATGAAAAATACTCAATAAAATGAATTTTCCCACTAAGAATATTCTTATACAATGTAAAATATGTTTCTTGCATACGGGACAGATCTCATGTTAAGCTATAAGTTTCATCTTGTATAGCTTTTGCAGTGGAAAGTATTATGAAGGGTTTCCGTTACACCTCACATCCATTTTTTTCAATTTCAGTGAATAGTTTAAAGCCAATGATGACGAACATTTTTAAAAAAAAAATAGCCAAATACGAGGTGGGTTCAAAAATACGATCAATAATTTTATTGGAAACGAAGTAATAAGTATACATGGAATTTGATTCAATCTCTTTCAAATTACTGTCCTTGGCCAGCAATGCACTTATCCCAACGTTGAATCCTTGACTGAAAACAGTTCTGAAAGTCTTCTTTCGGAAGGTCGTTCAGCTGGTCTGTCGTGGTTCTCTCAATATTAAGAATGGTGTCAAAACCGAAATGTTCTACTTTAAGCACAGATTTAATTTTTGGGAGTTGCCAGAAGTAGCATGGTGCTATATCTGGAGAGCGCAAAGAGTGCGGATACATAGGAATATTTCTTTGGCCAAAAACACGCGGATGAAAGCAAGGTGTAACAAGGCGCGTTTTCATGGTGAAAAAGGAAATCATTTGTCCATTTAATCCGTGGTTGAAATGCTTTTCACGGACTCATAAGAGATGTTTCGTTCTTAGAAAGTCTCTCGAATACTCATTCGTCTGTTTGAACAAATCATTTGTACCACTTTTTGCACATTTTCATATGTTTTTGACGTTGAAGGACGTCTCGATAGTTGCTCGTTTTATACCGACTTCTTAGCACTTTTGGATCACTCAGACCACTGCTTCATCGTCATACACTTATTTTGACATTTTGTAAGCTTCTACTTTTTTTTCAGTTTAGAACAAAACTTAATGTTGGCGCGCGACAGAAACTCTTAACATGTCCTCACTCTTCTACCTCTGGAAGCCAGCTAACATTTCACAACTTGTTCAAACTTCACACTGACTGTACCAATTATTTAGACTACCGGGGCTTACTAGTTGAAATGAATACAACATCGATAGATGGTATTGTGCAATTACATTCACCGTACTTTTTGATCACACCTTGTATATCCATAAATTGGTATTAAATTAACTAAATGTTGTTTCTTACATGTTTCATATAATACAGAAGTTAGGAAACCCAGCAATTATGAGTATAGGCAATTATATTTATAATCGATAAGAAAAGTTCTGGAAACAATGATTAGTTTATTTAAAAGAACCTATACGAAAAGTTCTAGAAACATTTATTACATTATTTAGGAGCTTCTCGCAGATAATATTTGCTCAGTTTCTAATCTTTTTCGATTCTTTCTTTTAAATTATTTTTTTTAATTACAAAGCAATGAGGGTGAGCGTAGTGAATACCCCTTTAACGTCAACCTGATAAGTTATCTTCAGACTGAATATACTCATTCAAGAATGTTCTGTTATTTTACATTTGGCAGTTTATAGTCACTCATGTAATTTGCACCATTTATTTTGTTCCCTACTTCCCTTTATTTTACCCACTGCAGATAACGAGTCAAGACGTTGACTGTGTTTCTCTGTGCTGCCTGTCTAATCCTAGCAACGAGTACTTGGTTACGTATTTTGTACATCCAAATAACGTTAATTAGCTTGTATGAGAAGATGTTTATATTAGCAAATTTCAATAGCATCTAATTCCTGTCAGGTTAAGATCTAACATATTCCAATATGACAATCATCAAGAATAATTTGTAAAGGAACAACAATAAATGAAATATTAAGTGATCATACTACATAATTCCATCACACATATTTCTTTTCAGGTTTTCTCCAACTGCTATGTAATTTAACGCATTTATTGTAAAATATATTTTGTCAAGAGTTTTGTTAAGAAAATACTTTTCTTCAGATTTTTTAATTTAAGGATTGTTTCGTGACTGAGACGTAAGTTTCGAAGAAATGTAAACCATAATTTCCCTTTTGAAGGTTTTTCTCTTTTCGATTTTTTAAAATAATTTACAATTGATTGTTTTAAAGAATGCTATTTAAAAAGAATGTTGTGGTATTTTAGTCCACGAAATGCTATGAACGGCGACATTGCTCTTAGATGCTCATTTTAGTGAAGCCCAGTATACTCAGAGAACATTTAGGGCTGTCTAATAGTGATAGTAATGTTTTGAAGGATAGCCTTATTTTGTGTGACCATATCTTCGCATTTATGCGCGGGATTGAAATAGTTATCGTTTTCTGATGTTTTCTTCTTATCCTTAGTGTGTTTTGTTTTTTATTATTCCTATTCGTTTAGTCACTTTTCCTCTTATATATGCTTTATCTTTTATTAGGATGGTGCTAATTAGCCTTATATTATTGGAATGTTGGTATTTCTCTCCGCCTGTTACGCTATACGGTAACTCTGGATCAAGAGTGAGTTTTTGAATTCTGTTTTTTGCATTGGACAGTTGAAGCAATATCTCGGCCGAGTTCGATATTAGAGTGAACCCACTTCTGACAATATAAAATAGTTATAAGACATTTTAGCGCTTTTTGGATTATTTTCTTGACTGTCTTCAGTAGAGTTTGTTTTTTATTATTTTTTAGTGTGTTCACGATCCCTGCGATTTCCCCAACGAAATTTTTAAATTTCGTTCTGTTGTTTCGTTATTCCATTGAGCTTGTGTTAACTTTACATTTCTAGAAGTTTTATTTTTGATAATGGTTTTGATAATGAATTTTTGATAATGAATAAAAACACATAGACAATCTATAATATTAGTTTCTTCATTCAAAATTTTAGAAAACTTCAAACAAACTGATTAATTGCATAAAAAGATCCATCTACTAAAGCTATTCTGCTGATATTATAGGTAGAGAGAGCTCTCATCTCTTCTAATAACTATTCCTATTTAAATGAGAAGCCATAATTACGAATTTAAATCCTTTCTCGAATTACAGGAGGTACCTAATAGAGACTAAAGTAAGAATTGGATCCCATTTTAGAAACCATAGAAAATGGCTGACGTTATTCTTACTTTAGTCTTCTGTGGAATTAGCTTAAATTTTCTTGTATTTTAACGATTAAAATAACAAAATTTCCGGATTTTTTTTGTCATCTCTAGGTTATACACAAAACATTTTTTAAAATAATTGATTCATTAATTAATTTTTAAAATCAAGTAATTCCCTCGGCACCTGAGAGAAACTTAGTCTATACTAGACTGCAACCAGAAATTCAGTAAAGTAAGGTGGGTTGCATACGGCCGAGGGGTTGAATACCTATTTGTAGCCAGCTTTCTCCAAATGGTTTAGGACTGTTTGGTGATGGATGTTTAGTTTAAGTCATTAGCGGTGTCATGCTTGTTTACATGCCAATCTTGCTCAACTTTTCCTAGAATATCATCTACTTGTTGTGTAATTGGTCGCTCACTGCGAGGAGCATCTGGGACATCGACACTTCCAGAAATAATACGAGCTTGGCTGTTTTTCTCTTTCGTGAAACAACAATATACATTTAGAGAGAAAAAAATATAAATCTGACATACATAAGCTTGAATTATATTACAGTACAGAGTATAGAGTACAGAGGCTGAGTAAAACTCGAAGCCACATTGGAAACATGTGAGATTTAGAGAAGAAAAACTTCACGGATATGAAAATTCTTGCTGAGTGGAAAACACTGGAGACTTATATCAAACCAATCGAGATAATTGGTGATCCAAGAAAGAGAGAGCTTACAAAAGCAACTACCTTATTTCTCTTAAATATTTCGGAACGCTGTTACATAAATATATTCATGCGCGAAAGGATTTACTTATGTAAGCATCATGAAAATCAATTTTCTCAGAATTTAATTTAATGTGTAGTAATCATTTGTGTAGTAAATCTTCAGCAGCAATTTGTAGAACAAATAACCATGGCAGTTGAACTTGAAGAAGGCAAATCGATTCTCTCTCTTCATTCTTCACAGATCAGTTTGTAACTATAATCGTTAGCGGGTTCTACTTTCCGTACTTGTAGGCATTTGTTTGCGTAGCGCTGTGAGAAACGCAGAGATTAATTTGAAGTACTAAAGAAAGGAAACCATGAAGTGGATAAAATTGCGTAACAAAATATAACTAGATGAGTAAATTGTTTAACAGTTTAGAGAATTCGCTATAAATTGTTGTATGCGCAGCTTTACAAATACTTTTCTGTCTTTTTGTAATGCTTCGATCTGTTTATTTGCTTTCTTAACATTACGTAATTACAATAAATTACATATTTGAAGCTATTTGCGTTCTCTACTTTTTATACTGCTGTATAATTATGATTTTAGGTAAAAATAAACATGTTTTTGTTTCTCATCGCTACTCGTGTATTACAACTATATACTCTATTCTATTACAAAAGTTTGTGTGGTACACGCCCACAGTACTAAAAAGACTTAATACTACAAAATCGTATCTGAAATTTGTCCTTCATTAATGTATTGGTAGTTTAAGCACTTTCTTTCTAAGGTTCTGTAATCTCAGTTCAATATATGGATAAGAATATAATTTTAGTTGAATCTTAACATTAAACATATACCTAGCTTAATATAATTAAAAAACTTTATTTCCTTTGGAAGTATACCACCAACAGAATTTCAGATCTTCCTTCTGAGTGTGGCAGGATTCTTCACCAATATGAGTTTTACATTGTTCATATTAGTACATTATTGATTTTAAAAATAGACGTGATTATAGGTGATTTATTGGATTTACAGAACTTGTAATTAAAATATATCACACATGCAATAACGAATCTTATTTATTTACTCTTAATTTACATGGTGAAGTTAATTCTAATCATGTCTTGTCTCCCACTTGACAATGCAATGATCAGGATTAATATGATAATATTAAGTATTTAGAATAATAATTGAAATGACAACAAAATTACACTCATAATACCTCTCTCTCTCTCTCTCTCTCTCTCTCACACACACACACACACACACACACACACACATATATATATATATATATATATATATATATATATATATATATATATATATATATATATATAACGTGTTCCAAACGTAATGTAGAAAAATGAAACCACACATTCCTGGCACCAAAACAACAAAAAAACTTTATATGGCGTATAGTCCGAAAGTGGACAGGGGCGAGCTAGACAGCTTCGAATGTGGAGGGAAAGAAACTTCCCACTTATTGAAAGGAACTTGCCGATTTACAAAACCGCATTGAAGATGTGTGTGAACAGTTACACAACATATCGAGAGTGATGAAATGCATTCGAAACTCACGATTAGCACGTTGCATAGATGTGTGAGGACACCACTTTGAACAACTTCCGTAAGACGTCTGACCTAGTAGTTCATAGTGCTACTCTGTGTAAGATGCTACGTTACAAATACAGTATATCCTTGTGGATTTTGCCTGTTATTTTATTACATGATACGACTAGTTACTCTTATTTCTACCCTCTCTCTGCAAGTTACTTTCCATTGTCCACTGATATTATGCAGCTATGCTAAGTGATTTTTGCTTTGACTCTCATTGTACATTGCGTGCAATCGTACCATGGATAACAACTTTTTCTGTATGGTTTCCATCTTTACTACACTGTCTCATTACCCGTTCTGTAAAGACATTCGATGAATCCCTATATGACGTATGGAGAATCTCTGGCGCAGTTATGTAATATACGTTTAACATGTCAAACCGATATGCGTTTTGTGTTTATGAACTTCTTTCTAGCTCCTATCATTATTCCGAGAGCAGGTGTGAAGTTCCTTTCCTCCCAGATTAGAATCTTTCTAGCTCCGCCCCTGCCCATTTCCGGACTATATGTCATATAAACATTTTTTCTTATTTTGGTGCCAGGTAACTGCGGTTTGAATTTTCGCCATTACTTTTAGGACATTATATATATATATATATATATATATATATATATATATATATATATATATATATATATATATATATATATATATATATCACATGCACATATAAATTATTACAAATAAACACAATATATTCAGATACATTTAGGAAATAAGAGAAACAAAAGTAAGAAAAATAAAAAGCAGCATTTTTGTCAGATATTAACAAGCCTAGAGAGATTCGTAGATAGTCTGCTCAACTGACTTCTTAAATGGATCGATTGACTGAGATTGTCGTATGCTGAGTGGAAGGTTACTCCCTCGAATGATACATAAAAATATAAGAAATTGTCTCAAGTTTCATACATAATGTTACAAATGTTCGATGTTAGTTCCTTTCGTGATACGACACACACCTATGCAGCACCAAGTAGGGATATCTATGCTAAAACATAGAATACCGCATACATATGTGTTGGGTGACAGAAGAAAGCCCCACACGCTTCGGTTCTACCCCATCTGTCGTACTACACATGTTCACTTAAGGCATCTCTAACAGAAGCGAGACATTGCATACGCATTCTCATGTTACAACATACATCTTACATGTCTCAAACTCCAGATATTTCGTTATTCTGATAACCATAATGAATATATGTAGCGAAAACTACAATAATGTGTTTCACAAAGAAACCTTAATCCTATGAAGCTTAATCTAATGTTGAACTTGTTCTGTGTGACCTGAAATTTCATCTCCCTATGAACAAATTTTATTAAATAAATATATTCTGGAAGCTTCTCTTCTGAATACACTTCTCTTTATATCACTTATTGTTTCCAAAATTAAATTTTGTAATATCATCACTATATCTCCTTGGTTACTGTTGAAACTCTTCACTCAATTTAACTATAATCCTTCTAGTACATACCATGTGAACATGAAAGTGTCTGTTTACCGTTACAATGATTTTAGCTTCGACAGAAAAAATAAAAACACATTTGAGATTGTTGTTGCACAGTAAGTTTTCCTCACTTCACCATGTTATTCAAATTGCGTACACGATCACTATTTCGGGAATTCCAAGAATCAATTCCAGTAATTCTTCTTCGTAACTTGCCACAAAGTGGCGTTTCATGTAAGCTACTCTGTTGCACAAATAATAAATAACAGTCACTTCGTGCGCCACTCCGAACCTCAAATAAATTTGCTGTTGTCTTTTTATTTTACTTTTCTCTACGAATGTAAGCTTAAGGGCAATGGTTCGCAACCTTGAGATATGAAGAGCGAGCAAAATGGCCGCAAGCTACTAACACAAATAAACTGAAATTATAGATAAAACACCACTTATAATCACCGTTCTCAGTTCAGTTTTATTAAGCTTTACAAACGCTATATTTTTGACATTTTGTATTCTCTGTTTCTATTCAAGATTTCTACGTGATTAAGAACTAAATAATTGTTTAATTCTTTAATTCTTTAGCAAATTTTCAAAGTTGTGTACAATTAGTTATTTTAGTATACATGGCCTTCAAACACTTATCAAATAAGATCAAAATATTATTATTATTATTATTATTATTATTATTATTATTATTATTATTATTATTATTATTATTATTATTATTATTATTATTATTATTATTATTATTATCAAAGATTTGCTGCACCTGAAATTGCAGAAGGGTCAGATAAGAATCACTAACGAGCCCCTGTGTGACTAACGAGCCGAAGATTGGAAACTCTGCTATAGAGAATACAAAGAAACTATTTGTTTTCTGCAATGGTTTTACCATCCACCATTTGTTTATACGTAATTATTGTAGATCCTAGTCAGATTATATCAATAGAAAGTTTCTTGTTTTTGTTCGAACCCAAATCCCTTTCAATGTTACGGGAGAACTTTACAAAATCATAAGGTACGTATAAGCAACTAGGAAGCATATAGGGCTTAGTAATATTGAACTAAAAGAAAGTTGAACACATGGATTCTTTCTTTTAAAGACTTCCAATTTTGAGTAACTGCGAAGAGAGTTACCAAATCCTAGTCAAGACGGCTTCGTTCCATCTTTCAGTCCAGGTTAGTTGAAAAGTCCGTCTTGAACCTGCACGCTAATCAGATTGTTAGCATCATCCACGTGAAGATTTTCGTGTAAATTAAAAAATTCTTTCCTTGTAGCACAACAGCTTAGATGCGAAGTATTAAAACAAGAAGCTAACAACTCCCTTCTGTTTCGGAATATGGTGGACTAAAGTTCCACAGTTCCACAACTTGAGGTCATATATGAAGTGATGTCACCATCCTGTTCCGTTGCATTTACTGTCCCTTTCAGTTGTCATATTACACAGAGTATAGGTTAATCCTTTTGTATTGGAACGAAAAGGATTGAACTTGAACCACAAGTTGGTAGGTAGGCGCCTTATCGATTACTCCACAAGTTTATATAGAACACTCGTATATAGTCTTAAATTATGCGTCCATAAATGGTTATTTATTTCGAGCACGGTTACACAGCATGAATCCAAATAGTTGAAACTTCAGTGACTGGTACTCGCGTCTTTGATGTACAATGTGCTAAGTTCCATTTCCTATACGAAAGCATTGAACATATTGCGGAGCTACGGATTCTCTTAACCTGTAGATCCACGTTTCACTTACACTCAATACTAGGAAGGGACGCTAAACTTTAATAAACAAACAATGCATCCCAATACTCTTTTCTTCCCTATCTGAACCTGCATTGATTAATTGTATGTAACGTCCCTTTTCATTATTTAGGCTATATAGAATCTATAGCTCATAGTTTAAAATAGGAAATGATATGTTTCAGTTTTACGTCCCACTATTATGCCGGCTAGGCAAAAGGGGACGGTGATGATGAGAAATGAATTCAATGGTGGAAGGAGTAAAGCGGGATGAAACAGGAGAGCCCCGAGAAAATCTACGTACACGGTATTTAAAATAGAATCTGTACAGTCAGCGACAAAAGTTCTTTTCGTTTGTTAAAATTTATTTTGGGGATAACGCTGGAACTTACAGTTTTACCCGAGTTCCAAGGCTGTAACTTTCAGAAAATTACTGAAAGCTGTACTCAAATTGTCCTTTCAGTCTGAAATTATTTACGAAACTAATTTAATCAAATGCAAAGAACTTTTCTCACTGATTATTCCAGGGCTTGTTATTCACGAGAAGTACCCCGAATAGAGATTGAACCTGGTATAAGACACTCGTTAGTCACGTAGCCTACGAAGAATGTTCCTGGAACTTTTACTTGTCTTGATAGTCGATCTGAGTCTTGTGATAATCTTTTCGAAAATCATTATATTTATGAGTAAACCTTGGATAATTACATTAACCAAAACCAAATACATATAAAAATTTGTCAGGAAAAGTAATTTAAAACAATTTAATATACTGTATGTACTGAAATATTTTAAAAGAAATTTTAAATTTAGTACAGCATGCACGGTAGTCAGCGATTGAGATTTCAACAGAATGAGACTTTCGTCGACAAAAGGAGATCATTTCCAGAGGAATGTAAGAAAAGTTGAAATGTGAGTTAGCAAAATCAAGATCAAGTTCGAAATGAAAGTTTGGCATTGGAATAGAAAGCGTTCAGTGGCGGAACGTGGAGAGTGAGGGAAGGATGTACTACGAATGAGAACATCATTGGTTTGCTTCTCTGCAACCGGCATATTTGTTGAAAAAGGAACTGATGGTGCGGACGAAATGGGATTTCAAATCTTTTATGCGTACGAAAAAAGTATAGAATAAAAAGAAAAGTCAGCAACGTAAGACGGGAACGAAACTCCAGTATTATAAGGTTAAAGGAGGAGAGGCAAAAATTTCCCTTCTCTTGTCACTGTTCGGCTTCTTCTCTTTTACCTCTTCCTCGAAATACCGCCTGCTAAACTCAACAGAGTGATGGAGATTAAGGTGGTTTTATTTTAATATAGATTTTTCTCCTTTGTTCTTCAAGTAAAGACATTTTCGTTCTCTCTTCTCTTCGCCTACACTTTTCCTGAGTTCTTCATTCTTCCAGTCATTTGCCTTCAACCAGCCACAGACCACCTTTGGCGAAAGATTCCACACGAATATAAAACCCCACTCGTGAGGATGGAGAAGTGTCTTTTCTTTTTCTTTGTTTCAAACTTAAGTAAAATAATTGGACTAACAAAGAGAAAGGAACGTCGGTAAAGAAGTAAATGTTTCTTTTATGCTAAAATTTGAAACAGACATTTTTTGAAGAAAGTGTTAAAAAGTTAATAGGAATTTGGAAGCAGCACTTCTTGTAGCAATTATAAGTTAAGAATACAGTCTTATTTAGCTAGTGTAATGCAGTGTGTTTAAACCGGAGGCTCACCACCTTGCGTCCGACCTCGAGATTGTCGCCACGCTCAGCATCTGGTATCAATAACTACTAACTTCAAAACAAAAATTTCTTTAGTGAATGTAAACCTTTAAATCCCACCAATCAAATGTGCATTCAATTCTAACTTACTTGTAATAAGAAACTTTTAAATGATTTTTTTTAAAAAATAATTATAACTACGTACATAACTATCCAGTGTTGTTAGGATAAGGAATATTAACAACTCAGTTCTAAATTTTGGATTTTCAGCATCTCCTTGAGGTAAACCAGGAATTCTAACTTTGGACCTTTTACAATTAGTATCGACAATAGCGAAACGTGCAGATAGCTGTAAAACTCTTGCTTCCACCTGAGATGGCTACAACAATTTCAGTACTTAGTCGATTACATAATAGATTATTAGTTCGATGTTTACCTCGTCAGGAGTGCTCAAATGTACGATACTAAATGATGTTACTATACAATGTTAAGCTAGTTATCGTGTAGGTAGTTCTACAAATTCTGGAACCAGTATTGGAATACCAGTACTAAAACTTGTATAACTTTTATAACTTCGTAGTAAAATAATCTTCCGAAACTTGGTGTTAAAATCGAACAATAAAACAAAAAGAAAGTTTCGTTTCAGACTGTAAGGCTAACGTAGACATCCAGACTATAGTGCTCCAACAGGGGGTCGCTTTAACTCAGTGGTGGAGCGTTCATTTCTGGTGCATAGTATTCTTGGTTCGATCCCATTTCGCGCCAAATGAGGTTTGTGGTGAACAAACACCGTGTGCGTGGGTTTTGTCGGGTTTCTCCCGTTTCCTCCCACTTTCCCCATTTTACCATTTCATTCATTCTCATAATCACATTCTCCTTTATCCTCGCCGGAATAAATGTGGGACGTAAAACTAAGATCCCATTTCATTTCACAGTTGATTTCAAGACATCCGAATATTATCCAAAATGTACTCGTGGTAAATTATCTCTTGGATGATTAGTGAGATTACTGAAATCCAAATGTAATTTGTTGAATCATCTGATTGCTGTCTTGAAATCAACTATAATGCGCCCTTCACCTAACGAGTATCAAAAACTGTTTATGCAATGGTGTGGCCTAATGTGAACTCATACAGCAACAGTTACCGTTTTTAGATTGTTACACCTTCATTTCTACGACTGTCAAATTAGACATGGAATCACACATTGACGCAAAACTGCACATTTCAGAGCACCAAGTACATCCTCTATATCCATGCTACCAAGCATCTTCGACGGCTTGCAAAGCTTCAGTCACACAGCAAATCATGCACATATGCTAATGGTGCAGAACTTACGAATCACCCAGTATTTGTTACCGAAACTACGCCCTCTAATGTGAGTTGCAAAGAAGCTGACCAAATTTACAATAAGTCTTTTCTCGTTTAATTACATTTTTACCTTTTAGCAAGTAAAAATATATTATTAAAATTCTTTCTCTACAGAGGGAAAACTCATTGCTTTACAAATATATTTACCTTGCGTTTCAATGTGATTCCCTGAGGTTTAGAAATTAATTGGATATATCAACATAATAATTCAGTTCATATAATAATCCTGATAACATTGATACGTTTCTGATAATTGTTAAGGAGAGGAATATAATATTAATCGAAAGATTTACATGCGTGTGTTTGTGTGCAAATGATTTTATAAATAAATTGATGATATACTTTAATGTGATGAAATTATATCGCATTAAAAATTGCAAATACTTTTAAATAATATTTTCCAGTGTGTTTATGACCACGGTTTAAGACACACATGAAAGTCAGTACGTTGATTGATTTCTAGTCGAACTAATTAGCCTAGAAGTTAAGAACAAGGAAACGAGCAGTTCTAGTTACTACAAGAAGTCATGAATTACGTAAATTTTGTAATATTTTTCAAAATAGTCTGATCTAGTGTGTCTAAAATTGTTCAGAATATTTAACCTTTCATTCCAACAAAACAAAGTCATAATTACATGTTGTCTAAACTTTCTATCTTGCAAACATATTTAATGAATTTCAAAAGGGAAGTGTTAAACCTGGAGTGAAACGCTTCAATGGAAAACTAGTGTTTGGAGTACGCGGAATATAGAAGTTGAATTTCCGGGTATTAGAGCACCGGAGATGGCTACCTATATTGTGATTTACTAAATGTGTGTTAACAAATAAAATTTAAAAAAAGAAGTTCACAGTCTTACAACCTACGAAGCAAGATGGTTACTCGGACAGAGTATGGGCAGCGCATTTGTTCTCATTGCATTTACTTCGAAATTTTAATTCATTACATCTTTATTCCAATAGCTTTTCACCTGCCTCACGAAGTTGGGTAAGTAGGAAATATTCTGAGTCCAGTCGAAAATCCAACTCATAAGAAAATACGTATGCACTAAACAATGTCTACACTAGAGCTCGTAATCCAATGAAATGCTGTTGTGATAGAAAGTCTAATGCGATTAATTTGTTCATTATTTATTTTACACTTGTAAAGTGCATTATAAACCTTGTTTAAAAGTGATGATAAAAACTATCTTGCGTATTAAGGAAAACAGGAAAAAAATTGTATAATGTTTTCTAACAAATTCGATTAAACAGCGTCATAGCTACTGAATTTAAGATCTTTAGAATACTGAACTTGATATATTTTATGACATTACTTACAGAATATTATTTAAATAGGATACTTCAAGCTTCAGAAATAACTACGTGAACACGATAGTTACTCTAATTTAAATTTAAAAGAAAATTGCGGTAATATTTGTGAACACCTTTCTATGTTCTGTAATAGTTTAAAACGTTGAAACACACGAACTGCTTTATTTCAGCTTAGAAATAAATTTAAAAACTCAGATAATGCTGAATGTAATTGTACATTATAATATGATATCTACTCATTTACGTAGAACAAAATACTGTTCTGTCAGCAATTACGTGTCTAATGACGAAACTGTCAGATTAAGATAATTCTAAAATGTATGGTAATCCATATCAAATTACTAAAATTGCCTCTAACTCTTTTTTTTTTCATTCCCATCAATGTAATCATTCAATTATCTACAATCGATACTACATTAACTTCTACTAGCTAAATAGTTTCTCCATGCAGCGGCCTATCTAGGTAAGAGACGTTTTATCATGTCTTCAGTAAACATATACGGTATTGTATTCTCTTTTTACGATGTGCTTCATTATAGATTTCTATGATCCACAAACCTATCTTTGAAACATTTAAAATGATGGAAATGTCTTTGAAGTATATACAAGCATACAGATTTCTTTGGTTCATGAGATAAGGAATTATAATTCTTTTTTCATTCCCAGAAAAAAACAGTAACATATTCAGCATTATTCAGTATCGTGAATCTAAACTACAAAATTCTATAAAATAGCCCTACTGTGAGCGAATTGTTTCTGGAAATACAATAGTGGCAGTTCTGGATATTTATTTTCAGTTGAGTAATCAGTATCTCTCTAACATAAAGTTTACATATATTTTTACTGCTAGGAACACTGTAATTTTGAACACATTTCCATTTCATTACATTACATTTGTTAATATTCTTTACCTTTGCTGCATTGTAAATATTTATCCAGGTGCACAGACCATGTTAACCCTTGATCATTGGAGGATGCATTAATACATGTATAACCATGCATCGTTTCAGTATCTGTCAATGTGTATGTAGATAGAGAGAAGGTAAGCCATACGTAGAGAGAGATGCGTGTATGCAATCATATTCAAACATTTAGCCATGCAACCAAACTATAACCCAACCTGGACATTGGAGACTGTTCTCCGCAAATCTCGTGAGGTGCACCTGTGAATTGGAATTCCGAACATACCACAACAGAGGTACAGTGCAAGCCACAAATCCGCAGAGACCGAGTGCACATGTTGAAAAATAACTGATATTTACATCCAACTAATACTGATTGACGGTAATATTATAGATCAGATCAACGAAGCACTCAGATTATTGATACAATATTATCTCTTGTTAATTAAGAGGTTAAAATATTGTTTAAAGAGCAGGTTATGAATGGAAGGGTTTCCTCTTTTATAATGCACTTAATTAATTCCTTATCTAAATTAATAATTTTCCACCATTATTTCTAATTTTTCCTAAATTTGTGCTGAATAATTGTGATTTGTTAAGCATCGTAACGTAGTTCACCCTAAACGCGATTTTACACTCCAACATATAGTATTAAGTACCCTCCTGATTTATATTGTAAACAATTAAAGAAATAAAGTTCTCATAGCGACATAAAATGCAAGTTATAAGCGACTTTCCTGAAACACTTCAATGAAATGTTTGCAGATAAGCGCAATGATATGATAGTTCTGGAGAAAATAAACATATGGGAACTTTTACAGATATAATTTTGTTTAAATGAGGACAGCGTTGTAAAGCATTCTCGTACAATTTTGTAGAAAGGAAGGCAATGTACACCATGATCTGTTGTAGCTTCGAAACGCTATATTTGAGTATAACAAACAGTACATCTTTTTTCAGTAAACAATATTCCCATGAAGTTATACTGGACTTCAGTTGTGTGTGATCAGACAACAGTATATAAAATACACAGCTTGTTTTCTATTATCGAGAAAATGTGGATCTGTTTCCGTGTGGATAATACGTATAAATAGATTTACAATATAAGATATATGTGTAATAGATATGAGGAGATTTAAACAATTTTGTATTTTCGAAAAAAAAAATCAGTTTCAGAGACAGATTTATTTTATGTCCTCTTTAACCCAGATTTTAAAAATATGAAACTTATATCTTGCCTAAGAATATAACTGGTATCAATAATAGATTCGGGGCCGGACTTAGGCCGATTGGACCAATTACTCCCAACTGGGTCCCGCGTCTAAGAGGACCCCTTGCTAGAGTGTAATATATCTCGGCTTGTCAAGTACAAACAACAGCTGGCAAATTGGCTGGAAACTTGCGTCCGACCAAAATTGTTTGGAATTGATTCAGGCACTTTTGGAGGCTTACCCTGAATAGACATTGATTAATATTAAAAACAATTAATTTGACCCACTGACCGCAAAGTATAATTTTAAAAAATGATTCATGTCGCATTACATTTGTAATTATATAAAAACAAAATACAGAAGAAATGTACGTGGTTTAGTGATGTACCCGAGAAAATTTTAAATAGCATGTGGTTTACTGTTTTGAGTATATGCTACAGTTGAGCAGAATTTACCCAGTACGTCATATGAGATGTGGACTAGCAATACATTGTGAAGCCAAATCTACATGTACTCCCATACGAAATTTAATACAAGTCTCTTACAAGTTAGAAGAAACCCTATGTCTCATTAAGGAACTTTCACTGATACAAAGCTATATCTTTAATGATACGTACAGTGCATCGAGATTTTCAAATATATTAATGTAAAATATTTGAATGCTATGCAATTGAAAAATTATATTGAAAACGTTCGTCAGAAATGTTTTCTTGTAGCAAAACGAAAATTTGTTTGGTGTCTGTTGAGAATGTTAGTCACTTCGTTAGCACCATTTGACGATTGAAAAGCTGTAGAGACTAGAAGATAGTAAACTATTGTCAAGGAAATATACATTCCTGTGGTGGAAGCCGATATACTGCCCTACCATCGTCCATATAATGAGTCTCCCGGGTGGTTACAGCCCTCACATTGTTAATAGAAAGTTATTTAATTATGGCCGAGCAAAAGGTTAAGAAATATTAATGGAGATATATTTTGCCTATCAATTGATACAGTCAAGCGACTGTTAAAAATTCACTTAGCATTTATTTCCTTATGCCTAGGAGGTATGCATAACTTGAGTTCCTATATAAAAAATACTTTAGACCTAATAAAAAAACGCTAGTTTATATGAGGCGTTTTTTATTAATATTTTTCGTTGCTGTATAAGTAACTTTTATGAAATCAAATCTTTTACATTTACGTCCTATGGTTATATCGTGTAGGATAAAGCAGACGGTGAGGATGAGAATAAATGAAATACTGGAATGAAGAAAGTGGAAGGAAACAAGGAAATCCGTAGGAAACCCACGCACACTGTGTTTGTCAACCAGAAAGCCCACTGGATGCCAGCTGGGATCAAACCAGAGACCGACCACAAGTAACTTTTAATCTTTAATCTATGAAATAATCTGTAACAGTAAAAGAATGATACTGGGGTTTTTAACAATAATCCTAGTATGTACAGATATTTATGTATTCTTTTTGTGCTTAATCGGCAACTTAATTTTGTTTTCACCAAATGCTTTGATTCAAACTATCATTACGGTTGAGAGCTGAAATGAGGAAAACTAAATAGTCAAACCTAAATGTAATATGGTGTAGAGAATGAATGATAAATCAAGTCAAATCAAATCAAATCAAATAAACATTGATAATAGCAGAAATGTCTAGTGCTTTCAATCACGATATGTACCTTTATCTATCTCGAAATATACTTTTACCACTCACAAAATAGAAATTCCTATATTCAGAGTATTTTCAGCATCAAATTTAATAGTTTTTCCAATTTACGTTAATTCACATTGATCGAAAACACAAATCACTCCAAATATTAATATTTATTAAATGATGTCTCGAAGAAAGAAAGCCCTCCCTCTAGTTTAGTTTATAGCGATGTGTCTTTCGTGTACATGGTCTCGGCTTTGATTTTTAGCTGGAGAACATAAAAATTAATTTCAGAATCATTGACTTTCAATTATCAGCTGTCTTCTATAGTCTAACTATAGGACATAATCGTGGGACGTTAAACTAAAAATTTAATTCCCTTTTTTAATTTTCGAAGGAAAAAACTTAGATGATATGTTTCTTTACGGCAGAGCAGCAGAGAAAAATACAAGAGTACTGAAAATTGAATTTCTGTCTCCTATATTCATACAAAAAATACTAACAAATTGCCGATAGTCGGGAGAGAAAGGTACTTCTCTACCCTAAAGAAAATACAGCGGAAAATGTCTTCGTTAACGATGGCTTTTATTTGAAGAGACTTAGTGAATAGCATTCCAGATTTGAATCCGAAAGTAATAGAAAAATTTGCAACTCGAAAAAAAAAAAAAAAAAAAACGAAGAACGGTCTTCCATTTTAAATAATGTATGGTTTATTTAATCAAATAATTTTGTTTAACTTCATCTATCAGGATATGCATTTTTCATCTTTTCTTTTCATAATGCCCTTATTGATGTCTTACAGCACATGCTGCACATGATAAAGAAATATTTCGATCTTTCAGTTTAACATTCCACAGATATGCCCTGTATGCCCTCTAGTTACGGATGATTAACTAATTGAATGGTGATGGAACATTTGGTGCAATGAGAATATGGGAGGAAACGGAAGTACAACTAGAAAACGCACGATGTTGTGCACCACAAACTAATTTGGACGGTGTTCTAACCATAGACCCTATATACTAGTGGTAAGCACTCTACCACTGAGCCACCTTGTTCCCCATCCGTATAAAAGTTTCGATATAAATAACATATAAACGTACATTGACAGCGATTTTCATTTTGTTTGAAAAAAAAGAGGCAAATAACCTATATATCAAATAAAAAAATCAATAAATATAAAAATAGATCTTGAAAGGACTTTTCTCTTAATGTTTCCTGAATATTATTGGATAAGACTAGAGTACCGGCGGAGTCATGTAATGATGTATTTGTTATTGCAACTGCTGCTTCTGTACGCCACAATCCGCTACTAGTATTTACACTTAAATAACATGAGAATAAGATTAGGTTTGTTTCGAATATTTCTCTACTGTCTAATAGATAAACGTATAAGTTACGTTTAGTTCAGTGCTTCTCCTGTAAGTATAAACCTTGCATTATGTATTGTTTGATGAAGCTAGCAACTTTGTTTAACAAAATGTCTCGTTTGACGTGTAGAGAAAGCAGAAAGCGGAGAAGATGAATTTCGGTATGTGCTATCTGTATGTTCGGAGTTCTACAAAGTCGAGTGACTTCTCTTATTTGTTTCCAAGTCACCTTCCTTAATACAGAACACTACATTACTTCCAGTGTGGTAGTTTCTTTAATATTTGCAAGTTTTGATTGTCTCTACTACAAAGCAAAATGTTTCCCGTATTATGCAACAGAAAACACCAGTTACATAAGAAAATAAATGTCAAGATTTTGGATTTAATCTATAGTTCGTATATTTTATTCGTATTTCACTGCATAGATCTTACTTCGGTACTTTATATTAGTGAAAGTATTATATATAATTTAAGCACTGAATATGATATCTCTCTCTTTTTTGGGATTAGTTCTCGAATTTTTGTTCTTTTTCCCCGTATACAGTCATATGGAATTATATCTTCAAATGCGTCAGTCGATAGTCTAAACATAGAATAATACTAAAACTTATGGAGCGTGAAATTAAAATTCCATAAATGTAAAAACGACGGTTTTAATACATTGTGACTATAGAAAAAGAGACTTTTGAAGAATTAAGTTGGTTTGATTTTCAGTTTAGAGCTTCTTTGAGCAAGGAGGCTATGTGAGACGTGAACAAACAGATTAACGTTAAGTTTGAACCACATGAGCTCCCATCAGGAATCGAGTACGGGTCTCCCACTCCTAAAGCACGTACGCTAACCGCTTAGCGACGACTTATAGAAAAATGTTATAAAAGGTGAGAAAATGTTAAATAGGGGATCATAAATACTAGGTAATAATTTACTTATTTTAAATACTAATATAACGTAGATTAGGTCCAAGTAGATGATTTAATCTACGTATTTTATTCTTAGACGATTAAAACACAAGATAGAAAACGAACTATATTATTTTCCATGGATACGTTTATCATGTATTAGTGTTGATTACCCGCTTCGTTGAGTTGAAATAAAAAAAAACTTTAAATGCACAACGACTTATGTCATGTGTTTGGTAAAAATAACAGTAAAAATTAGATATTACTATTGCGGAGTGAATTTGGATTTAAACGCAATCGGAAGTGTCATTGTTCATCTCAGTGATCCCGAAAACTATGGATTTGACACTAATATCGGCAATCCCGGTCATTTTAAATATCTCCCCTTCTCTCCCCTCCCCTAAGTAGTACGGTCAAAATGAAATGATAAAAACACTCCTAGGCTCGAACCTCATCTATATTGAAAATTTGATTGAAATCGGTTGGGTGCTCGATAGTCATTAAGTCACAATCATAGTTACTTTCATTATATATATATATATATATATATATATATATATATATATATATATATATATATATATATATATATATATAATGCGTGTGTTTGTGTGTAGTACCTTCGGCAATGTGCCATCACCTTTATCAGAAATGTGTCTGCAGAAGGCGACGATATTTTTCCGAAACTTTTATACAAGTATTTACAATATATTTAGTGCTTTGGTCAGTGTGTTTTATGTGGTCCTGCGTAGCGCAGTCGGTAACGCTCTCGCCTTCGATGCGAGCGATCCCGGTTGAGACATTCGGTCGAAAAAGTGTAAAATGAGGTTTTACTCGGTTTTCTTCATTCACACCAGACAAATGCCGGGATGGTACCTAACTTATAGGTCCCAGGCCGATTAGTTCCTTCCTCACTCCTTTCTTCCTTCCCTGTTCCCGGATAGTGTGCTCGCCGAGTGACGTCATCTCTCATACTTAACGGGCTAAATGGCCTTAGCTACCTAAAGCCCAGAAATCTATATCCTAATGTGTTTTATTTATAGTTGTGGAATATATTCAAAGCTATAATGATCAATACGGAAGAATACATTTATCAATTACAACAGAGGGTATCATACAGTATTTCGTTGCAATTATTTAGTGCAACATTGATATCTTGATCTTTATCAAGCACAGATAAATTAATATTTGATTATGAAGGAAAACGGTTCAAGAGTATTAATCTAAAGCCCTAACATTAGCTTTGATGTCCATTTAGACTGTTTACTTCTACTACTACTTCTATGTAACATAATCGCATTTAATTATTAAAGCCGGATGAAACGTACTCTCTGGAGACCTCAAGCACTTATCGTAATAGGTAGTGAGTGAAATCTCTTGCGTGCGATCGTTTATGACATTTCGTTCTAGCCTCATATCTCTTACCATTGTTTCTTTGATCAAATAAGTAAAAATAGAACTTCTGGCAAGGGTTACGCGCAACATTTATTTTACCTTAGCATTTTAGAATAAATTTTAGACCCATTTTTCAGAATATTGCAATATTGTTTTTCGATTTATTAATACATTATCCGTATTTGGTAGAGTAGATGGAAAATATAAAACAAATGCAATATTCCCTTACAACTCAGAAGTTCAAAAAAATGCTATCTCAGTTTAACGTCCCACGATTATGCCCTTTAGACTAAAAGAGTTTATTTATTAAAGGAAGTGAATAATGATGGAGGAATTGGTGGAATGAAAAAGTTGAAGGAAACGGGAGTACATCGATAAAAAACACTCTCGTCATGTTGTCCAGTACAAGTTTCCTTAGTCGGGATCAAACCACGAACCTCAAGCACCAGAGATAAGCACTCTACCACTGAGCCATCATGTCCCCCAAGCCAAAAATTCGAAAAGTTTATTCTGATTCTTTGAAAATTACATTAGACAGCTCTCTTTTCATATGGCTGAACATGGAGACACTACTTTTTTGTTTAATATTCAAGGATCATAAAACTTGTAAATTTGAATCTTGAACATTGTAACTTTTCCCACGTATGTGGCTGCTCGAAGTAAAGAGGAAAGAAAAAAAGAAGTTTAAATTCCGTGTCTCACCTTTTGTTTAACGTAATTCAATACTTTAGAGTAGTGAGAATAATTTTTCCTGTGTATATATGCCCTAGCTTAAACGATGTTCTCTCTCTTTTCTGAAAGCAATTCTCGAATTCTTTTTTCCACTAAAATTTAGTCGTTCTGTTATCATACGGTGCTAGTCATAAGCAATGGAAGAAAGCTGATCGACCTTTCAGCACAGTCATAAATTTTATGAACAGCAAGAAGAGAAAAGTGGCTTAATGGAGTTAATAAGCAGAATGATATATAAATTCTTAATCGATATTTTGGAGATAGCCTTAGAAACTCTCCTTCGGTGAAAATATTATGGCATTTCGTCGTTCATTTTTACTCCCAAGATCAAATTTAGACTTTTACTGATTTTGTAATAGCCAGTTAACAAGTAACTTTACTAGTTTGTACTTACACTCCCACAGTAGTTTACATGGTGTGATTGGAAAGTTTTAAGACTGAGCTTGTAATTTAAAAATATCTGTACTTCCAGGCTATTGCGATGGATCTTCTTCAAAGTGGTCCACTACTGCCTGAACACATTGATTCCAACAGTGTTTCCATTGCTGGAAACATTCCTGAAAATTACCTTTCGTAAGGGTGTGAAGAACTCCGCATTTGCCTGGATGTCCTTAATTGAGTCAAATCTCTTCCTTCTCAGCGACAATTTTTATTTAGGAAACGGGTAGAAATTGGCAGAAGCCAATAAGCGGTATAGGGGGTTGCGGAAGCTCAGAAATGTTGAGTTTGGGCAGAAATTCCTGGACCGATAACGCACAATGCGCCTGTGGGTTGTCGTGGTAGAGGACCCAATCCTTGTCTTTTAAGAGGGAGGCCTATTCCTCCGCAAATGTTCATGCAAACGCTGGAGGACACTTTTGTATGCTTCTGTATGCTTCCTAAGGGCAAATTCATGATACACGATACTCGCAGAATCGAAAAACCTCCAACATTGTTATTTCATATATACAGTAGCAGCCCTAGCGGTGGAGAAGGAAAGGACGCATGTAAAAATAACTAAAAACGATCTATAGTTGATAGAATCTATAGTTTTTGAGGTCGCTACGAAATGATGACACTTCCGATACCACTAAATTCAAAACTCAACCCTCTTGAGCATTGGGATGAGAAGTGGCTAATAAGATGTTCAACATGACCAAGATTAGTGTCAAATCCATAGTGTTTGGGATCGCAAAAACGGCTAAACCGTTTGAAATGGCTTTTTGAACATAAGTATACTCAACTCAAGTTGAATTTCCATAATGCAACTTTGGTTAAAGGATGTAGGATATTTCAAACTTTACGCCAAAAGAAAAGTATTTTATTAATTTTTATCATCAACTTCCATGGAAATATGTATCCTAAGGGAAAGAAATTTAATTATTTTCCAGTAACGTACTTTTGTCATGGGAAGAATAGACATTTCACTTAGTACACCCATATGTAAACGATTGTATTGATTGTCTGTGGGCCTTCTAAAACTAAATATTAAATACTTTTCACAATTGTAGTCGTATGATTACATGTGTTTTTCTTTTAAAGATTTTCAAAGCATAGAAATTCTTTGAAGGAATTGAAAATTAAAATTTCACGGGTGCTTGAATAAAATTCCGAAATAAAAAATGCATTTTTTTCAAAGTTTCATGTCCCGTTCTTATGTTCTGTAGGCAAAAGAAGATTAATGGCATTGTAAAGTAAAACAGCGTAAAGGTCGCTTCTTAATCCCAAGAAACCATAAATGGTTCAAGGGCTGAGGTGGAAAAAAAGCTTCCATCCTTCTGCCACTTCTTCAATTGAGATGGTCATGTAGCTATCGCCATTCTTTGACCGCATTTATTTCCAATTTGTCCCAGAAAGAGATTTTAGAGATAAAGAGATGGTAAGTGAACCTCTGAGCCCCTTTGGAATTAGAAATATTTTCTGCCCTCACCGGGATCAATCGATGAAATTCTGTAAATAACACCATCAGGCTCTGTAGATTGATGACAATCTCGTTAATAATAAAAGTAAAGGTATGGTGAAGTGAAGAATATAAGAGGAAATATGAGCATCTCGGTAAAACTCGCTAATGTTTGCAAGCTCACATGGCAAGGAGTCAAATCGGAAGCATGTGGGACAAAAATATCGTGATTAATACTGAACCATTGTCCTGTGACAAACTTCTGTTATTCAAGTCTATATTTATTAAACTTTGCATCTTCGCTGTGCCTGCTTATGAGTTGTTATTGAAGGAATTTTTTGAGCTTCGACGATATTTCCTAGAGGGGAGGCAGAGCCTATTCAAGGAGACGACTAAGAGGATTCAAGTCCCCGGTTCTGAGCTTGAATGAGCCGCTGTGCAATATAAACACACTAATAAAATTTCTTACAGAAACTATGAAAGTTTTCGTAATTAACATTTTTCGTTGGAATGTTTTGTTTTCATATTAGAGTTGCATTAGTTTCTATTAGTGCAATTGTAGAAGTAATAATACAAGTTCCCATCCTTGCATTATGCTGTGACATATATCTGTTTTGAATTAAAGCCCAAGAAACAATAATACTAAATGTTACAAAAAGAATTACTTGAGGTAATTCGTTAGAAAAATTCGGATGTTTTCGAAGTTGCCTGGTCTTTAATAGAGTTGCCACTCAAGAGGTAATAAGAAATTTGTCACACTGTTCTCTGTGGATGAATCAATGTGAAGAAAATGTATCACTTATAAAAACATTATATCCAAATTGGTGACTCATATAGGCGAACAACATGTTCTTCCTCTCCCACCCTCTCTCTCTCTCTCGCTCATAGTTTATATATATATATAAAGATAGAGAATAATACTATAGAAATGTACGTAGTTTCTATTAATTGGATTTCGATTAGAAAGAAAAGTAGTCGTCGAAGTTGATGAGGGAAGTAATACATAGCACTTTTTCCCTCTTTTTTGCAATAGAAACTGCTCCCAAAATCTTAACTCTGATCATTACTTCAATTCTTCCTCAAAGTCTTGTTTACATTTTTTGTTACCATTAACAACCTGCCCAGAAACGCGTTTTTCCTAGAAGCATTAGTCCATACTGTGATCGTGACAAATTAAATAGTGTGTCCAATCAGTAACTTCGCAAAACTACTCGCTGTTTTAGAAAGTACTTATTTAATACTTTTGTAATTCACTTGTTTTCTTTTAAATCAATCACAAAGGAATTATATACGCGTATAGTATCTTACCAACAGAATTCCTTGAATCTTGACGCAACCTGACATAGAGGTAGATTTTGACCTGCTTAGAACGCTTGTGAAATGTTTTATTATTCACACCTTTATCTCGTAAGCTATTTACCACGGGGACGTAGTCAAATTATGACCACCATAGAACACAAATTACGAGAAAATCATGAAACAACATCGTTAAACGTTAATGTGAGTTTAAGTCTTATCTTGTTAAACGTTAAGTACATGCAGTGTGACTTATAATAAAGATCTGCTAAAATTGACGATTTTTTTTTCAAAATTAAGAAATTAATTGCTACAAACTTTTTAAATAGCGGACCAACGGATGCAGATGGCATGCTTTGGCTACCTTGCGCACATTGCGGCAAATTTTGATAAAAATCGCTCTTTATTGAATTCCAATCTGTATCAGTTGTCGAGTAATAACACATTGAATGATGTGTATAAGCTTCTCATCTGATTAGTGAAAAAATCTCAATAAAGGAGTTGGACCAACAGCGCGTCTGAGTGAAAGTTTGCGTAAAACTGAGGAAAACTTTCACGAAACATTCGAAATGCTTAGCCAAGCATAGTACTTAAGTAGAGTGACTTCATGAGTCGAAATCAGTGTTATAATTGATTGGTTTAAGCATTTTACGAAGGGCAGAAGTCGGTTGCCGGAAGGACTGACGACCTTCCATGTCAACAGATGGTCATTATGCTGAGATTGCTCGATGTAATTAGTGAAACTTGTTTAACTAGTGGAGGTGAGGCTGCTGAAGACTTTGGTTTAATTGTAGAACCTTGCCATTAAATCTTGACTTACAAATTATCTGGCGAAACATAGCACACTTCCGTTGTATCCCGCATAACCTTTTTGCGAAATTTGCTCCGGTAGACATTTTTCTACTCCCAAACCTAAAATCCCTTCGCAAGGACATTGTACTCAGTCCAAAGGGAAATTCAGGAAAATGATACAACAGTACTGAAAGTCATCAACCCAAGTTATTTCCAGTAGCTTTCCAAAATTGGAGGAAACAATGTCAACGAAGTATTAACAGCAGAGTGGAGTACTTAGAAGAAAGTAGTGGTTGAAAGTTTCTAGAATTAGCAATAAAGCAAGAGCAGTAAAATATCGATCGTTTTTGGACACTTCGCAATGGATTGAATTTTTATTATCATGGTATTTTCAAATAGAATAATTCAAATAACAAACTGCGAATGTCTTACTGTGTGCAATATGCGAAGCCTAATAAAGCAATCACATTAATAAATGTTATTACCTGCGCTATCGTTTTCTTCCCTTAGTGCTAATAGATTACCACCTGCGCTATCGCTTGCTTGCCTTGTTGGTAATAGATGTTACTACCTGTGCTATCGTTTGCTTGCCTTAATGTTGATAGATGTTACTAACTGCGCTATCGGTTACTTGCCTTGATGCTAATATATGTTACTACCTGTGCTATCGTTTGTTTGCCTTAATGTTGATAGATGTTACTACCTTCGCTATCGCTTACTTGCCTTGATGCTAAAGATGTTATTACCTGTGCTATCATTTGCTTGCCTTGATGCTAATAGATGTTACTACCTGCGCTATCGCTTACTTGCCTTGATGCTAATAGATGTTACTACCTGTGTTATCGCTTACTTGCCTTGATGCTAATAGATGTTACTACCTGTGCTATCGCTTACTTGCCTTGATGCTAATAGATGTTACTACCTGTGTTATCGCTTACTTGCCTTGATGCTAATAGATGTTACTACCTGTGCTATCGTTTGCTTGCCTTAATGTTGATAGATGTTACTACCTTCGCTATCGCTTACTTGCCTTGATGCTAAAGATGTTATTACCTGTGCTATCATTTGCTTGCCTTGATGCTAATAGATGTTACTACCTGCGCTATCGCTTACTTGCCTTGATGCTAATAAATGTTACTACCTGTGTTATCGCTTACTTGCCTTGATGCTAATAGATGTTACTACCTGTGCTATCGTTTGCTTGCCTTAATGTTGATAGATGTTACTACCTTCGCTATCGCTTACTTGCCTTGATGCTAAAGATGTTATTACCTGTGCTATCATTTGCTTGCCTTGATGCTGATAGATGTTACTACCTGAGCTGTCGCATGCTTGCCTGATACTAATAGGTGTTACTACCTGTGTTATCACTTGCTTGATTTGATGACAATAGATATCGTTACCTTTGCTATCAGGTGTTGAAATATGCAAGCAACTTGCTGGTTGGGACAATTTCTTTACAACTTAAAAACTACGTTGTTCCAATTTAATTATTTCGAAATATCGTAAAATGGACAGCAAACGTTTTAGTTACACCTCGAGACAATATTAAGATATGTTGTACATCAAGTGATTTACATCTGCACAAGTTTCGCATAAAGTTCTTGGCTTAAATGTTTGCATAAATAGTTGTGGAGTTTGGAGTAATTGGTGGACAAACTCAACAAGACATAACTTTGTTAAATGTAATCAATTAGAGCTTTAATCAATCATGATTTTAAACTACATTGTACAGTGGGCCAAAGCTTCGGATTGAACAATTCAACTAGAAACAAAAGCCTTAGTGTTTTGAAATAAAAGCTTTCATGTGGAAAGAAGAAGTAACGTAAACACTGGATAAATTTTAAGAATGGTAGAACATATGCGTGTGTAACAATGAGCTTTAGTGTAATAGTAAGTGTTATTAACAAATAACAACCTGATGCTTGTTAAGCGTGGCTTTTGTGACTTAGTAATTGATGTGTTGTTTGCGGACGTTGCCGTTGCATGCATGCCGCCTACCTTCTGTAGTTTCTCCCTCTTTTGAACGTAATGGTTGTTACATTAGCATCTACATCACAGCCATCCAAACGTATAAGTGCGGGTTTTAATTAGTTCGACATGCAGTAATTAGTGTTTTGCCTTAGATTAACATTTCATGATCGAACTGTCACTTGACAACGTGAATTTGTTTATCTTTGTGGGTGATTTGAAAATCTTATCTTGACAGATCTGTATGAGTGTATGTATATTAATTTGCCATTTTCTACCTGAGTGAGATGTTTTCAAATAGGAATGAGGGAAATATATACCCTTATAAGTGTATATAAAATGAAAAGGATTGGATTCTCTGTAATAACGCTTACATCCAGTTGCAATTCATAATTCGATAATAAAACCATGGACCCAGAACTTTGTTTCGACAGCATAAGCAAATCTCAGATGAGCATAAGTCGTTTCATAAATCGCAATATATATATATATATGAAACTTAACTGTAGTTATTAATATGAAGTAATTATGTATGAAATATGAACACGGGAGATGTTGCTCAAGAACGTAGGATGCCCGCAAATGAGCATATCGCTGACCTACAACTCATTCCCACCCGCTAAAAACCTTAACTCAACACTTGGTGTTTCAGACAGGTGTTGGCTGAACAAAGGAAATCGTACATTCCTGTATTCAGTCCTTTTCGCAAGAAAATAAAGGATTAATTGTTGTTAAGGGTGGGAGAGGAAAAAGATGTTGTTTGCCTATATGAGTCACCAATTTGGATATAATGTCTTTATAAGTGATACATTTTCTTCACATTGATTCATCCACAGAGAACGGTGTGACAAATTTCTTATTACCTCTTGAGTGGCAACTCTATTAAAGACCAGGCAACTTCGAAAACATCCGAATTTTTCTAACGAATTACCTCAAGTAATTCTTTTTGTTCACAAAACCGTCAGAGAAATCACAAACTTCTTTATCTTGTCAATATTTTCAAACAGGGAGGCAACACACTAAATCCAAGATCACCAGATTACGATTAATGAACGCGCAATCTGAAAGGATCAGGGTTGTTGTGTGTGTGGGGGGGGACAGTGTGATTTTGGATGTTGGGAAGAATTATCTTCAGGGTAGATATTACCTGATTTGCAATATTAACCCTTAATACCGCAAGATTTGTCCAACGGACACATAGCTTCTTCTTCTTCTTCTTTTTTTTGGAAGCTGTATCTTTATTATTTTTTAAATTTTATTTTTCTTCTAGGTATACTTCTAACTATTCGGTAGCATCATACTACCAAAGTACTTTCGTTCGTGGTCCTGATTTGTGCTGCATACATCGGGGATAGAACTTTTAGCTCGCTAAAACCGCAAGATGTATCCAATGGACACATATTTAAAATTTATTGAGTAATAGTATTTTCAAACTTTGTGTACCAATTATCAGTTGTTTTATCATTACCTCGTTCTTTCTTGCGTTTTTTCATCTTTTCTTTCTGTTTGTCTCCTTCGCGATATTTATGTTGATAATTTATTAAAGTATCTGCTGTTTGTAGTTGCTTTCTTGACAGATAAAGCTGGAAATATTGTTATTCCCCTTTAGTAATGTATTTGTTTTCCCTCGCTTTTGTGTTGATGGGTGTTGTTTTAGGTTATTTATGTTTTGAAATATGTTCCTGCCTGAGTATATTGTCAATGTGGCAAAAAATAAAACTGAATGATACAGAAATAGAACAAATACTTGCTGCTGATGAATTGTGTTCGGATTGCAATATAAACTCAGATGAAGAATTGTTTTTTCTTCCAATTCCATAGAACATAAAACAAGGTCCCTATGGAATAAGAAGTACGATCGACCTTTATTTCACGACATTATGAGTTATAATAGATTTACTGATCTCCTGCCATTCATCAGGTTTGATGATGAAACTACTACATCAAAAATGACAAACGTTCTGATTAGAGACATGTGCGAAAAGATTTGCAAGAACCTAACAAAATACTATCTTCCTGATAGTTGTCTAACAGTGGACAAACAGATTGTTATCTGTAGAAGTTGTTGTCCTTTCAAACAAGATATACCGTCAAAACGGGATAAGTATGGTATGAAAATTTGGTGAATCTGTTACTTTATACCATTATCCTTGAAAAGCATCCTGTACTTAGGCTAAGAAGGAAGAAAAAGAGCAAATAAGTAAGCTACACAGGTTGTTTTATCCTTAGCTGAACCATATAATCGAACTAACAGAAATATAGCTTGTGACAATTTCTTTACAGACATGGAACTCTGAATAACCTTACTAAAAACAGCCTAAAAACATTAGGCACTCTGAGAAAAAGCAAACCATTTCTTCCTGAAGAATTCAAAGCAAGCAAGACCAAGATTGAGCAATCATCTATCTGCGGGTTCACAAGTGATTTAACATTGTTTCCTATTGTCCGAACCAAATAAGGCTTTTATTCTTTTGTAAAGTATGCACAACACTGACGATATATTTGTTGATAAAGTAAAGAAGCCAGAAATAATACTGTATTATAATGAAACACAAGTCGTTTATCTTTGTTAGTACAAAGAGATGGAAACGCTGAGGATATGTTTTCCTTGTATTAGAATGTTTTGATGCTCAATGTACAACATAATCCATGTTTTGTCAATAATATACAAAAATATATCTATGAAGAAAACATTTGTGTTTAGTTTTATACATTCGTCGTTTATCTTTGGCAGTGCAAGGGTTGGACGCACTGAATATTATAATTTTGTCTTATGTTAGAATGTATTGATATTATATATATTTGTACAAAATTTCTATTAAAAATACATGAAGTATTAAAATTTTGAAAACGAAATGAGGTGAAAAATCGCAAAGTGTCCACTGGACACACCTTGCGGTTTTGTGTAACTGAAATACGTTGCGGTATTAGGACTTAAATGCACTACTTATTAACACTTAAACCCTATGAGAGAATATGCCAGACATATGTTAAATCCTTTAATTATAGGAACATAGGTTCTAACAGCTTAAATGCAAAATTCACATGCGGAGTACCTGTAACCATCAAAATACTTTTACGAACTTTATTTTGCATTATGCTGCATTGACGTTCTCAAATTCATACACTTTCCACAATATGGATTTCCGATATTTATTCACTGCATAATTTAGAAGTGAAAAAGAAAGAGGGAAATTTTCCAAATGAAATTAAATGAAATCTTTAAGTTTTACGTCCCACGATTATGCCGGCTAGGCTAAAAAAAAACTATGATGATGAGAAATAATGAAATGGTGGAATGAGGAAAGTGAGAGGAAACGGGAGAACCCCAAGCAAACCCAAGCACACGATGTTTGTCTACCACAAAGTTCCTTTGGTGCGAGCTGGAATTGAACCAAGGCCTCATATACCACAGGTGAACGCTCTACAACTGAGCCACAGCAGCCCTAGTTTCCAAATGTGTAACGAAGCATGCATATACAGCACTACTATAAATGATCTATTCGTTTCTAAAAGTGAAACATGAGAGAGATATGAAGAAGACGACAAATTCAACAAGTTTTCTTCACTCTTTTCACGATTTTTTCGTACTTTTTTTCTGAAAGCATGTTGCACTGCTATAGTATAAGAGACAAACATCTAGCATATTCTAACACACGAAAATTCTCTTCTTGCTTTACATGTATTTTGTACAGTCCGCAGCAAAAAAACCTGTAACATGAACATGTAAGTTTATTGTGAAACGACGAAGTCTTTTGCTCCAAAATAAGTGTACAGGGGAGGTCACTGAGGTTTCTCCTGGGGTGATCCGTGCCACTTAGACGTTATGTTGATTCCGTGGGCTGTTAGGCATAGTTTCACAATAAAGTTACATGCTCATGTTGCAGGTTTTTTGCTGCGGACTGTACAGTTACTAGACACATAATGCTATCTGGTGTCATTTCGAATGCTAAATACAAACTTGCTGATTGTCTTATTATTTTCGTATATCTCTCATGTTTGTGCGTGTAATACGTGTGAAAATATAGATTTTTGAAATCAAAGAAGTCATTTGTAGTAGCCTTGTAATTTCAAATAGGATAATAAAGAAAGGAAAAAGTACAGTAGAAAATATATATTAGTCAGAATACTGGCAAAATATTTTAAATCGTTTGAAAGTTTTTATAAAAAAATTTTCGCATAAACTACTTCACTTGAAAACTGAACAGTTTTATTGCTACTAACAGCTTTCCTTGTATCTACAATGTCACACCTACTTTTTCTGTCAGGTTACATCTTTAAAATTGCAAAGGTATGACCTCCTCCCATGCAATGCTTCCGTTACCTCATTTCCTTTACATCTCCATAGCTATTATTAGACTCCGTACCTTCTACGTTTTTCTTTCAGTTCTTTTTCTCTTTTTCTTCGAATACGGCTTCTCTTCTTAGTTTTCACAGGATAACGTCTTTCAGAAAGTACTTTCTTTGTGGAGAACACTTTTCTTAACGGTCAAAGTTTTCCTTCCATGTTCTAAAAACTCGTCAAGAACACCTGTATAGTAGTTTTCTACCGTGAGTCCACGCCAGTGCTCTCAACTGGATTAGATTTTGCTCTAATAGGGGGAGAACGTATGATGCCGCCATAATTGAAACTTTTTGCTTATTTCGATGTGTTAGACATTACATACAAAATGTGAAATAAATCTTTACTTGTCACATACACCATCTCATAATTATAACTGAAGATAAGAATAAAAGGTTTAAAGTATAATGAGAAATTTATGATAGAAAATGTAGTGCAACATGGATTCTGATGACGTTTAGAACATATACAATTATAGTGACGAAATTGAGAAATAACCAAGTTATTGTTTGTGATACCTATATCGAATACAAAGTGTGTTCTAAAAGAAACTGAAATATTCACTAGGCACATTGGCATGGTGCACTATCCAAGTTTCGTTTTTCCACTATTCAGGCCTCTTGCTGCGGGCAACATTCCTCAACTGTTCTATAATGTCCTGGTACAACTGCTTGTTTTTCCATCTGATAGAAGTTCATGATAGACAATACATTGCCAATCAAAAAACAGAATCAACATCATCATGCTCTTTCACAGACTCATGCTTGCTTGTTTTGGACAAAAAGACCTGAATGAGTCGAAAAGCAACTGAAATATCTCTTAAAATGTTTTGCCGAGTATGTGCCAAAATTTCACACATGTATGTTTTCTTCATGCTCTTTCATTCGCACTGTATCATTAATCGGACAAAGTTCACGTCCTCACTTCAGTGGCTGTTGCTCGGTAAGTAACGGTGATAGTAAAACGAGAAATATGACAGTTTATTCTTTAAACCTGCCGTAGCGCGCTCATTCTACCGGTTGGCGCGCTATTTTAAAGGTTGTTTCTCTTTGAACACACCTCGTACATATATTTTTCCCCTATCCACTGGTCTAGTGCGTAACGCCTATATTTTTCGTGCATAAGGTCACTGGTTCGATTCTGGATGGGAAAGCACTAAAGGTATTACGATAATTCGGGTTCCACCTCAAATTGTAAGTTCACATCACGTAGATCCTTGGTGTTGAAACGAGATGCTAAACTTTAACAAACAAACGAATCAACGCATACCTAGTGCATCAAAAATCCAGGCCTGCAAACCAACTCCGTAATGAATAAAGATCAAGAAAATGGAAAGAGAGGAAAGTTGATGGATATATGAGGTTTTCAATCTAAAATTGTGGAATCTTTTGCTATATGCACTCAGTTCTTACTAATCGTTTTTACTTATTTAATTTTATTATTTGTTTGCTTATTATTACATTCTATTATAAAGAACCATCAAGCTAATTTATAAATGAAACGAAATGAAATTTCTATTTTTATGTCCAATGTTGTGCTTTCTTAAAAGATATAGATGATTAATGAAATTGAATCATCAAAGGGTTGCTGAAATAAGAGTATGGAGGGTAAGATAAAGCTTTGATGAAACCCATGGAGACAACAGTGTCCACCGTACACTCGCCTGACTGGGATTGAACTATGGATTCCTGTTACCAGAGTTGAACGCTCTACTAGTAAGCTACCGTGCGCTCTAAGCTTATTTGTGAATTCTGTATTGAGAAACGGAATACAAATCACATCGAAAAAGCAGCGTTACTGTGTGCGATAAGTGGAAGAAACCACTGGTAGTTACTATCATATTAAGCATTTTGTTTGCTCCGTGAGTTCTACCATACCGAAAAAGTTAATACAAATATATCTTTAGTCGTGTATAGTCACCAGGGCTGGAGAGAGCGACGGTGGCTCAGTGATTGGACAGCCAAAGATCGTTCTTTTCAATGCAGAGAAATTATTTCGAATGATCACGCCCAGCTTTATGGTTACCCTCCCAGCTGATGTAGTGGCTAGCACTTGCGCCTTTGGTATATGGAGTCTCGGGTTTAAATCCCGGTGGAAGAGCCTTTGGAATTTTAATTGTCCCCGATGTTTATGTATCCGCGTCCCTTTTCTTATTAGTCACTGCAAGGACCAGTAAAATGCAGTAGAAACATAATGGTGATTAGGTAAAGACAAGTTACTGAGGAACATTAGGCAATCAGTTATACTCAAAAAAAATCGTATGTGTCATACGTAAAAAGGTATGTTACATGCCTAAATCCTGTAGTTTTTGGACTTAACGTCCACCAAACGTATAACTGAAAACGCATGTTATATAATGCTCTCCGTGTAAGTGTTCCATCTATGTGTACTTTTCGTATGAAACAATATAGGGAGTCAGGATCTCACATATAAGTGGACGTATAAAACATGTAGCTAACTAATGTAATACTGTATATGTTTGTAATATACGGAAGACAGTTAGATGTCAGACATCCTGCAACAGCATGATGTAACATCTAAGGGCAGTGCGTATGTAGTATATGGATAACGTATGATCCGTACTGATTTCTGTAGTAAGCAAGAGGATTCCGTATATGTGCAAAAAATACCGTTGTCCGGATAAGGATTTTTCTCAGTGTAACTTTTTTAAAAAAGAGATAAATTCCTTACCTATATTGTATGGGGTCCCTAATTCGATCTTCGGCCAAGTACGTTTGTAGTGGACAACATCGTGTCAGTGGATTTTTCGATGTACCCTAAAATATTTTTCTACCAATTCTTCCATCATTTACTTGTCTTAATCATCTGTCTTTCTTAGCTTAAAGGTCATAATCGTGTGACGTTAAACAGAAAGATTTTATTTTTCCAACTCACCAATGTATGATTAGGATGGGGGGGGGGTTGTTCGATACAAGCCAGAAGATAAGAGTACAGGTTGAGCAAAATTGGGGAAGTAGGTAGCCTGGAATAAAACAAGGTTGGGCATTTTAGATTAATAGTGAATCCGCGAATAGTGTATCTGCCAAATAAACGATTACACCATTTTTCCTCTTTCATCACTGTCTACTATCAACACGAGGTTTGTTGTCTTCTCCTTAGTCTGTGAGGGGTTGCTTTGAGAATTCAAGTTGAAAATTGTGACGTCTGGAGCATTCAATTGAAAATGGCTGCCTTAGATCAACTGAACTATAGCATAAAATTCACAATATTAAAATTTCGTGATCTAAGAAACAGGTAAACCGTCTCAATGAAACTCTAAGAAAAAAGAATACGTTCTTTCACTGAAGATACAAATTTCGGTAGAAGACATAGAACTGTTGATGTTTGTTCGGTAATTGTGTTATCGAGGTAAGAAATGTTGTGACCGTGGTATACGAAAAGAAATGAGTTGTAAAATCTGAGTTGTTGACATAGATATGCGTTTGGTAAAGTTTTATAGTGAAGGTACCTGAAGCTGATAATCCCAGTTACTGCACTAGGATTAGTTTAATATTATTCAGTGACCAGGAGAATGGCGAGTCAGCCATGTTATGTATTATGTGTATCAATATATTCAGAGAAATACGGAATAAAGAATAGAAACAATATAGAATATGTAAGCTTACCGTAATATCCTTGCCAATTGAAATCAAGAATTCCTTCTTCTATGAATGTAGCTAACATTGATTGTCAAGATCGTATTTCTCTCTCTTTGTTAACAAAATATTTATAATCTTGTTTGTAGTTTAAAATGTTCCAGATGGGAGCTCATGTGATTCGGATGCTACTGTAAGCTGTAAGTCCACGTCTTATGTAGCTATCGTGCTCAGAGGGACGCAAAACTCAAATCCAACCAAAGAACTACGGTGGCTCAGTGGTAGAGCATTCGGGACCTCTGGTTCGATCCCAGCTCGCACCAAGTAAACTTTGTGCTGCACAAACACCGTATGCGTGGGTTTCCTCGGGGTTCCACTTTCTTCTCCCATTTTCTTCATTCCACCATTTCATTCATTTATCATCATCACTGTCTCCTTTCGCCTAGCCGTGAGACGTAAAACTGAAACATTTCATTTTCAAATCCAGCCAATTTAGAAGAATGATGGTATTCTTTAATTTGGTTGAAGTTTATCGTGCGTTTCAGCGGCAAAGCTATATGAGACATGGACCAACAGTTTAATGTGGGATCAGAACTATATGAGTTCCCGTTGGAAATCCAACCTGAGTGTCCCGCGTCAAAGACAAGTACGCTAACTATGTAGCCACAAGAGAGCTCTATAACAATATTTCCTCCGAGTCGCAAGCAATTGAGTAGATTTGGATTATGAAGCAGAAACTTGAATGTCGACAAAACTTGAAATAAATAGTGATGGTATATGCAGTTGATATTAGAGTTGAACAATATTTTTTTTTCTTTTTGGACAGAATCGAAGGTCCGGATACGCCATTTCTTAGAGGATGATAGAGTTACTCGAAACAACAAAATTCGTTTTAATAGTTTCTTTGTAATGGGCAATTCATGAAAGGAAAATGACAAACTTGTTTCTTATAGCTCTTAAAATATTTTCCACTAAGCATTTGACACAATGCCAATATTAATATAGAGCTACGAAAGTCCTCATAAAAAGATCAAAAGAGCTATATATGTATAAGGATGTGTGGGTGTATGTGTGTACAACCTTTCGAAATTAATTGTGAAATAAATGTAGGAGTTTCTCTGCATGTCTAGTTTCACTTTTTTAAAAAAAAAATAAAAATAAAAATAAACATAGCAACTATGTTTTTCCTCTTGATGGCGCCACTGAACTATGTCCTGAAGGACCAATGTAGGACATGATAAAGCAGAAAAATATAGTTCAGAAGCAGTCCAACAGTACTTCCAGCGTTTTAACAAGAAGTAACAGGAAGTACCTATAGCAGCAACGAAAGAAAGGTTAAGAGCCAAATTTATGTTTTCAAACGAAAACATTCTTTTATTTACTACCACTAGATTCTTTTTCCACCGTCATGAGCTATTTGTATGGCGTGTGTGCAATTTCTAGAAGAGGCAGTTATTTTATTATTTTTTTGTGAGCACATAAAATGTAGAAACATCGTAACTCAACATGGATATTATGGAATAACATATCTATAGATATAGCTTGTAGGGGAGGAGAGCGTGAATTCTTTCTGGATGGCTGAAGAAAGATCATGTTTGGATTACTTTAATAAATGTCATGTCACGCTTTGTGGTATTATTCTTGAATTATAATAGTTTTGTTTGTGCGTGCATTCATATAAAACGAAGAAAAATTTGTATTTTGATTTTAAATTTGTGCTTTGTATTAACTACTCGTCGTAGAGCAAATGATGATTACTCTCAATATCTTAAAGATGAAATGACCATTTTGAATTTATCCACCATTAGTAAATGAATAGTGATTTCTAAAGTTAGAACTTGATATAATGAAGTAACTTTTTCTAGGATAGATTTACGTGATGACTATTTACGTATCATTGTTTCCGATAGTAATTTCTTAGTTAATTACTAAACACCCTTAAGAGTATTAACACATTACACTCTCAGCATTCATGCAGTGTCTTCAGATGTTAATGTAACCAGTATGCTAATGTACCCAGCTGGTACTGGTAGATCAATCAGCAAAAGTATATTCAAAAAGAACAATAAATAAAGTAAACACGACTTAAATTCCCCGAGAAGAGAGGTACTTCTTTATTAAAATATTCCATTTTTGTCTAGAAAGTATGAACTAATATTCAAATTTTAAATAATAAACTGCGTTGCTATTTTTGATTCTAATAAACTAGGATATTGGTTGCAGAAGACATTTTCAGAAATATGTGCCCATATTTAGACAAACATACTGAGGTGTGTGTTTCTTGCCTCTTTGTATTTAAAGATATAAGGAAGAATGCTTTACTTTCTAAGATCCACAATCGTACTTTCTACAATTTTGAAATGGTGGATTATGTTATATCTGACACACAAACACACACACACACACACACAGAGAGAGAGGGGGGGGGGGTGAGAGAGAGAGAAAGAATGAAATAAACACAAACGAAACCATTATCAACATTTCGACTCTTTTTACGTTAATAATGTAGATTATACAATTGCTTCTTGTGCAGATAGAAATGAAGAACTGATCCATTTACAAATACAGATTTTAATTAATTCGCAAATGAAATATTTGAGTTACTACAGCCACGGCAGACAAATTGACATTTGATCTTGAGTTCTGCTCTTATTCGACTAACCTGATTGTAACGATGTTGCCAGAGCACTGAAGTCGGAGTCGGCTTTGAAAAGAAACAAAAGTGATAGAGCATTCGTCTTTCCTTTCCTGCTGCTAAGTTCGATTATCGATTGGATCAGAAAATGATTAAAAATGAAATTCCAATGCTCACCAACCTTTTATACTTTTATACTGGCTTTCTTGTCATATGTACATTCGAACCAACACAGTATTTTATTCATTCTACATTTGTAACAGACAATTACATTACTTGTGACGAATATGCTATATTGCTGTAACGTACAGTGTATAAGAGTTCACCAGCAAAAGCCTGCTTTCTCGGTTTTGGCAATAGCGCACTGCATAGGTTCACTTGAAACGTCCGTTTGGCTGCCGCGTACTATAATAACATTAGCTTATATACTAAACTAAAACATCCTGTCATGAAGCTGCAAAGGGCTTAAGCCGGCCAGCTGGCGATTTTAAATTGGAGCGTGTGCCGACAATATATATATATATATATATATATATATATATATATATATATATATATATATATATATATATATATATATATATATATATATATATAATATCATAAATCCCATTGTTGTTACTTTAAAAAATCGGAGACAACTTCTTTCATTCAAGTAGTTTCTCATTTGTTCTCAGCAACACCGCACTGCCAACATCACCTATGTTTTCCCAAGATCGCCGATCAAACTTCTATCCAAACCGTGTACTGCTACACTGTACGACATCGAAGAACCAATAGGTCAGAGAGGGTACGGCGCACCTACAGCTAAATTATATGAAAACTGCATAAATTAATGTTTCCTTCTTGAATATTCTATTTGAGGATCAATTCAAATTTTCACTTACATATGTATTCCATAAAGCAAATGTAAAACGTCTACTCTTCTGATTGGCTGCGAACTGAAGTGCAAATGAACGACAATCTTGCGATTGATCTTAACTCTAGAATATAATTTGTCACTTGTAGCACTTCAAATTGAGATCGAAAACTTCCATACAACTCATAATGTTGAAACTCATTTGTGAAATTTCATGATATGTACAAACGTTTGAAATTTAATATTGGTGTATCCCACTGTTCTTATTTTAAATCGACTAGTAACTATCTTCAAGATTGAGAAAAGTATGCTTAATAATAATGGAAGCAATAAAATTGCCATTTAAAATATATCTATCTATCTATCAATATATATATATAATATTTATTTCAAGATGGTATTCAATTCAATGCGAGAACCTGTGATACTCGTTTATTTGTATCAATTTTATATCTGTTTGGTTAATTGTTCTAAATGAAAAAAGTGTCTAAAACACGTTTCGTGATCTTTTGATTATATTCGTAGTGCATTCAGTGAAGTAATTTTAGAGGGTGTCTATCATCTCTAAGAAAGACGCAAAGTTTCAGAGTTCTATTCAAAATAAATGTACTATTTGAATGTTAAGTTTTGAGTTTATACAACTAGCTAGACACATAAAAATTCTACCGTGAGACAAAATCATTTACACTTTGAGAAATGTGTTTGATTCTTTCATGTTTCCATAACCGCCAAAACTGTCAAATATAACATCGAAACGTCGCGTCTGATTGTCTAACCTTTACAGCACAGAAAAGCTACTACATTCATAATGAATCTACTTCTCTTCAGGTATTGGAGCTATTCTGATTTTCAGCATCGAAATACATGATAATTACAGTGCCCTAACTTCTTGGAAGTCGTCAGCACAAGGTGAAAGTTTGCATATTGCATGCATAATTTATATCAATTCCTATTTGGAACAATACTGTTGCAGGCCTAACAAGTTGTTCGTGTGGTAGGTGTGTTGAAAGCTGATAAGTGTGAGTATTAAAGGGGTAGGAATTGACAATCGTGGGAGGGAGTGAAGGAAAGGGATTGGTTCTAAGGAGGATCGGTCGGAAAAGCACCTCAATTCGGAAGAGTGTAGTGACTGGAATTTTCCCATCGAGAAGTAAATGTGTCGATGGGGAGCAAGCCGCAAAATTTGCATTTGTTGCGCCAAAGATCTCTTTTCCATGTCTTCTGTCCGTAGAACTTCGCCTCAGGAAACGCTGCTTCTGTTTCTCCTTTTAGTAGGATTATTGGCCTATCTTCTTTGCATCGCGTATACGTTATTTCAAGATAAAAGTACTAACTGCTGTTTCTTCCTTCTACACTTGCTGCAGAATTCCGAAATTAGATTTTACAAGGAAATGTTTTCTTCGTAATCAAACCTTTATTGACTAAAAAAATATTAATTTACTTTTTTATACATATGAGCAAAATCCGAGATAGAAAGGAAATTTAAAATAAATTATAAATTTGAAGCTATTTCTTGACACACTATATTATTTCGTGAATGGTGTCATTTCATGTTTTGCCATGGCGGGACAGCGGTCAGGCTTCATACAGGTTTAAGCGGAGTTTATTTCTTTCATTTGTATATTGGTATGGTATTAAAATTTATATATTGTGTATTGTCCCCGACTTGTACACACACACACAATATATATATATATATATATATATATATATATATATATATATATATATATATATTGGCGGATCCAAGGGGGCTATAGCCTCCCCTTGGCGCTGAGGTATACGCTGTATAAAATGTGATTCAATCCTGCTTTACAGTGGATAAAACGGTAAAATATGGTTTAGCCCCTCCCTTGATCATATCCTGGAGCCGCCCAGGGTAAAGATAAAGAAGGGTAAAGCGATCTTAAACACCTTGTTTAGCAAAAACGCATTTGTCTTCACATACACCTCCGTTAAAAGTAAGCAAAAAATTAGAACTGTTAAATCATGAATGCTTCTTAAATCAATGTATATAAGAGAGTTAATACTTAAATTTTAAATATAAAAACTACACCACATAATTTGTGATTTTCTCCGTTGACACAATTCACAATTAGCAACTTTATGATCACAGCCAAAATTACTTGCTTATGGCCATCATAGAATCAATGACCCTATATATAACTTGTGGGCAATTGACCTTCTGCAACTCTTAATGAACCCTCCTGTCGTTATATTTTAATATTAAAAGATTAACATAGTGAAAAACAACGCAATGTCCGTACATCATCATGTCAAATGGGTTCTAAAGGTGACCTGTGACCTTGATCTGACAGTGACCTCTGACCATGACACTTTTGATTGACGCATATTTGGTCGGCTTGCGACATAGAATCATACCATACAGCTTTTTCTTTGTTATCACTTCGATTTACATTTTTTAAAGGCTCTTTCAGAATTTACCATTGCAATCCCATAAGGAAAAAATCGAAATTTGACCTTTGACCCTATATCTCTTCAAGCTTTAGTACAAGTGACATGGTTCTATGGCGAAACAAACCTTATGTCCTTTGTCTAAAGTTACAGCAAATTGCACGGCTTTACCTCGTACCACTTTTGCATAGTGAACAAATGAAATTGACACAAATTAATCAACCCTCTAGTAAGGAGCAGAATATTCGTAAGTGAAAACGAAGATTAAATTGATAAGAAATGATCAGATAATCAGATTTTCTGTTTGTTTCTTACCTTTTATTCTAAGTGCATGTACTTTTAATGTACATTTACATGTTTATTAATATTTTAATTCCTTTTCGAAAACTGTAAAGACGCTGTCAAAAAATCGATCGTTAAAAAGTAAACAAAATAGGTATACAAGTAAGATATGCCTAACTCTTCGAAGAAGACAAACAGCGATAGATGAAAGCTGCTAATTAACAGTAGTGTATTTTTACGTATACAGTAAATAGATAATCAGCAAATTAAACTATTTTTTAATGGCAACAAGTGACGTAGATCTTAACGCAATAAAAAATCGTTTTCGATTTTCTCGAAAACTTGCATGAGGATTTCTACTTACTCATTATTTTATTAGTCTCAGTAGTTGGTATATAACTTATTTCTCGTTGTGCTCTAACTGCATTTTAGATATTAAAAGCGTTCAAAGACAATTATTATAGAGTACGCTTGTAATGATCATATTTTCATAACCTAGGTAGAGGTTTCTAATAGGGATGGCCAGAACCGGTTCCTGGTGGAACCGGTTTTCGCCTCTGAACGGATCCGGTTCCGGAACCGGTCTATCGGATCTAGGTCTGAAACCGGTTCCCAAGATCCGGTTCCGGAACAGGGTTTTCGGATACAGGTTTGGAACTGCTTCTGAAAACCGGATCTCCAAGAACCAGTTCATGGCGGCACCGGTTCCGCCGAAGTGGAACTTTTTAGCTATCCCTACGAGCTGTTGGTAGGCTGTGAACAGTGTGCTAGATGAAATGGTGGAAGCGACAGGCAGGCGCTCAGGTGGCGGTCGCTTGTTTCATTTGGCTAAACAAACTGGGTAACTGGCAAACTCATTGGTTAAACAGACAAACTGATTTGGCTAAACACTCACTGGTGAACAAAAAAAAAATTTCTGGGGTGCACAAGCGGGTCTGGGATGGGAGAGCAAAAGCGAGAGGTCCTCTTTGCAGTGTTTTGGAGGTGAATTTTGTGCCTCCTTTACGGGTCTTTGGGGCTTTCGGATCCAGGTCTGTGACCTGTTCCGGAACCGGTTCTGAAAACCGGATGTCCAAGAACCGGTTCCTTGCGGAACCGCTGCAGCCGGGACCCGAACTTTGTGACCATCCCTAGTTTTTAATAATAGCTTGCAATGAAGGGTGAGAGGCAAGAACATGGTAACGCAAAATGTTACTATTTTAAGAAACTATCGGTTTTCTGCTGCACAAATCATTTTTAAAGTCGGAAAGCTAATTTTTCACATAAGACTATACATGAAGGATTAAACGCACAAGACTGAACGAAGTGGTATGCGTTACTCTCTATCGGGTGCTGCATAACTCAGCAATTGAAGATTTGTTGGTTACCATGTTCTTGCCTCACATCTTTCAAACTAAGATTTTGATCCATGAAATTAGTTTCACATATGCACAGTTTAACATCATCTATGAATAAAAATACAGAGTTCTGCATGGACATAGAAGGCACAGTGGCTCAATAGAAGAGCATTTACCTCTAGTACGTGGAGTCCCTGGTTCAATATCCGGCCAAGTAATTTTGTGTTCGCGGGTTTTCTTGGGGATGCTCCTGTTTCCTCCCATATTCTCATTCTACTAACTCTTCCATCATCACTCTCCTCCTTTAGTAATCCGTCTCCCTTAGCCTAACGGGCATAGTCGTGGTGCAACCAATATATTTATTTAGTATATTCAGGGTTACACTTTAGCCCACAGAGCCCACAGTTCGAATAAGTATAATCTATTCTACTACATTTCTCTGAAATTCACTTGAACCCACCATCTTGATATTACCTTTTTATCATAACACGTAATGAATTACACATTTACACCTTTTAAATAACATACATGTTGATTCTACAAAATGGATCTTCTGTTATATATTATGTTTCTCGTTTCTGTGACGTCCAATAACACATATCGTCAGATTACCATGTTAACAAAAAATCAATAATAATATCAGATAATTAATTTTTACTTCTTTTCATATTTTCTTCTTCTTCTTCGCACTAGCTTGTGCATATTTCAATAGCACATATTTTCCGTAAATACAAGAAATGATATTTAAGACTACATGTAAAATACACAATATCATTATAGTGGGTCGTTAAACTGAAAGATTTCAGAAAAAGATTTCAGCGAGATATAGCTTCAGAAAACAAATAACGTAGATATTTGGTTTTGGAATATTGATTCTTATGAATCTTGAATTGTTAGATTGTTATTCCAGCAATTCACTGATCCGCAGTTCAGAGAGCAAAATCGTGCTTACTTTTCTTTTCTATTGTAACTATATTATAATTTAATAAATGCTTTCCGATTCAGATAATAGTGGAAGTGAATTGAAGCTATTTACTATTCCATTTCATAACACAAGTGACATGAATGCAATGTGTACACATTGTTCAACTCAGTTGGCGTTACCTTCACGAAAGCTTTAGTGAGTTTATTCTTTCACAAAGCAAACCGTGGAATAGTTAAATAAACATTATTTCAAAAGGCTATGTTTTTGCACTCTCCATTTCCGTAATTATTCCTAATAAATACAGAATGATGTCTTACTTAACGGTTGAAAACGTTCTGTCTTTAAAGACTGAATGATTTGTACATATCAGTTAATTACTAAAGGAAGAATGTAAGCCTGGAATTTACATTGTATCCGTTCTTAGAAATAAACAATGCTAGAAACAATAGATATATCTTAACGCTTAGAAACATATGTAAGATTTTTGTGGTAAGCTGTTGTGAATTTCCTTAAGCACTAATGTGAAATACGAACGTAATAGGTATTTATTCTAGTTTTGGAAGATAAAACATCATCTTAGAAATTCTTCTTTTCTGTGAGTAGCAAAATAATTGACTTACCAGAAAGATCTTTTTATATAATTTAAGTAAGAGAAGCAGTCAAAAATTTCCCGGAATTTTTGTAAAAAATTTCCCTTTATTATCATAATATATGTACACATTTAGTTTATCACCCTCAAAGTATGCACTTTCGAAACACACACAATTGCCCCACCGCTCCTGCCATTGCTGGAAACACCGGCCAAAGTCTTCGTTTGGTATCTTCCGAAGTGCAGCCATCGCGTTGGTTTTGATCTCTTCTACGGTTGCGAAACTGTTGCTGGTGCTGTGTCCTTAAGACTCTTCATCCCGGCGAAATTAAAATACCGCTAATTTTACAGTAATTATGTGATATCTTCAAATAGATAAAAGATAATTGAAATATGGAACAAATGCGCCCTAGACAATATTATTTTGCGTGAGGCACCGTTACTACAAGTCACCTAGTGGCTTTCCGTTTTCAGCTGTTTAGAAACGCGAAAATAAATGCCGATTTTCAAAATGCCTCGAAATCGAAAGCAGATAAGTGAGTCATGATAACGGTATATCATGTAAAATAATATTCTCTATGGCGCTCTTGTTCCACATTTCGATTATCTTTTATCTATTTGAAGATATCACATAATTACTGTAAAATTAGCGGTATTTTTATTTCGCCGGAATGAAGACTCTTAAAGCATTGTCACCGCAAGTCGTTTACAAGGCTATCGTCAGCACATTTCCTTATTTTGTACATGAATTTGATGTTTTTTTGATGCGCGTTGCTCGAACTACTATATTGCTCTAACTAATCATCACACACTCTTCCGTTCAGCTACGTTACTCATACACTGCCTGCTATGACCTATTCACACATGTTAAATTCATAATTAGGTAACCTGTACAACATTCATTATCATTGGAACACTAATACTAAAACTGCAACATCATTCCGGGAACTTCTTGACTGGCTCTCTTATATCATAATTTTCGAATAGTTTTGGTATTATTAGTTACAAAAGTATTTATTTTATAAGTTAGAAAGATTTAGCTAAGCGTCTACTTTTATGTTGTCAATACCGATATTTCCTCGAAATTAAAACTTTTACTGGGACTCAATACAGCTTTACAGATGATAATGCAGAACATTTCATGGCTCCACAAGGATACTGCATCTTCGACTTTCGCTTTCTCTGTTTATCGTGATGTGTGTGGCTTAATATTTGTAGTGCCATGTTTCCCATTGGTGAAGACAACTAACGAGAATCAGACTCAGATTCGGAGTTGACAACCTTGACTTGTTTTACATTCTTATGCAATATCAGGAGTTATGAAGAACAGTATATACTATTAATTGGGCTGCAAATCACGAACGGGGCTAGATTTGGCTGCTGTACAGACCATTATACAAAAACAATCCTCACGAAATAAACCTTTGTTTTAATAGACCAGGGTTTCTCAACCTGAAGATCGCGAGAGGGTTTCATGGGGGGTCGCGAAGATAAGCAGAATATATATATATATATATATATATATATATATATATATATATATATATATATATATATATATATATATATATATATATAAACTAGAATCTAAGACGGGAAAAATATTTTTAAATGTACAACGATTCACCAAAGGTAGTCGTCAACCTGGTTCGGCTAATGATATAAGTAAATCTTGAGTGGTAGTAATGGTTTACACATAAAAATATCTTCAATAATTATATACACTATTATTCTCACCTTTTTTATCGAAATTACAAGTCGATGATCGGTATTAAATGGTTTATTAGTTGATACTCTTTTAACGTATTTTCACTCAAACTGTCTTGCGGACATACATGTTGATTAGGTATCTATAAACAACTACATAGCAACGAATTATACAATAATGTATATTTCTTTACATATATTAAAAACATTCTTCTTTTTTTATTTTTAAATTAACATTATATCAAGTATAGTGCTTGAGTATGAGCACTTTCTGCCCAAGGTACAGGTAATTATTAAACGATATACAAAGTATCTCGTATAAAAATGTCGCCCGACGATGGGACTGAATATAAAAGTTACAAGCGAGCTTGGCTTTTATATTTAAGAACCACTGGTCCGTTTACAATAATGATGTTACATTACTTATGTCCTTTACATTTTGATCGCCCCTCGTATATATATCTTCATTAAGCTTCATATATATATATATTTATAATAAATCTTTTATTCCATTCTCATTTATCTTTTATTACAAAAAAACGTCGTCGCTTAATAATATAATTAATGAAGGGTGCGAAGTCAAAATCGTAAGAGGCAAATTACCTTTTAAAAACATAAATCACAATGATTAGCGTTTTCAATCATTATTAAAACGGTGATGTTAAGAAAAATAATATTTGATCTTTCCAGGGCGCATTATATGATAACTACGTTAGATGATGTTTTAAAATATACATTGTATCCATAAGGCATCAGAATATAGAAGAATCTTATTCGTTTAATATATAAAGTAGCGCATAGAGACAGTCGTCGGATAAATGGCTTAATAGAATGAACCTTATTCTTAACATAATCTTTGACAACAAATTCTCAACACAAATCCATATAATATAAATAACCTTTGCCTTTAATCAATTATAAAATCGAATTATAATTCTTCACATTAACAAAGAGAAAATTAAAATCATTTGAAAATTATCATTGGTTAATGAGAATTAAAGAAAATTAAATTAAGTAAAAATCAAAAATTAAACGTAACCTATGTTCGGACGAACAAAAGGAAGAAAATAAATCTACTTTTACACAAACATATTCATAAGAATCAGTAGCTGATATGGGTTTAACTCTTACTTCATCAACTGCAGTCAGTTTACATTCGTACTTGCATATGATTCTAATAAAGTACATTGTACTGCACAATCGTGATTAGGTCCCGTATTGTTATTCTGTACAAGAATTGTGTCATTCTCTTGATTTTGATGCGAAATGCCATCTCTTGAATTACGACTACGTCTATCCATGTAGTTTACTGTATTCCTTGAATTTCGCCATGTATTACGTCTATTTTTAAATCTATTTTGGTTATATGGTCTAACATAAGGATTGCCACGATTAATTAGGTTAGGTGGATTTCCAACATATCTTTGCCTATTTTGCTCGTTCGGATTGCTTAAATTCACTCGATTTAGGTTGTGTTCCGTATCGTTCGCATTACGGATATTTAGATTACGAACAGGTACAAAGTCATCTGAATTATTTTTACTTTTACCTACTCCCACTTGATGATTCTGAGCGTGGTATTGAGTTTCATAACATTGTGCAAGCATTAATAAATGATTAAAACTCATACACTGTGTAGAAAACAGGATCTGTTGTAATTTAAACGGTAGCAAATTTCGAATTGATGCAATTACTCTAGATTCTGATTGCAACGGATTTACGACTTTTAATTCATTATATGTATTTACAACAAAATCAACAACAGATTTGTGCAAACGAGGATTGAAAGGTTGATTTCTAATCGTGGCATCTCTGTTTGCAAGCAAAAAGTCATTTTCGTAATTTGCAATCAGCGCAGCTTTAAATTCATCATATGTATTGACGTGATCTCGTACTGCTTTAAACCATAAAGAACATGGTGGGAGTAATAAATGAGGGATTAGTTTCATATATTGCGATTTATCTATACACATTATATTGCACTCATCCTGAAATTTTTCTAGGAAAGAGGTAGCATTTTCGTTACATTTACCACTGAACTTACTCATAGCACGTATTTCACTCATCTTAACACTTAACTTTACCTTTCTTTCACCTTTCCGTGTTCGTGTTGAGTGACAATTCCTACCTACTGCATGATGTGTAGTTCCACCATCTCTTTTACGCCCATCTGTATTACTTGGATGAATTTCTTCCAAAATAATGTCCTCATCGGATGGATTACTTGACGATGATATAATGTGAGGTCCACGTTGATCTGCTACGGGTGAACGCAAGGTCATCTCCTGTGAACAAGGGAACTCCAAATGATCATTAACCATGTTGTTTTGGTATGCGTTTTCCTTAATCTGAAGCATCCTGATTTCCTCTTGTAATGCAGATATCAACTGAGTATTCGCACGTATTTTGGTAGAATTATCCGTGACCTGAATCTTTTGTTGCCGTACAGAAGATTCTATTACTTCCAAATCCTTTTTTACACCATTGACCTCTTGAATAACATGGTTGTAATTATCCTGACAATCTTCAGATACCCTTCTAAGCTTTTCATCGAACTGTGAGGTGATGTCACTCATCGCCTGGATAATAGATTGTTTCGTCTCTTCGGATGTCTGCTCCAATCGTTTACTTAATTCCTGATACTGTTTGCCGGATTCCTCGGATTTTCGCTCCACCGTCTGTTTTAATTCCTCATACTGTTTACTGGAAGTCTGCTTTAATTCTTCATACTGTTTACTGGAAGTCTGCTTTAAATTTTCCGACATCTGGGCTAAACTTTGTTCCAATCGTTGTTCTTGTCTCTGTAAAGCCATTAAGATTTTGTCTTCTAACGTTAACATTTCGGATACAACAGGAGCTGTATTTTGTTCTTCGTTACCACTGTCACCAGTTTCCTTTTCCATTGCCTCACCGATCATCATTTTTTTGTGTGATTATTCTACCACTTCTAAGTACAGTAAAGTTCGTAGTCATGAACCTTATTACAGAAGTAAATTCACCCTTACTTTATACTTCAGGATAAGAATTTACGAAGTTCCCGGGTGAGGTAAACCAAAAATTTTACAACGATTCACCAAAGGTAGTCGTCAACCTGGTTCGGCTAATGATATAAGTAAATCTTGAGTGGTAGTAATGGTTTACACATAAAAATATCTTCAATAATTATATACACTATTATTCTCACCTTTTCTATCGAAATTACAAGTCGATGATCGGTATTATATGGTTTATTAGTTGATACTCTTTTAACGTATTTTCACTCAAACTGTCTTGCGGACATACATGTTGATTAGGTATCTATAAACAACTACATAGCAACGAATTATACAATAATGTATATTTCTTTACATATATTAAAAACATTCTTCTTTTTTTATTTTTAAATTAACATTATATCAAGTATAGTGCTTGAGTATGAGCACTTTCTGCCCAAGGTACAGGTAATTATTAAACGATATACAAAGTATCTCGTTGTAAATGTTATTTTGAATTTGTTCTGATACACATATTTTTACACAAGAACCTGGGCTGGATCTTGAACGTTCACGCCTCACATAGCCTTCGTCTTAAAAAAAAGTATTAAGCTTCGAGGAAACAACTCACTTTCACATTTAATGTTCTAATGTGACGGAAACATTGTGCAATATTCTTACAGAATTTGGAGTACAAGAAAAGCCAGTTAGATTATTTAAGATGTTTCTAATTGAATCCCGAAGTAAAGCTTGGGTAGAGAAATACTTCTCCAAGTGCTTTCACGTCAAGAATGATCTGAAACAAAGGGATGTGTTGTCGCCATTATTATTGAACTTTGTTGGAGTAAACTATAAAGAAAATTAAAGATAGCAACCAGGGCCTAGAGCCCAATAGTATTCAGCAGGTCATAGCGTATGTGATTATGTAAATTTAATAGAAGATAGAAGAGAAATAGAAAGTAATGCAGGTCTTATTAAACGCTTGCAGGGACATGGTTTTAGAAGTAAATGCAGAGAAAACTAAGTACATGGAAGTTCGCCGGGATCATAATACTGTAAACTATGAATGTGTCAATTTATCAAATGATACTTTTGATAAAGTGGATACTTTTAAGTATCTAGGAACAATATTAACAGACCAAAATAATATCCACGAAAAATATAAATGTCGACTAAAAGCAGGGAATTCCAGGTATTATTCAGTTCAAAACCTTTTGTCATCGCGAATTCTTTCGAGGAATGTGAAATTTAAAACATATAAAACTACAATCATGCCTGTTGTGCAGCATAGTTGCGAAACATGATCGCTTCCATGAAGGAAGAATGCAGACGGAAAGAGTTTGAGAATAAAATTCTGAGTCGAATATTCGGACTCAAGAAGAACACGAATGGGGAATAGAAGAAACTTCATAACGAGGAATTGCGTAGTCTATACCATTTACCAAACATTGTTAAGATGATTAAGTCTAGAATGTGCAGGTCGTGCAGTCAGAATGAAAGAAAGTAGGAATATTTGCTATATTTTGATTGGAGATCCAATCGAAAAATTATTGTTGGGCAGACCTAGTCGCAGATAGGAGGACAATTTTAAGATGGATCTAACAGAAATAGGAAATCAAAGTAGAAATTGGATCCAATCGACTAAGGGTAGAAGTCAATGGAGAGCTTTTGTGAATGTGACATTGAACCTCCGGGTTAGATTCATTTATTTATTTAGTTTCAAAACTTGTAACTTAATACCTCTTACTGTCTGAATTTTATACGAATAATAAAGAAAAATGTATATATCTGTTGTATCCTTGTTCAAGAATAAGTTCAGAGCAAAAAGTATCTGTATTCTATTTTCTTCACGCACATATTTCAAATAGAAGTGTATACTCATTATTCTGTTTATTTGTAATCTTTTTACGTTACCGATAAAATTATCTCATATTTCTTCCTATTAAAATGCGCGACCTTTTTTCACAGTTGGTGACACCATTTTAACCCACATAAAAGGAAATTTAAGTGTTTCAGAATATCTAAACCATTGAAGTCTAAAAATGGCTGAAGAGAAATAGAAAACGCCCAGATGGTGCATTGTGAATGTCAAAGATTTAAAACAAACACTTTTCTCTTAATGTTCACATTTCCAGATTAGTTTGAGCATTAACGCAAAAGGGCTGTCCAGGAGCCTATATTGTGAAACAAACATTTACGGTTTAACGGTTATGGTGTTTAAAATTAAATTACTGTTTTATCTTAGATGTTAATGATTTATTGATTTTCAGGAAAAACAATATAACTGCAAGCATTAAATTTTCTTCTAGATTAGCATCAGTACTTTTAATACAGAAAATTACAAAAAGGCAAAACCCGATTCCAGTGGTTTGGACAGGATTCAATATTATTGTAAAATATTTATATTTTAAATGCAACGAGAAATATTTGACTGCCAATTGTTTACAGGATTTCTATTACATTTCCTATATGTATGGGGATCCCATTTTTGTGTTATACACACACATACACACACACACACACACACACATATATATATATATATATATATATATATATATATATATATATATATATATATATATATATATATATATATATATATATACAGTGAAACTTCTGAATAACGAACACAAATGGGACATGAATTTTTGTCCGTTACAGAGAGGTTACAAAAATTTAATTTTTCACAACTGTAATTGTATGCAGTAATATACAGTAAATACATTATGTATGAGCGTAAATACGTAAAATTCAATATGAAAATTGTGTTTTTAGTACGTATTTGAAATACTGGGAGAGATGAAGGAGAGATTCATTTCTGTTAAATAATATTATTGCTGGGGGATGTGTTAATATATTTGTATACTGCAAAAAGGAGGGAAAGTGGGGGGAGTTTTTCATTTATTTCAAATTCTCAGAACCTTCTCAAAAGATGTGTTAGGAACCAACTAACCGGCTAAACTCCTTTGTTTAGCGAAAAAGGCATACTTTTTCCTCTACAAGGGTAACAAAACTCATTAGCAAGTGTCCTCTGAGAATCCTCAATAGAAATGTCTGTGTTAGTATGTGTGTTTGTGCATTGGCGCGATGTATTCGTTGACGGAATCGATGGAAAGATAACTTATTGGGAGTGTATATGTTTATTGACCTAAAACTCCAACCCAGACTTGTTCCAGTATCATAAGTGAAAGAAAAACGTTGCTTTGAAAAAAAAGAGAGAAAACATTCCTCGTTGAGAATGTTATTGTAAAACAATCAATGTTTGTTTTGTTACCTATGAAATTGTCGAGAAAGATGCAAGGCCCAGAGGAAAAAGGACTAATAGGGAAGGGAAGATCTTTCGCATAGAATTCTTGGTCATACAACTGACCATGTATGAGTGTCATTGCTTATTGAAGGTTTTCTAGGATTTCCAGAAGAAAACAGTTTATTGCGGGCAGACAAAAAGAGAATAATTTCAAGTTCAGCTTGAAGCTGTTCTGTTTGATGGTTCACCAGGTCTAGACTCATGATAGATACACTTGAGGGGAAAATACTTTTCTGTCTACTGTAATATATCGCAGAACCGAGAGTAATTCCTGTCCGTTATGAAGAGGTTATTGAAACGTTTGGGGGGAAAAAGGACTGTCCGCGTCCGTATGTGAGAGTGTCCGTAAAAGGCAGGGTTTTGTTCCGTAAGAGAACATATATTTTTGCCGGGACATAAATATCTGTCCGTTATTGAGAGGTGTCCGTTAAGGGAGGTTTCACTGTATATATATATATATATATATATATATATATATATATATATATATATATATATATATATATATATAATATTAGTAGCTTATCGTATTACCTTTAGCCTGGCATATTTTTTCCAACAATGTTCTGTGTAACCTTTTTGTATGAAAATAATACACATAGGATATAAAACATAAGGGATCTTCATGTATATACGTACGTACATACACACAGTAACGAATATATCTTTCCTACAGAAGGTCAATTCAAAAACATCCATTAGCATACTGGGATAAATGTTGTACTTCCTAGAAAATTATAAAGAGAAATTGCAATACTATTGATTAATGGTTGGACTATTTAAAAATGTTTACGAAAAGAGGACTTATTAGCTACCTTAATTATTGTAGAAACTAGTAGTACAAATATTTTAACCGTAATGAATATTGTGTTTCATATGTAGTGTAGTATAAGTTGGCACCAGCATCGTAGCTAGAAGCAAAACCTAAGTGTTTTTCAGAATTATTATTCTCTAAGTAATGTAAATGTTTCCACCAGTAAAATGAATACATTTGTACATAGTTTCATTTTCTTCCACTTATATTAATGAAACAAAACTTAGTGAAAGATCACCTGATTACGATGACCAAAAAGCTACTTTCTGATGAATGTCTGTTTCCCGTAAGTTTAATGTTGGTTTTCATGATTGATATAAACAAATTGTACTCTTCGAGCGTTTAAGAAGACCCTCATGGTGTTCTATTACGATAATTTCGTTGCGTACAAGGCAGGCAATATTGATGTTCATTTACAAATATATATATATATATATATATATATATATATATATATATATATATATATATATATATATATATATTTGTATATATATATATACAAATATATAAGTTATATATATATATATTTGTTATATATATATATATATATATATATATATATATATATATATATATATATATATATAACAAATATATATAAGTTAAACAATTTCAGGAATGGTTTTCGTAACGGACAGAAAATTGTGTTCTTTTGATGTCGAGAAACTCGTACTGGAATTGACTATACTGTTATCACCTTAGGAACTGATATGGATGTTTGATAATAACAACATAAATACTGGTGTCTAGGTGCCTAGAGGTGGTAACGCATTTGATAAGTCGTAACAAAGAGTAAGGGCTTTTACTACGATTCCATGATGTGTTCGAAATTAAATAAATAGTTTAAAGACAATAAAGCATATCAAAACTTGAGAAAGTAAGTCATGCAGAATTTACAGAAGTCCATTAAATAAAATAATACCTGTGTCTATGTTTTATCTTAAAGGTCACTAATCTTTGCGTACAATTTATTGTGTCATATTCATGACGCACTCAAACCTCTATGCTACACGAATTCTTGCAAACATTACTAATTCATGTAATAATATTGTCTAATACCATATAATACTTCCCAAAATCCATATTGTTTTATTGTAATCAAATTATTTTCCGTAAGTAAAAGTAAAGAGAAAAGTAGAAAACACTTAATGTGATTGGTTGATTCAAAAATTTAGACTGCACAAGTGGTAAACGCTAAACATTATCATCCTATTTTCAGCTTCGCCGTTCTCATACGCAACCCACACTACATCAGTGTGTTGCTGTTTTCATATCTTACATCACATATAGCGTTATGTGTTGTTCAAACTAAGGCTAGGAACCTACATTGCAATTGTTAGCACTTTAGCTTTCAAGTTGATATCTCAGTAGTTCCTTAGAGTGTCGTGCAGAAAAAAATATATATATCTAGAAAGTAAGTCATGAATGGTATTACATCTAATAACCTAGTTACTGTAGTTTCGTGAGCACAGGTTCTTACAGAGTACCTGTATGACGATTGTGTCAATGTAACATCGCGCAGGTATTATTAATACAGGTATATTGAATGCTTTGGTCAATTGTGTTGTATTTACAATGCTGAATATTTCCAAGTCGTTATTATGCTTTATGAACATACATAGAATATGAACACCTTACTTCTTTGTAGTACTTGTCTGAAAGTAGTGAAATGTAGTTGTATAGGAACTATTTGCTTAACAATATTAATCTATAGGGCGAATTCTGAGTTGAGTTGATTTTGAGTTTTACGTCCTGTTCAGCAGCGAGGCTATATGAGACGTGGACCTACTGATTAACGTGGAATCCGAAGCACATGAGCTCCCGCCGGGAACTGAACCCGGGTCTCCCACGTCAAAAGCGCGCACGCTAACCGCTTAGTCACGAAGGAACTCTATAGGGCGAATTCTTTCTGTGCTCACCATTGTTTGCTTAAAGTGCTTCTGTTCCCTTCTTATTTGTAATGGCTTCTGCTAACTGTTTCTTTCATAGCTTATTCATAGCTTATTCAATTTCTCACAAAGTTATTTTGAATATGGGTAACATACAGATAAAAAAAATACAGTATATTTTATTCATTTGTTAATTCAGACGATCATTACTAGTACAAATACATTCTGATATTACGACAGCTAAGAAATAGAAGAAATTTAGTGGCATAGTGATTGAGATTTTACTTTTGGGCAAAAAATCTTAGTGTGAAGCCAAGATAATATGTGTTTGTGGTCGCGAACATTCAGTTCATGGCTGCCTTTCTCTTTCCATAGCACTTCTGGATTTCAGTTATTCTTTCATGATAATTCACTTAGTCCTTCCCGCTGGTCCAGAGCTAGTGAATGTACCTTTCATGCACGTGGTCCCGGTTTTGATGCTTACGTTAAGTGCATTGTACTCATTACAGTGGTTTGGAATTCAACTTGAACTGTAGGTATACGTCCATGTAGCTTCGATACTGAAAAGGGACACTAGCAAGTAATTCCATTTTAGATGAAAAGAAATGAAATAGAAGAAATATCTGATTGGTATTATGGGTAGATATATGTAATTTCCTAATCTTCTCTACGTATTAATATATTTTCATGTTGCTTTAAATCAGTTATAACCTATATAAATATATCATATACAGTAGGAAATCAGAGAAATATCAAAATAAGCAGAATATTAACGTTAGTCGACAAATTTCTATTCATTGCCATATGGTATCGAAGTGCTTGTGAATAGTATTTGAAGTTCCCTCACTCGAGACCTGTAAATAAATTAATATCTGTATTTAAGTAGCAGTTATTTGTTTATGATTTTATAATTCAGTTTACTGTTGTTTGAATAGATTTTGTAAGCAAGTGACTTTCAAAAATACACTTAATCTAGCTAATATGTTGAAAAGTAGAATGAGGTACGTAATTTCTATACCATAAATCTCTTGCATCCGTTATTGGTCATTTGTGTTTCTCACGAAAATAATCCTTTGATTTGGACGGCCCTCGTATAACCAAAAACTTAAGGAAGCAATATCAAAGAAAGGAAATTATATATAAAGGAATTAGCTAGAAGTATTTGGAGTTGCCAATACTAAACTCTGTACAGTGATATATTTAGACCTTCAAGTCTCTGGGGATAGAAAATGCGTCTCACACTATGGTACCATCATTGGATAGTTGAAGTAGAAAAAGCAAAGTACGTAAAGAGATATTGTGGAAAGGAGAGCAAGGAAAAGAAAAAAAAATGGGAAAGGTCTTTTCCTCGTAGGAGAAGACGTAGCACTTCCTTCATCTCAAGAGATTCAAACTCCGTAGAGCGAAATCCAGCGACTCCAAAAGAGTCATGTATAATCCGGAACTTTCATGTTTCCAACTTTCGCTGAAATAAAGAAAGGTAACTGGAAAATAAACGGAAAAGGCAGAAAATAGTTTCAAACTTAGTTTCGAAGGTTTCGTCGATTTTTAGTTTTCGTTTCAGTTGTGTTAGTACTAGTTGATCCCTTTCCCAAAATTTGTACTGACATATTTAGATTTTTTTTTTCATTTTCCTCTCAAATAAGGGTAAAAAGCATAATAACCTACCACGATTTACTCTGGATTGCCTACTTCCATGTCCTCTTTGTTCATCAAAGTACTACATCACTACAAAGTTACTTTTCTGTTTTAAAATAATCTTAATTCTGAGCTACGGAAAAGTAGTAAATTGTACGTTGTTCGAACATATTACCCGATATATTTTACTTTCCTGGTTCACGGTATTCCTAGTTGGATCTAAGTGTATGTAAGTTTATAATGTTCGTGGTCTTGTGATTCTTCTGTTTCCTCCCACGCAATCATTCCAGTATTTTAAAAAAAACAATTCAGTTTCATTAATTATTGGTCTTATTTGGCCTACAGGCTCAATATGGAACGTAAAAATTTAAAAAAGACTACTCATTTCAGAATTATTATATTATCCTTAACTCAAACTCATTACTTATCGTTTCGACGTAGTTCACACTTTCCAGCATCTAAGATCAACATTACAGACCAAATTAACCATATCCACGAAAAACTAAATGTCTACTGTAAGCAGGAAAGTCTTGTTATTATTTAGTTCAACAAAAATAATGTCGAAAAATTATTTAGTTTCAAATAATGTCGAAAAATTTAAAACTTAAAATATATAAAAGATTAGCTTCGCCTCCAGACCCCCGCATATGCTTGGCCTATGGTGACGCACCTCTTAAACCCACAATTCTACCAAATTTCAAGTTTCTTTTCGTATTTCAACTATCTAAAAGATAAGATATTGTAAGAAAACGCCCGTTTAAATAACCCGGGAATTTTTTCATCCCCCTTAGACCCCTTAAAAACTAAAAATATTCACTCTTGGCAATTTTTCTATGAGTTGGTCGCGGAAGGTTACTATCATGCGAAATTTCATCATTCTAACCCTACCGGAAGTCTCAAATAATTTTGGGGGCGTAGAAGGTGTCCCATAGAAATAACTTGGGAGTATTTTTCAGTTCCCCATAAAAACACTCTACATTTGGAATTTTTTATTTTTGGTAACTTACTTAGGTAACGCTAACGAAAACGTATAAGCTTGCTCACTTTGAGGAAAGAACGCAGACTGAAAGCATTTGAAAACAAAACTGAGATGAATATTAGGATCCAAAAAGGATTAGAATGGGAAATGGCGGAAACTTCATAACGAGGTACTGCTTAATACCGTTTGCCTAACATTGTTAGAGTTCTTAAGGCTTAGAATATAGGAGGCTTAGGTGGACAGGTCATGTAGTCAAAATGGAACTACTAACGTTCTCGAAATTTTAACTGGAAAGTCAATCAGAAAAGGACCACTAGAAAGACATGCCTGCAGATTGAAGGACACTATTAAGATTCATGTCGCAGAAATATGAATACAAAGTAGAAGCTGGGTCCAGTTGGTTAAGGAAAGATGTCAATAGAGAGCTTTTGTGGATGCGTGATTGAATCTTCGGGTTCCATATGTCATAGACTTAGTTAAACGTTAAATCTTTATTTGAAATACTACTTAGGAACGGAAACTAGTAATTTCTTTTAGTTTCTTTCGTCATACTTCTACATTTGACACAATTTCCTTCGATCTAACCAAAATTGGCTTTGTCTTTCTGTATTCATTCCATATTTCTCAAATATTTCCTTTTCGAAATTTGCTAATATACTGTTAATTTTTGTTTTATGTTTAGTTGTAAGACCCATATTATCAGTAAAACTGATATATTGAGCTCTGCTATAACCTATCAAAATGTAGGGCCGCGGTAGCTCAGTGGTTGAGCGTTCACCTCTGGTGCTAGGGGTCTCGGGTTCAAACCCTGCTCCCGCCAAGTGAACTTTGTGGTGGACAAACACCGTGTGCGTGGGTTTTGTCGGGGTTCTCCCGTTTCCTCCCACTTTCTTCATTCCACCATTTTCATTCATTACTCATCATCACCGTCATCTTTAGCCTAACCGGCATAACCGTGGGACGTAAAACTCACAAATTTCATTTCATTCATTCCTATCAAAATGTCGCTTTCACTACTCATTTGTTTGAACATGTAGATTATGTTTAGTGATCGCAGCGCAATCAGTAATGTAATCATCACAGCCTCTGAAATGTCACTTGGTTATACTCTCGTTTTAGGTATTATGTACGGAATCTTAATTCTTGACACAGATTCTTAAGTGTTGTTATAGGTATATTGTCTAAGCTTGTTGCTTTCTCATCCCTCATGTTGCGAATATTTGTTCAAATCTCTCTCTCGTTAGTGTGAAACTGCTATTTCTGTATCTTAGTGTTTTTGAATCTACAACTTATCTGGTGCTTTATTTTGGTATAATTTCTCAGTACAGTACTTCCATATGCTTCAGATAAGTTCATTATTTTTGCTAAATATCTTCTAATTTTTCTTTTTCTAGACATTTTTCTCCTTTCTTCTTACCTTAATCCATTGAGTTAACATTCCGATACTTTGGTTACATTGTGCTACCCTTTTTACGTTTTCTTGACATTTAGAACTGCAAAGTACGTTTTTCACATATCACTGTCTCGAATTTTCATATGTAACTGATTTTATGAATGTTGCTTCGAATTTTTATACTGTAAATATCTCTTCTTTTTATGGCACATCTTTTGTGTCTTCGGAATGCGTTTCTCGTTTATACGTACAATATCTTGAAATTGTAAAAGAAGCAGGATACCATTCATTGCTTTTCTTAACCTATTCCGTTCCAATAAGAGAAAAGATCTGCTTTTGTTTGTTCTCCAAAAACTCACAAAACCCATGCATGTGCATAAAGTAAGTGAAAAAACAAGTTTAAGTCTAGTTTTATTTCACTGTTTGTAGGTTTCCCAGATGCTTCATCTGATTGAAGAGGTGTAGCATGCGGTAGCACAGGAAACCTCTTCAGAGCTCAAGTACTTCATTCCAAGGGATGAAAGGGAACAAATGTCCACCATTTACGAACTTTCCCTCCCGAAAAGCGTTACGTTCTTCAGAAACTGGAGGCGAAGGTAAATAACGCTTAAGAAAACAGTCTGTAACTCTTCATTCCTTGTGGAACTCAACCCGACTCTTGCCCTCACACAACTTCTGAAAGACGTAATTTGTTACTACGAAAAAAAACACCTTTTTATCACCGATCTTCTCGAACTCTACAAGAAGGTTGTGGTTACACGGTCAATGATTAATGGAAAATTACGGTTTCAAGTATCGAAGGTGTTAGTCGTTGCTGCGATTGCTTAAGGTAGTTTACTGCATAGAAACGATCGTAACAAGTTAACTATTTCCATAAATTATCATCAAAACAAAGTAAACCTTTTCCAATATTTCGCAATAAAATATAACCTACTTCTATGTGGAGTGTAGAATAATTACTTTTTCTTTGTCACACGTTGTAAAGTTAAAAATTTAAACTTTTGTAGCGTAATTTGTAATACATTAAAGAAGATACATTAAAATATCATCGCGTTTTCATTTAAACTTTAGTATTCTTTACTAAATAAAGTTCTTATGCTATTCAAATAAAATGCAATAGGTATTTTTTTTCTGCTGAGTGTTTGAACAAATAATGTCATCATAGCTATATGCGAGATAGTACTTGTAATATGATTAGGTTCTATTCTTATTTTGCCTTAACCACATGATTCCTTGTGTAAAACTTATAGAAAATCGTGATTTCGTTTGTGGTTAGTTTGCTGGAGATAGGTCACATAACCTTTGTCGATTTTTTATGTTAAAATTAATGTTTATCTTTGAACCTACTCGAATACACTGTACTATTATAATTATGTTTTCATCAAATGAAAACATTGATGACTTCACGTTTTCTCGGGGACAGTTAATATACAAGTTTAGATAAATAAAAATAACTTTTGGACTAATGAAATGAAAGTAAGTCTTAATTTCGTGTCCCACGGTTATACTCTTTTAGCCAAAGGAGACAGTTAATTATCTTGACATTGAATTATTGTGAAAGAGTTAGTGGAATTAAAGTGTGGGAGGAAACGAGAAAACCACGAGGAAACCCATAGACACCATGTATACCATAAACGTACGTGGGCTGGGATCGAACCAGGGTTTTCTCACTAGAGATGTGCGTAGTGCCAATGTGTCTCTTTGAATTGAGTGAGGTTACTGTACCGTAGTGTAAGAATAGTTTTTACTAACTTGTTTTACTATTAGTATTTTAGTCCATTGTCAGACATTGCATGTAGTTTTAACGCGACGTTTTGCTGAATAAAATAGCACGGTTATGTTATTAAGTTCTAACATGTGGACATCATCAAAGCTATGTAAAAGTATAATTTATGGGTAAAAGAAATAAAGACTTAATTGAAACTATCTCTACAATTATCTGTATTCAACTATTTCTTTGGCTAAAAATCTAAGATTCAATGACGCAGAACAAGAAATACTTCTCCTGTAGTTCGTTTTTTTTTCTGCCAATAAAAATACGATTGTTTTTATTTCTTTCCGTAGAATTTATGCGGAAACTGAAATAGTTTTCGGTGGATTTTTAGAGAAAACTTCATCTTTTACGATATGTTATCACAAATTTCAACAAGTAAAACTTCCTGAATTGTGATCATGATAACAAAGAAGACTTTTATATTTTTTTTATATAATCTTCTGCTACCGCAGAATTTAATTTTTGCTAAAAGAGTTAAAGAATCAAGAAAAGTAGCAAACGCTATGCAAAAGCTAGGCATAGCATTTACAAGTTAACTTAACGTGTACATGTATTATTAAACAACAACTTAGTCATATAGTCAAGTGCTCTCGTGGGAGAAAATAGTCCCCAAGCTCTTCCGATCAAACTGATTGCGTGTAAGGTAGACATAGCTAATTGTTAAGCTTAACAGCAAAGCACAAAATTATCGGGTTATCCTCGACTTCAAACAATAAACATAATATGTATCATGACACAAGTGTATATATAATTTTATATATACATACGAGGCATCTCGCTTTCCTTCGTATTACGATAATGTATTAAAATAAGTCTGAAAGTTTTATGTAATCAACCCCCCATTTTAGTTTTATGCATTAATAATAACTGGTCTTAGTAAAACAAGTAAGAAAAAACGAATAGCAAAAAATTGTCATAGCTTTTTCTCAGAACTTGGTTAATTCCATATCTTCTTACACTTCACGTGATTTAAGTATTCGTAGGGTACATGATAAGAGAAATAAAAATAGCAACAAGGAATCAATATTGAAAGGCATCACCAATAAATTAGCAATAATGCTGATGCTATCACTTTAATAGATAATTAAGGAATAATACATATAAATAATAGTTTCATTTTTTATGTAATTTGTGTTGGTGCTACGACTCCTCGGTCAAGCGTAGAACTGAAACATGTTTTTCTGATGTAGAAGTATTAAGTGAGAATATAATTTTGATTGGGTTTGATTAGCAAAGAATAACATTAATAGAAATGAAATGAAATCTTTAAGTTTTACGTCCCACGTATATGCTGGCTAGGCTAAAGGAAACGGTGATGAGGAGAAATGAATGAAATGGTAGAATGAAGAAGTGGGAGGAAACGGGAGAAGCCCGAGAAAATCCACGCACACGGTGTTTGTCCACCACAAAGCTCACTTAGCGGGAGCTGGGATCGCTCTACCACTGAACCATCCCAGCCTCAACATTGAATATAGTTTATGTTCCTTTGGACATAAAAGTTCGAATTCCTTGGTTTACTATTGGTAATTATCATTTTTGTAATGACGATGATATTTAGAATGTTACAAGTTTCTTTCTAAATTAGTGTTCATCGCCTATTTGGTAATTCGCTGAAGGATCTTTCGATTACGTAAAAATAAGATATAGATTAGTGAAAGAAGTTGTCTCGCTAGAAGTAAACATTTAGTGATTCTTTCAAAAGTGTGAAAGAAAGATACAGGAAAAGGTCCAGTAACTTGGATGAAACAAGATAAACCACTTTTCATCATCTAATAACGTCCATGACAGTTCATTGGAAGTTTGTTCTAAGTTGCTGTTGTTCTTTCATTTGTACGAACATAACTGTGGCAGATCGTTGCCATGACACTGTTGCTATGGCAGCGTGTACCTTTCTAGTTATGTAATAATCTCTGGTTACTCTTGGTAATGTCCATTAAACTTTTCCATGTATAGAAATGATATTGCTATGACTAAACTTTAAACATTAAACAAACATAACCCTACCCGCTGGTCTAGTGTCCAGCGCGGGTGCATTACGTTCATATATTCCCGAGTTTGATTCCCGGTGGAAGAGGATTGAAATTTGAACACATAGCGGTAGTTCTAATTTCATTGATGGACGCTAACTTTAATAAGCAAACATACATATACGTGATTGTGTATATATATTGAAAGGACAAAAATTATTTCTCTGAAGGAACTTGACTATCTTCTTAATGAGTTACCTGCTAATGTGTACAGTCAATGACAAAATTTCTTTCCGTTTGATGAAATTAGTTTCTTAAATAACTTTAGAATGGAAGGAAAGTTTAGGTACATTTTTCAGTAAATTAAGAAGACTGCAATTTTCTGTGCGTTTCAGCCATATCACTGTTGTACCTTCCAGTCATATTATTGTCCAGTAGCTTAAAATATACAAAACGATAACCATGCCTGTTGTTTTGTATGGCCGCGAAACATGGTCACTTACTCTGAGGGAAGAAGACAGACTGAAAGGATTTGAGAACAAGATCCTGAGACGAACATTCGGACCCAAGAGAAACGGGAATGGGGAATGGCGGAAACTTCATAACGAGGAACTACATAATTTATACGGTTTACCCAACATTGTTAGAGTCGTCAAGTCTAAGAGGCTTAGGTGGACGGGTCATGTAGCTAGAATGGAAGAAAGTAGAAACGCTTTCAAAGTCTTGACTGGAAGACCAATCGGAAAACGACCATTAGGAAGACCCAGGCGCAGATGGGAGGACAATATTAAGATGGATCTCGCAGAGATTGGAATCCAAAGTAGAAACTGGATGCAGTTAGCTAAGGATAGAAGTCAGTGGAGAACTTTTGTGAACGCGGCATTGAACCTCCGGGTTCCATAGGCCATAGAGTTAGTTAGTTTTAGTCAGTCATATTATTGTCATTGTCAAAATAAATTTTACCAAATGGAAATAACTTTTGTCGCTGATTTTACTATGAGGATTGCTGGAAAAGTATGCACAATCAGTATACAAAATATATGGAAACACATGTGAAATTCGAGAAATTGCTTTAGTTTTTCAAACTATTTGCCTTTAAGATCGATATACTTTTGCATATACTGAAATCAATTAAATCAATTTTGAAAACATCTTTCCCACCCTGAAACTGATACCTCAGACACCACTGTTCGGAATTCGTCAACAGCTGCTTCAGGCTACACAAATCGCTTATTGTGCATCTTACTTTGCATGTGTGGGAACAAAATGAAGTCAGAGCTCCCTCATAATTAAGCAGTTAGCGTACGCGCCTTTGGCGTGGGGAACCCGGGTTCGATTCCCGGGGGAAGCTCATGTGTTTCAGATCCCATGTTAAGCTGTAAATTCACGTCTCATATAGCCTTCCTGCTGAAAAGTACGCTAAACTAAAAAATCAGAAGATGTCATTACGTTATGAGATAGGCGAGTACGTACAATTATTAATTCTACATTTTTACTGTATAAAAAGTCAACAGTTTAGTGTATTGAGTGGGAACTGGCGTTGTCATGATGAAGAATAATGCGAGAAGTTGAGTTTGTTTTACGTAATTCATTGATGATCAGAGGCTATTTCCATCTTTTCGGTGAAAAGTCCCGATATGATCCCAAACAACTACTCTAGCTTTGAACTTCTGAAACACCGCTTTTCTTCTTGTAAGCTGCGCACAGATACGTCCTCTGTAAAGCATCTCAACATAGTATGGAAAAATTCTCCTTGTACACCTACAAAGCAGTCGTCTCCAGTGAAAGGTGTGCTGTCGGGCAATTAATTGACAAAAGCGTTGGTCGTCACATACAGCATAACCAGTCGAAGAAGGAAAGACTTACTGACACTTAAGTGTACAATTTGAAGTCACCTATATGGAAACCTTTCAGCGTCTGTATATAAATTCAATCATCTTGTAGATTTCATAGAAATAATCTTCACCGACAATTTATTTCTTGAACCGTCTATTTTTACTGCGTCAGTCAGACTTTCACGGTGTATGGGCTAAATATTTTTCGTTTAGAAATCAAATGTAACCCCTTTTTAATGGGTAATATCACACTACTGTTACATTCAATTTAAACAAGGAAACATTAGTAGAAGCTACCAAGAGTGAATTGGATGTATCAAAATGCACTGTGCTCTCAAGAAAGTGCAAATATAGCATATTAAAATATTTCTGCTAACTTGTTTGCACACTTAACAGTTCTTGTATGAGTTGACAATAACAGTTTTTTGACGTGTGTGTAGCAGGGTACTTTATTAGCCTAACATTTTCAATTAAGGAATGTCTCCAATATGAGTTGTGAAAACTTGAAATTTCTCTGTCTGGAAACTTTGACAAAGTACCAAGAATTCAATTAACGAGGATTAATTGCAACTACTCTGAAGAACTTAAAATGGTTTCTCATTACGTTTGTAAACCAGTAATTTTCTTTTTAATAGGAAAACAATCTTTGCACATTGCTACTGTCTGATGGTTGTAGACCATAATTATATCACTTCGGTAGAAATAGTTCAGTTTCGCATGGAGGAAAATTAAACATAATTTCACTACTTCAACCACGTTGTAATACCAGGGACTTTTTTTGCAAAGCTTATATATTGAGAACCGGATGGAAAGCACTGCTCCATTAAATATTAGTTTGACTTTTCTAGAAAGAAAAGTTCAAAATTTCACACAAAAAAGATTTTGTCTTACTTTCTTCTATTAAATACAATAATAAAAATTAGTTGTATTTACATCAATATGCAAACTTATATTTAATTGGTTTTCTAGAAGTATTTAAGTATTCATATTTTACTTTTTTTTAAAAATTAGGAACCTAGTTGTTATAACTGTGAGTCAATATATTGCTGTCATAATTGTTGTTATAACTACGCCACCTTTTTAACGGAGTCGTTGGACTGACATAAGAGGCACGGGACAGCAGAACCGGTTTCCAGATGATGACCTGGATCTCAGTCAATCACTCACTGAGATGCTCGTGCGTATAGAATGGGAAAATCCGGCCATATATCAGCGCTTTATCGGGGCCAGATCGTACTGTTCAGACGGCTGGGAACAAGCATCTCAGAGACAGTGCGACTTTTACAGTTTTCACGAGTTGCCGTGGTTAGTGATTTCCAAAAATCAGAGCAAGACGGAAAGCGCATCACCAATCCACAAGACATGGGTCGGCCACACCTCATTAAGATGTCGGGCGCCGTTAATTACTGAGGTTGGTACAAACTGTGTCACAATCAATAGCAGACCTTAAGAGTGGACCAAGCATGAACGTGTCTGAGCACACAGTTTATCATACACTGTTAGATATGAACCTCCGCATCAGACATCCGACACAAGTACCAATGTTAACCATACGATATTGTCGATTACGACTGGAGGAGCACATGTCTATCGTCATTAAACTGCCGAGCAATTGCACAACTTTGCATGTCCGATGAATATGGATACTGTCTGTTTCACATCGATGGTTCGGTCTGAATCCGTTGTCTTTCATGGGAACGTCTCCTCGATACGTTCACATTAGGATGACAACAGGCGTAGTTACTATTATAATTTGGAGAAGCTTTATTTGATCATCCATGAATACAGAAGTAAATGTGGAGGTCACAATGATGGCTCCTAACTATCGATAGGTCATCCCCCATCATGTACACCCATTCATGTGGGCGAAATTTACAGCTGGTAATTGCATCTTTCAGCAAGACAATGCTTCTTGTCAGAAGGTCACAAGGAAAACTTTATGCTGTAGTAATGCTGTGTACCGGAAGCACAATAATGAATTTCAATAGCATCCAAATTCACCCAATTTAAATTAGCTTCACAACTTGGTCACTGAATGTCAGATTTGAGTTCTTCGCCTTCTTCCGCGAAATTTAGAAGAACTAAGTGAATTGTGTATGTAGATGAAAAGCTTCACGCCTTCAACCACCTACTAAGGCCTCGCTGGTTCCAGGACGAACTGAATTGCTACTGTCCTGCTTGAAAAGTGTAGACCCACAGGTATTAGATAGGTGGTCGTATTGCTTTGACTGGTCAGTAGATATTATATTCAATCTAGAAAGCTCATCCAATGTTGACCAAATTGAGGTAGATCTTGAATTGATTTGAATGCATGTGCAGACTTTTGGTTCTAAAGTATCTGTTATAAATGAAAATTGATTTTGACTTAAATTTTCGAACAAAAAAAGATACTTATTGCATTTAGAACTACAATTAGAGGAAAATATATGGAACATACTTGTGAAACACTAATTTGATGTTAAGACTTAACCTACTATGCGTAAATTGAATGGAATAATAATAATAATAATAATAATAATAATAATAATAATAAATATTCTGCTATGCTTGCTACGTCACCCTCTCTCAAACTGAAGAACATATAATAAACATGTGGTAAGACTGATTATTCGTCAATTTCAAAAGTCCTTTTCACTTGAATACCTTAATATTTTTTTCTTTTCTAGGAAATATATATGTATCAACAGAGTAGAAAGTATTTTTAAAATATTTTAAAGAAACCACATTTAACGTAACCATAAATTAAAACTTTGACCTAACCATTAAATGTTAGAGTATTTGGTAAACACTTGGCAGAGAATGCACTTTAGATGATATCACTTACTCTCTTATTACATATTTGATGTATATTGAGGCAGAAAAAATTTCAATTAGTATTTTAAGAAATTATATACGCCATGATGTAATAATGAAAAACAAAGTTTTATGAACGAACACATTTTAAGTCTTAACAAATGGACTAGCTAATCCTACTTAAATTCTATGGGTGTGGTCAAGAGAGTAAAAATGTTAAGCAACATCAAGGATTGAATTAAATCTCATCCCAGGGAAATGTATATCCTTTGTATGTGTGTGAGTGAATGTGTCTTTTTCACGTGGGTGTGGATCTTGTGAATTGAAATGTGGGAAGTTTCTCAGTGCAGGAAGAGGCAAGAGAGAGATCCTTCTCTTGTGACAGTGATTAATTGACGTCATTGTTTGTGGGGCGGGAATTAAACCTAATAAGACGTCCTGCTTTAGTCCAGGATTTTCAGCAACGAGTCTCCTTCAGAGGCTGATCAATGACTGGAGCTCTTCTACCTGAGTCGCAACCATTAACCCAGCCCAACGTGGCTCTATTCTTCACACAAAGCAGTCCGCCTGCCAGAGGAAGAGGACGTCCTTTTTTGCCGTTGAAAACAAGCCCCGAAAAGCATCACCCACATTTATACATAGACTATGTGCAAGTGTTTCAACCTTCAAAAGGAACATTACTTGGATTATCGTGTTGGGGAATTTAAGTAATGTTCATAATGCTTTATATATTCTGCTTAATGAAAGAGAGATGAAGTGTTTGATATACTTGTTCAATAAAAAACTATACTAGGGGTATTATTTCTGCTTCAGATGTTCTATATTCTTATCTCTAGTAATAGTAAACAATGGTTCTCTCACATTCAACTTTTTGAAACCGTTTTTGCAACCCTATATCTGAACGTAACTACATATGTATATAAGAGTGGGAGTAGGAATGTTTTAAAACGAAAGTGGGTGTTTATCATTGCAGCAGAGGGGAAAGAAATACTTCTCCGGCTGTCCATGTAAAGCGTATTTCTTTGACTGTTTTTAAATATTTATAATGTAAACAAAATAAGAAAACCGTTGTCATTCCTGGACGTTTATTCACTTTTTTAGACTGCAATCGCAATTAATATTCTTGTTGATTTAAGGGTCCTAAGTGGTCGTTACGTATGTTTCCTTTCAAGGGACTACTATGACTGATCGTAGTACCTTACTATGATTGATGGATGATAGGAACAAAACAACCCCAGATACCATATTATATCTGTAGGTCTACGTCTCGTTGCTACTAAGAAACACTTAAAACACGAATAATCTTAAGCAAGTATATTGATATATTATTCTGTAGGAGCATTAGTTGCTCAAAGAATGGGCTATGATGCAAATTAACTTATTGAAAGTCCTTATGAGTCAAGAAAATAATTAGTTCAGTCTAGTAACAAACTTGAAAGTGTATATAATCTACAGAGAACAGTGCGTTTCAAACAAGCGTGCGTGAATATACGTAGTTAATTATATATCAGCTATGAATGTCTGGACACTCTTGGTTTAAAATCTATCTATCTATCTATCTATCTATCTATCTATATATATATATATATATATATATATATATATATATATATATATATATATATATATATATATATATATATATATATATAGTGATGATAACTGATGAAATATCTAATAATCTCTTAAAATTGGATCCTATTTGTAGGTTCACACTCATGCTGGAAGTAAGATGGTTTCTATTCAAACCTCAGTAATGATTAGTTCGCACTTTAGAAATAAGGAGCCCCTTACTTCAAAACCTGAAACTTACATTAAGATGTTTTTTGTTCCAGGTCATTTAAGTTCTTGGTAGACAACATAGTGTCCGTGGTTTTTTTCTGGGTTCTCCTTTCCTCCCACAACCTCATTCCACCAATTGTTTCATTATTATTCACTTCCGTTTATTCTTTCCGTTTAGTCGAAAAAACACAATTACAGGGTGTAAAATTAAATATTTAATTAAATATTTTGGCATAACTATGTGAAGTGTCCTTTTTTAAAAACAGCATGTTGTACACAATAATAGAAAGAATATATCACAAGAAGACTGTCACTATACTTAAAATCTTGAAACGTAAACTAATGTAGATTTTTTGAAAGGAATGATCTATGCACTTGTTGAGTCATTACTAAACATATTATATTTTCACTGCTACAGTGTTTAAGTCAGTCTTTGTATGGATATTGTTATGAGCATTGATTTTGACATATTTTTTGTTTCTTTGCAGGTACGAATTTTTTCACCATTTGATATGCTTGATTCGAAGTTTAAACGGTTTGTCTCAAAGGTGTTTGTTGTCAGAAGATAGTTGCTTCGTTTGGTAAGTTATCTGAGCTTGATGTAACTACTGACACTTACAATCACCAAACTGTTTGGCTGTTTCTAGCTGATCGAAAACTTCCTCCTGCTCATCGCACATAGTAGAGAGAAAAGGAAGGGCACGTCACAGAGAAATCGTAGGAGTGGAAGGGTAGGGGGTGACTCCCAAGGCTCAAGAAGGTTGCCGCCCCCTTGACAGCGTTCCTCGTTGCCATTAGGAGTTCAAGGCAATTAAACGGTAAATCCAATTAAAGAAAGTTTTGCCTTGACGTCGCTGCTTCTCAACAGGGTAGCTGACACTCCCACAATTCTTCGTTCAACAGAAACCCCTTTTCCTTCTGTTTCTCTCCCAACGAAGAAGAATCAACCAAAGATACAGACAAGGAAAACGAACTTCTCTTGTCTTCTCTCTCTGTTGCTAGCTTTTCGAGTAAGTTCTACTTGTATCTCTCGCTATAGTCTAGAATAAACAAGTTAACGATGAATCATAATAAAGACAACTCCAAGCGACGTACCAAGGGAACAAGAAAGGCGACGACTCCTCCTGATCAACTAGACTAAAGATCACACATTGCCTCTTTTGTAGTAGCTTGCATTGCGTATGAAATCGGAGTACCATCTCTATGGTGGATTTAGCTTTTTGTTAAATTGTAACAGTTAAAAGCACAGAAATGATACAATTTTTATAGGTTTCTTAGTTGTTTCAAGTCATAATTACTCGTATATGAAAAATAAAAATGGTTTGTATAATTTAAAATTTCGTGCCATCAAATTGTTATTATTAATAGAAAAGAAGTATCTGTAAGTCTTAACCTCCCGGTGGGGACTCACATTGGTCGAATCCCACGTTTAATCTGTAGGTAAAAGCAGGGGCATCCCTAGGCAATTTGCCGCTCCGACTTTCTCCAGAAAGAACAAATCTTAAAAGCCACGATTTTAAGTATGCTCCCTCATCATGAACAACTAAGGGAGGAAAGGAGATCTCGCACTCAGAAAGGCCTAAACGCTAGTGATACGATCTCATTGTCTGTTTTTTCTTTAAATAATAATAATATATTATGTTAATGAAATATAAAGGAAACACACTTGCAGAGAAAATATGGTAATCCTTTTTATTAAATTCAATACTGAGCTTCAATCTCAATATATCAATTTGCAATTCCAGTGCTACTAGCTCTTTTATTTTTATTTCTTGATTTTCCTTCTACATTTTTTAACTTAAAAAAACAGACTTGTTTCCACCTTTAATGATAACAAACTAGTTTGTGACAAAGACAAGACTAGTTTTTATATGAAAACTGTTATAACTAACTAAATGGAACAGGTGTTCGCTACTTTTCGAGAATTGAGTTCTTGTATTTGACAATAATCAAGCAATTCATGCTGTGATTTGCTTTAGCACTGTCCATGTGACGTTAAACTAATGGGACCTGAACATGATTTAGAAGGTGAGCTTAGTAAATGTAACTTACCATCATCATCATGAAGTATGTTTCCAACAAGAAATATTTATTTTAAAGGATGGAGTTATGACAGATTTCGTGGAAATGCATATTTGCTCATGCGGTACAGCTTGCTCTGAGTACAAGCATCATATAGTAGTCTTAGTACTAAAAGTAACGGTCCAAACAAAACCAAACCAATTATGTCAGTAAATTAGATACAAGAACATTGCCATTGTAGATTACCCTGCACTTCCAGTTTTCTTCTTATTTTTTAACTTCGCCATCTTACTGGAAAACGTTAGCATGTCCTTAACAAGCTTTGGATATTCTGCTAGTTCTAGTAATGCTTGTGTAGTATTCTGTGTTTGAAAGCATTCCTATTCATTTTATAATAATGATTTCGACTTAAGACGGTAGCATTATGTTTCAGGTATTTGATTAATGTTTCTATGGCGTGTGTAGATCCGCTGACCAGCAACTGGAAGTGATACTTTTTCGATCGACGCCAGCTATGTGGATTTCCTTGACATGACAGAGTTTAAAGGAAGCAATCGTAACTGCGGTAAATGAATTACAAAGTGTACAGCAAATCTGGTAGTATGATCAGTATCCCAAATGAAATAAATTATTTTAAGATTCCATGGTGCGTTCCTGTACACTAGGAGATGAATGACAAATGAAAATCGCAGAAGAAAGAATTAACATAAGAAACAGAAGAAAACTGGGTTATTCAAGAAGATTTACAAATACAATCTTGTCAGGCATTAGTTTACGTGGACATCTTTGAATTTCCATTGTGAATATTTCTGAACTGACAGAAATACGAATATTACGAAATAGTGACGAAAAGCTAAAAAAATAAACTTTAAAACTAGTTGTCTTTCACCCGTGATCAACCTCTGCATACGGAGATGCAGAATGTATTTAAATTTATCTCAAGATCTAAATATAATTTTAATAATAGTATTTAATTTTTAAAATACTTTTTACGTTATTCTGTTTTAATGAGATAAGTAACCATATTTTAACATAACTGCAAATTTAACTGAATATTTTTAATGCATCTGGAAGTTGCGAGCTATTGATGTAATGGCAAACTATGACAGGGTTTAAAAACTGTACTTTCTCTATTCATAAGACTATTTCATCTTAATATGCAATCTGAATGATATTCAATTAATCCATATGGATAGTATCAAACATGATAAAGGCTTAAAATGATTAGGAGAAACTTACGTTTATCATGTAAGTTAGTAAAAAAAAAACAATTGAAATTATTGACAAATACATATTATGAATAATGGATTTAAAGTGATGAGCGTGACCGTCGCGAAGAGAATCGTTAAGGAACTCGGTGATTTTATTTTCGTTAGAGCATTATGTTAACAACAATACTGTAGAGACATTGGATCTCCCTCATATTATTAATATTCAGTATATAAACAAATCAAGATTTAAAAACGATTTTATTTTTTATAGTTTTTTTTACTTTTTTTCTTTCTTTATTTTCTGTGGATGATGAGAGACAGACACAACTTGGAATAATAAGACAGTCAGCAAACATTTCAAAATTCTCTTTAGTAGACGATTCCTCATTCTTCATTCTTGGTAAATTTATGTAACTTATGTAATCTGATGTAACCAAAGCGTTCTGTAACTGTTGACAAATTATTAAATAAGTCGAGAATTCCATTTACCTTGCACTTTCCTGAATCCTTACACGTGCGTACTTTGGATGTTTTTCCGTAATTTCGACGGCCATCTTTCTACTTTGGTTGATATAAAAACGTCCCAGGACCCGGAAGATGGGAGTAACACTCGAGAAGCGGTGAAGTACACGAGGAGCAGTAAAGTTCACGAGGAGCGAGTGTGAGCAACGGCAGGAGAGACCTATACCAAGTTCCACGCCAATTCGACACAGAAGCCGAGACATGGAGACCACCAGTCGACGACCAGGAACGGAGGTACGGAATACACATCCAAGGTCCTAAACGCCCAAACAACCTTCCTTTTCTTTCTTCCAAAACATACTCTCGACTCTCTTTTTTTAAAAATACTTGTTTTTATTTATTTCTACCCACATACCCTACAAACCAAATACGCTCGTCGTCTTCTCAGATACCTCTCAATTCTACCAGTGAGCTATATTTCCCAAGTTAACGATTATAGTTTCTTTTCTTTCTTCAAAACGACGACGAAAGCATTCCTACCAAATGCATAAGCGTAAGAATACTGTAGGCTCGATGGTATACCGCTCACCTCTGGCGCGTTGGGTCCCTGATTCGATCTGTTTCCGCCAAGTAGGCTTTGCTGTGGACATTTTGTGAGTTTTCTCGGGGTTCTCCCATTTCCTCCCACTTTCATACGTCTTATCATTACTGTCTCCCTTAGCTTCGGTACATAATCATGAGATGTTAAACTAAACAGGAAAAAAACAATGTTGTACTAGCCTATTCAAGTACGCTTAAAACTAGCTTTATCTACGCTTAAAACTCTACATCTAGCTTTTATTTTGTATCCTGGAAGTAGATTTTGATGTGTTACCAAATTGCATTCACTTGCCGTATATTTACTTTTTGACCACTTCATCATCACCAATCACCACTTCACCTTTTCAGTTAAATAACATTTGTGTACTTTAAAAGAAAAAAAAGAAGTAACAAAAAATTGATTCTCCCTTTTCTTTTTCCATTTCTCGTTAATTAAATCACATTAGTGGAATTTGTTTTCGTGGCTCCAATCTGTTGATTTGCTTGATTAGTTCTGTACTTATAGTAATCAATAATAATTTTAAAGCGGAAAAGTTAATGAATTTGGATCCAATTTGAAACGTTGATTTTTCCTGTTGGGGAAGATCGCATAAAGAATACTAACGAAATTGTTAACATCTAGTTTTCCATTCGTTGATTTGCAGTTTATGTGATGTACTGTTTTAGAGTATTTGAATACATTATAAGTAAATAAACAAAAGAGACACGCTGTTTTGCACGTGCTGAAAAGATCCCTCTTCAAAGGTATACACACTATTGACTTTAGTTATTTTATTAGTTACTAGCAGAAATGTAAAAACTGGTTGTTTTTCAGTTACCATTTTTGTTTTCGAAAGAAGCCTTTAGGAGGAAAAAATACTATTTTGTAGGACCATGAATAAATAATTTAGAAAAAGACTCATAAAATGTTTCGTGTTTGTACTGTTTGGTAAGAAACATGGATATTACGCAAAAATGATGTAAAAGAATGGAAAGCCTTCAAAATGTGGGCGTGGAGAAAAATGGAAATTAAAACTGAAATCCACACACGGGGTTTGTCCAACATAAAGATTACTTGGCGCGAGCTGGGATTGAATCAAGAACCGTCTGTACCAGAGATGAACACACTACCACTGAGCCACTGCATCTCCTGGAAAAGAATGGATAGAATTATCTGTGTCGAGCGGAAACCGAATGAGAGGGTGTTAGAAATTCTGCGGGAAGAAAGACCAATTTTAGATATTATTAAGAAGAGGAAGAGAAACTGTTTGGGACATTGGGTAAGAAGGAACTATATCATGAGGGACGTTTTAGAGGATATGGTGGCAGGAAAGGGCGGGGCGGGGTGAGAGATACTACAATCAATGGACGATATTAAAACATAAAAATCATGCGTGAAGACGAAGAGGTTAGTAGAAGACTGTGGAGCACGGAAGTTTCTCAGTTGCGTCAAGTGAATTACCAATGATGACAGAATACCTATGATGATGACCTTTGTTTCCCTGGAGTTTTCCTACTATTAAGAACATTCCTTTAAAATAACAGTTAGTTTTCAACTATGCGTTCAATCTGAGACTCGCTGTCTTGATTGATTCCCTTACTGGCTTTTCATTGTTTATCTGCAAATGTATGTTATGCAAACCAATCTATAACTGGTGTAGTTTTGGGTGCTTTGTCGTAAAGTATTCTTTTTGTGTATGTTTTGCTTTTGTTTCTTCTGGAATGAAGGGCTGCCAAATATCAGAAAAGACAAAAGAAAATGCCATGAAGAAAAACTTGGATGAAAACCCTTTTCTGTTTTGGTATAAAACTTCGTTTACTCTGGTTCGATCCCTGGCCAAGTAAACCTGTGATGGACATAATCGTGTATGTAGGTTTTCTCGTGGTACTCCCACTTTTCATATTCCATTATCTTTCACTTTCCTTAATCGTCTATCTCTCTTAGCATAACGGGCATAAACGTGGGATGTTAAACTGAAAAGTTTCATTTTTCTACTTATTATAATTATAAAAGACCCTTTGCACTTAAAGATCTTTACTTTGTTTTAGCATGAAGCACAGTCCTTAGAGGGATTATTTATTTATTTTGGAAATAAGTTCACTACGATCTATATAAACTTAACCCTCTTTAACCTCATTTCAGGGGCAAGTAGAAATTTGGATAATAGAAATCTAATAAAGAGACCAGAATTTTAAAATCTTAAATTTTACACAATTTTTAAAATAATTCACTTTTTGTCGAAATGTGGAAGACATACATAGAATCTTACAAAAAAATCTTAGTGTAAGATGAATAATTCAAGCACGAAGAAATGGCTGGTCTATGGCTTAAGAACGGTGGGTTCGATTGTACTTACAAGAACGAGTAATGTCTTAATCGCAGCAATCGATTATGGTGTTGTTTATACAGTGACTGAATTGAATTAATTCATGTTGATTGATTGAATCAATATCGAGATTTTTCTGTTCAAATTATAGAGTTTGACCTGTCCTTGGTTGGGCAATTCCGAAATAATAAAATGTCTAAAATGAAATTATATTCTGCACCAATGTTTTAACAGTTGTTGAATTGCAAATCTCATTGCTCCACCAAAGTCAGTTTACCAAGGAGTCATTAACTTTCGCTCAGAGAAATTTAGAGGCATTTCTGTTTACAAAATATTTAACACCTATTCATCCTGTCAATAAAGTATGCGTGAGTAGTATCTTATAAACATGAGGCATAAGGGAGACTGAAACAATTGGAATTTTTGAAAATTATAACAGAATGATTTTTAAATTTAGTACCATTTTTTCATAATATTAAAGTACTGTTTCATTATAAATAAGTGTTTCAAGCAGTGTTGACACTGGATGGAACAAATACGGAAATTTATTTCAAGAGGGCTAACAGCAGGATCTGAATTCTAAAGCACACGATTATGAAGAGACAATATTAACTACTCATTAACGTCTGTTTGTTGTTTTATATTGTTAATATAGACATAACTGTTTGGGATATTTTTATTTTGTTCTTAAAAGGCTTGTCCCAACATTTCGAATTTTGCTCTTCATTCTGGATATCTTGTTCTTACGTACCTTCATCATGAAAACATGAACTAGATTCCTGAAAAAAAAAATATTCAATACCAGAAGACCAGTTTTGTATGTCTAACTATTCTATTTATTCAATCTTATCAATGGTAGAAAACAACTTTGGTCTCTCAAATTATCTGTTCTCTAATTTGTTGGCTTAAAATGGACCTAGATTATCACTTATAGTGAACGGTGTCAGCGGTAGAATGTCTACTTCTCGTTAACCGATATGACCTTGTTTCTAACTCAAGATATCTATGGACAGGATCATATTCGTTGGTTTTCTTGCATATAGACTTACCTTTTCCTACACTTCCTCATTCTACCATGTATTTCATTATATATAATTTGTAATTAATTATTATTAGATTTCCATACTATGCTATGCACGAGTGTAAGGAGGGCTATGCTGGTCCGTCCCTCTGTCGACAGATATCACAGCAAAAACGGAAAGAGATATCGAGAATCAGTTCGTTTACAATCGATTCTTTGTCCCAAGAATAAGTTCCATTTCCTCCGTTAACTTTTTTATTCAAACCGGAAATAGTAGCAATAAACCTTTTCGATTTCAATGTTAATTCCATAGAACAAAAATAGTATTAAAAAGCGAAAGCGGTTTTTGCGGTCGATTTAGCATCTCAAGAGAACGTACCATCACCACTCGCAACACTGCTAAAACCGAAAGTGTTTGAAATTTACTAGTACTCCCTGTTTTCAATACGTACCGTCCGTAGAGCAAAAGTGTTTGGGGATATCAAGAAGCGGTTTTCTGTAACAGATTTGTTCCAAGAATGAGTTTTGTCCCTAGTTTTCAAAATCTATCTGTTCGAAACGGCAGTAGTGAAGATCTATGATTTTGGCTAAAATACTGATCATATAGTAGAAGAAAAACGGGAATGAATAGCGACAAGAGGTCTTTCATAATAATTCTGTACTGCAAGAATATGTTTCATCTTTAATTTTATTTCTCTATTGCATCCGGAAGTGATAGATGCCAATTAGTAATTCTTCTTTCAATATTAATCTCCATAGAGTAAAAACAGTAAAATATAGCGAGTAATAGCTTTTTGATACGGATTATGCGTTAGAGGAGCAAGCTCTATATTTGATTTTATTTTTTATTGTAACCAGTAGTTACTACTTTAAATTTGAGTTTTAAATTAGCATAGTTCGGATGTCTACTGTAGTTTCATGTTGGGACACGAAACTCACTATTTAACGTATAGGGACAAATCGACATATGTTATGTATCTCATCATTTCGGTTACCTAAAATACATTTTTATAAAGTACTATTAACATGTATACTTACTATTAGGACTTAATAATTTGGAATTAACTTACTAATGGATCGTAGATACTTTAAAATAAGAGTTACAAATGTTACTGACTGAATATATTGCTTCGTTTTCATTTTCGGTTGAAAATAAGTCGTATTCTTTTTTAAAATCTAAAATTTGGAAACCTTATATAAATATTAACTAACTAACTAACTCTATGGCTTATGGATCCCGGAGGTTCAATGCCGCGTTCACAAAAGCTCTCCACTGACTTCTATCCTTAACCAACTGGATCCAGTTTCTACTTTGTATTCCTATCTCTGCGAGATCCATCTTACTATTGACCTCCCATCTGCACCTAGGTCTTCCCAGTGGTCGTTTTCCGATTGGTCTTCCAGTCAAGACTTTGAAAGCGTTTCTACTTTCTTCCATTCTAGCTACATGACCTGCCCACCTAAGCCTCCTAGACTTGACGACCCTAACAATGTTTGGTAAACCGTATAAATTATGTAGTTTCTCGTTGTGAAGTTTCCGTCATTCCCCATTCCCGTTCCTCTTGGATCCGTCCGAATATTCGTCTCAGGATCTTGTTCCCAAATACTTTCAGTTTATATTCTTCTTTCAGAGTAAGCGACCATGTTCCGCAACCATATACAACAACAGGCATCATTATCGTTTTATGTATTTTAAGCTTCAAATTCCTCGACAGTATTCGTGACAAGAGATTTTGAACTGAATAATAACAGGAATTCCCTGCTTTTAGTTGACATTTAATTTCTTCGTGAATGATTTTCGTTTGTTAATACTGATCCTAGATATTTGAAAGTATCCACTTTATCAAAAGTATTATTTATTATTTTAACGCGTCTATTATTTGCTGTATTACGGTCCCGACACACTTCTATGTATTTACTTTTCTCTATATTTACTTCTAAACCCATGTCCCTGCAAGCGTTTAATAAGGTCTCTGCATTTCTTTCTATTGTTCTCCTGTCATCCCCTATTAAATTTACATCATCAGCATATGCCATAACCTGGTGGATACCGTTCAACTCTAGGCCGTGGTTGTTCTCTTTGATTTTCCTTATAGCGTATTCCAGAACGAAGTTAAATAATAATGGAGACAACGCATTTCCTTGTTTCAGGCCATTTTCGACGTGAAAGCTCGTGGAAAACAAAATTCCTACCCGGGCTTTACTTTGGGATTCATATAAATATACCTTAATTAATCTAATTAGCTTTCTCGGTATTCCAATTTCTGTAAGAACGTTGTATAATGTTTCTCTCCTAACTGAGTCGTAAGCCTTTCTGAAATCAATAAATAGTTGATGTACCGGGGTATTGTATTCCCACTTCTTTTCGAGTATTTGGCGAATGGTAAATCTTTGGTCGATAGTTGATCGATTTCGTCTAAATCAGTAGTGATATTTTCCAATAATTTCATCTGCGTGTGAGGTCAATCTTACTAATAGAGTATTTGAAAGGATTTTATACATACAGGAAATATATAAATACAGGAAATGAAATAAAACATTTGTATTAAATCATCAAGTAAACTAAAATATATCATCTAAGAGCTGAAAAGATATTTTATTCACAGAAACTATTGCATTTTTTGTCGCCAACTTGATTATATTCTGCAATCGTATCGCATTTCATGTTGTTTGAAAATCATCTTTTTTCCTTTAGGTCATTTATATCTTGAAATAAATCTATGTAATTTATCGTCTATAGTTTTTTTAACGTTTATTTTTTTTTGTAACTGTTATAATATTTTTTTCTTGAATGCTGCGAATCGTTTTATTTTTTCTCGTTTATTGCTGTTCACATTAGTTAACAGTGAGGAGAAAGCAATCTTGGAGGAATTGCAGTTGAAAATAAAACGGAAACCAGAGAAGGAAAAGAAATGAAAAATGTTTGAGTTCCAGTCGGTAGATTCCATTGCATCACGCTTCGTTAAGCCAAAGTAAAACCGTTAAATTAAGACAGTAAATACGACCGATAACCTGGAAGAGATTCGTTCATCCTTGGAGACTCAAAATTATCCATTATCGTCTGCAGAAGACACAAATTATATGAATGCAATGTGTATTAAGCAGTTCTAAGAAAAATTATGTCTCACTTTAAATTGCAATTTTAAATTTGTATTTTCTTTATTTCTTTTCTTTCTCGTAGATTTTTCCAATTTTCTTTTCCTTCTCGGAAGCAAATGTGCATAACGGATAGAAAGAAAGACTAATTTATTTTGCTTTTTTCAGAAAAAAAATGAGGAAAGTTATACTGTAAATTGTTAAATGATAGTATATCCTAAAAGTTTGCAAATTGCAATAAAAAGTATACTACAAATGGGAGCTACTATTGTGATTTATGCAGAAGGATAACTATTGAAATACTAGGTAAAACTATTATGTTCAGTATCGTAATTGGCACGATTGATCGTTTGTAGAAAAATAGTTATTGTACGTACTCTTTTGCATGTGGCTTGAGGTTTGACTTTCAGTAATGGAATAAATTATTAATTTGGCAGAGTGAAATAAAGTAATTGCAGAGACTTAAAGATATCCAATCATGGAAACAAGAAATAAAGATTGTTGGAGTCAGTGGACTAACCATACATTAGCCAGTTGAATGTGTAAATCGTAGTAAACTGACCGTAACATAACAGTGTTTTGTTTCATAATATATGAATTAAGTACAAAGTTATTTTAATTATCACATTTAGGCGTATATACCAATTGCGTAATTTCTTTTATACCAAAATTTTAGTCCTCAATGTAGGCTGCGCAATATATACGAAATGTTTTTGACAGCTATATGAAGCGACGCATGCTTTCATTTACTCACTCGTAGTGATGAAATAGTGCAAATATAGAACTAGGAAACTTGTCGGGAAATTAAAGATACAAATATATTTTCACGTAGGGAAAAGTGTGTATCAAAGTTGACAACACTGCCAGTAATCTTAATGCATACAACAAGTATTTGGAGAAATTCGTCTGTGTTGCCGAGTCTTGTGTGAGGAGTACTTGTTGGAAATGACAGCGCACGTGAGCAGGTTTTTGCAGGCGAAAGGAAAGTGTCCGATTAGCCATATAGCCCCAACTTCGCACCCAGCGAATACCATTTATTCATGTACCTAAAGAAACATTTCGGTGGAGAATACTTTGACGACTACGATAAAGTCAGGGAAGAAGTCACAACGTAGTTTCAGCTGCAAGGGCCGGATTTTTATAATCCTCGGATATCATAATTTGTTCCACGTTTGGAGGAAAGTTTGGATAATGATGACGCTTATAGAGAGACATAGCTTCTGGTATAGTGTATCTATTCAGCGTAAGCTCTAAACTCCGATAAACAAAATATTTGTATCGTTCCGCTTGTCACAAACACGATTGGCTAGTGATGTATCACTCCCACTCACCACGGGGAGGAGCAAATTATACACGTGTATTGTAACAATGCCGTCTGGTGTTGTCCAGATACTTACAACAGCAGCAGAAAAGAAAGAAAGAAACTCGAAAGATTTAAAAAAAATTGAATTTCACTGGGAAACAATTGTTGCTTAGTGATGAAAGGTTTACCTTGGTGTTTCACCAGAACTCTAATGGAATCGGGATTCATGCCAGCCGGCTTTCAGGCTTGAAAGCAGAACACGCGTTCACAACTGAATTGGCGCCATAATTACTGCGCATGATTAGTGTTTAATTCTACTGTTTCATTAACCACACTCGATTTCAGCATTATTAGATAATCTGTATTATATTTTTGTCATTTATAACAATATAGCAGTTTTATATGGAGCTTCATAGTGAAAGTAATAATCAAATCATATGAACTATTTTGCGGAAGAGTACAAGCGTCGGTAGGCCAACAGCAAATCAGCGAGATTTAGTTTCACATGACTTTGCTTATCTCAGTTTAGAGCTTAGGCCGAACACTAAGCTTAGGTTTTTCTTTTTTTTTTTTTTTTTTTTTTGTAGATTTGTTTACGTCCAATACATTTCTTGTATAATTTAGTTTCCTTCTGTATCTTTACTGTCCTGACAAGCCTTAGAGTAAGTAAAGTAAGTGAATAAATACTTCCTTTTACATACCATGTCGTGTGTGTAATACAGGGCACTCACTCACTTCTGTGTCCTCTGCTAAAATGATAAAAAAGAAAAGTAAAAATCACTTAAACCGATCTCCTGTTGAATTAGTATGCTGCGTCTTATACTGTATGCAAATATAACTTTTCTTGCTTTTTTATCAAAAAGAAATTACGTTATACACGGATGCGTTTACATAAGGTAAATATAGTATAGTATACATTTTAATAGTTTAATTTCAACATTTTCCCACCAGGACAAGGAAGTTATTGAGGTACACTACAGACATTAGGATGCTATTCAAGGCTAATTTTTTGTATACTGTAAATGCGGTTATGATAATTGTAATAAAATATAACAAAGTTTGAATTACAAAATTTCATGAATATGCTTGCATAATTTTTTATTAGTTTTGATACTCTTAAAACTTGTTAAGGAACACATAAATCATTTAATATTTTTTAGCATGAATTAGTTGCACATAATACAGATCAGCTCTAAGAAAATAATGATCTAGGGATGCACATGTTATTTTGCTAATGAATGTGCGTTGAAGAGTGGAGTACGCTTAATTAAATTATATGATTTAAGAACTTAAAACAATATTATAAACTTGAGCGAAACAGGACTTACGAAGTGAGATTATGTAACTCATATAGTATAATGGGAAAGAGAGAAATTTAATGCCATCTGGTGGTTTTAAATGTTATCAACAATATAAAAGTGAAGATAGGAACGCGTTGAAGTGGATACGAATAAAATGAAAATGAACCCCAGTCCCAAGGCTATATTTGTATTACAATGTCTATCCATTTTCAAAATGTCATTTTTGTTCTGCATAATAAGTGAGTAACTTACGAACTATGAAAGAAAAAATGTCGGAAGAAAATCTACAGAATATATAAATGTAATGATTGAAGATAATCAGAAATGACATTTGTAATTCTTCTGCTGTCACTGTTCTGATTCATATACAACAGACGTTGAATATATAAAAAGCTAATAATATACGGAAGAATATGTATGTGTGATTTATGTTTCTTTTCATGTTATTTCAGTAATGATAATAGGAGTTGGTAATTACGTTTTTGATGTAAAAATATATACAGTGCGTTCCATGAATAACACTAAGGCCCATCTCCTGAAGAAACCAAGGTAGATAGAAACATGAAATCTTTTGTATCCTTCATGGGACATAAAGGACAACATTATGCTGATATGAAAAGCCCCTCAAGAGGTGCGCTCAAGGGGGTTACGGGGAATAAATATAAAATTTTAAACAGGAACCCCCATCGTGTGGTACCACGTTTGAAAGCTAATGACATGTAGAGACCATTTCTGGAAACTGCTTGTCGATCCGTAAATACGGTTGAAGTACTCGTAGTTGCTCCTCGTAACACCCTTAGGTCCCCCTAATGGGGAATTTTTCTTATCAGCATAATGTTGTCTTTTGTGTCCCTTTAAGGTTACAAAAGGTTTCATGCTTCTATTTGACTTGGTTTCTTCAGGAAACGGGCCTTAGTGTTATGCGTGAAATGTACTTCGACCCTACTTTACGGATGGCCGCCATGTTGGATAGGGACACGCTAGCGACATGCAGTTTCCAAAATTGGTCTCTGCACGTGATTATTTTTCAAACGAGATACCACACGGTGGAGGTTACTATTTAAAATTTTGTAGTTACCCCCCGTAACCACCTTGAGCGCACCTCATGGGGGTTCTTCATATCACCATAATGTCCTTTATGTCCCTTTAAGGTTACAAAAGGTTTCATGTTTCTATCTGCCTTGGTTTCTTCAGGAGACGGGCCTTAGTGTTATTCGTGGAACGCACTGTGTAGTTACTTATGTTTAATTCATGTCTTCTTGATTATCTCTAACGACGAAACAACTTTCACTTTCTCCTACTGTACACATATTCAGTTTAATTGATCTGATTTATGACAACTAAGACCAGGTGTGTCTAAAGGAGGGATTTGGAACTCAATTTCGCTCATGAGACTTCGTTTTTTTTGGGGGGGGGATATTGTTTCATTGAAAATGGCATAACCAAACTTTAATTGCTTTATATTATAACGATGTTCTTAAGAATGGCAGAAAGTTAAGAAATTTATTAAAAATTTAGTCTTCAAAGCAAGTTATCTTGGTTTTATCAGAAGCAACCCTGGTCTCCTCCGCTACTTCTTTGGAGGGAAGGGTTAACGGTGAATTTAGGGGATTGTGCCCGAAGACTTAGTGAAAGATTGGCACCGCTGAAACTGACCTATTTGCAATACTGAAATGTGCAACTGGGAACGCCCTAATTTTAATTCAATACAGTCCAGAGCTCCCTCGTTTCAAAGCGGTTAACGTACGCGCCTTTGATGTGAGAGACCCGTGTTCTATTCCGAGTGGGAGCTCTTGTAGTTCGGATTCCAGTTAAGCTGTAGATCCACGTTTCATATAGCTTCGCTGCTGAACGGGACGCTAAACTAAAAATCAAAATCAAGCACAATCCAAAGATATTTTATCGATCGATTAAAATACTTCGGTCAAAATCTGGAGTTTTGTTTTCTCGTATATGGACTACAAATGTTTACTTCTTCTGCAAAGTCAAAACTGCTAATAATTATTTTCTTATAATCCAAAGTTTATGAAAATGTTCATTGTGTAAGAACAATATTGCTCTGCACATCAAAAGAACCTCAAATATAGGTATTATGAGAAAAGATTAGAAAGCAAGAAGCAATTGTATACACATGTATAGAGGGATTTTGGTCAACCTACAGCTAGAACTTTAATTACATTTCACTTAAAATGCCTGGTGTTTCCGCTATTGTGTTAAATTTAAAAGAAGGGGAGAAGTACCAGAAAAAGTCATTGAATTAAATTTGGGCGTCCGAAACGAAGACGATTCAAGAGAAGATATGTCCAGATAGGAAAGATTTTAGGTAGCTGTTTTTTTCTTTCGTTTTAAAGTTCATGATTAACCTTTTTCTTCGTTCCTTGTGATTGCAAGAATGAAATGGAAGAGAACGGCCCTCTAAAGCTCTGTTCCACTATTCAGGACGTGAATAAGATTCGGGAAGCCACCTGATTCTTTGAAGAGAACGCTTATTGCTGCCTTTCTCTACAGACAAAATGGCACTAATTCTGCTGGCACATCAGGAACCGCGGAATGAGCGAGAAGGTGGTTGCAAGAAAAGATCTATTCCTATGTCCTCTTCCTCTTTTCAGCTCTGATTGTATCCCATTTCTCCTTCCACGCTGCACCTCTACGCCTCCGTCCACCAGCGTTATAGCGTCCCCTCGTCGAGAGAAAAGGATTCGAAATTATTCCGCACAAAGTTTCCGTGGTTAGACGAGGGTCGAAATCCTTCCTTCCTTAGTGACTCCTCAACTCTGCCGTATTAGTGGCTATGTCGAAGATTGTACGCACAGCAGATTTCATTTCTGTTGGCGGAGAAAATAGGTTCTAGAAAGAGAAGGGGGGATTTTTCGATCTTCTGGCCCAGAGCAGAAGTAGGAGGTCAGTTAACAAGAATCCCTGTAGAATATATGCGTGTGTGTCTGTAAAGGAGAAGGAAGGAATGTTTCGGGAGGCGGAGAGAGGGTATCCCTCCTCTCACTCCGTCCGTTGAGAGATTCAGATTTCTGGTTGTTACGGTCCAGTTAACTTCTTCGTGTAGCACCTAGTTATTTTGGTTTGCTGAACCCTTCTCAAACGACGGTTTTTTGGGCTGTATAGCTCAAAATGTTAAGTGCTTTTGATAGCTTTAAATTAGATTTTGATGGAAAGAATGTTCTTTTCTTCCCTTTATTAGGAAAAAGTCGCGCAACTTGCGTGGAATAACTGAGAAAACTAATCTCTCTCCAGGGTTTAATGAACCTTTCTTCTCTTCCCTTCTTTTTTATTATGTTCATAAAATAAAAATGGAAATTGTGACATTTTGTGTGAAAACAAAATTGAATTGTGTTCGTGATACGAATACAGTATCAAAGATGGAATTCAATTTATCTCACTTCTTATGTGGTATTTGTTACAAAAGTTATATTTAGAGGCACTCGTAATTGAAACTGCAGTATCTTGATAATACAGTGTAAATATGCAAATTAATGTTTTATATGTTTTTGCTATGAAATTTTATAATATCTATGGTTCTATCTTACGTCTATTATAACCAAAGTTAGATCTTTTTATTAGTAAGTCTGTTGGTTATAACAATGTTTATATTTTTTAATAAAAATTCAGTTAACACTAATTTATACAACATAGAAATATTTATCGATAGTCAGTGTTTTTAAGCTGATTTATTTAGTATTATTCATAAAGGTTTTCAGCATTTTTCGTTTATACAGAACCTCAGATTTTATCATTAGATGCGTAACTTTAACTGAGAAATTTCTCTCTTCTAGGTCCAGCAATCTAACGTTTGGTTTCACACAGCTTTCCATCATATTACTCTATCTGACCTAGACTTCCAATTTATTCGTAGCTTTTACTACCTACATTTTGTATTATTTGGTCCGAATATCTCAGTTTCATCTAAAGTTGCCTACGGGATATAAATTTAGGATGTCCTGTCTCTAAAAGAAGTTGTGAAAGGAATGTCCCGTGCCGGAAAGTGCGTTCGTTTCTATTGGAAAAGCACAAGTAAGTTTGTGGTGGATAATATGGTGACCATGGGTTTTCTCGGGGTCCTCCCGCGTCCTCACACTGTCTCATTCCACCAATTCTTCCGTCATTATTCACTTGCCTTAATCATAGTCTTTTAGCCTCTAGAGTATAATCATGACACATTCAACTGAAATATTTTACTTCATTTCATTTTATTGGAAAAGCTCACTTCCATCTCATCACAAAGAAAAAAGGTCTCGTCACATATCTTGGGCAATGCTAGTTTCGTTTCTCTGACATTTTTCCTTCTTTAATTTTCTCCATAGTCAGTAATGCAATTCATCCGTGTCTCATAATGTGACTAATGATCATATCATCTCTTCGTCGAGAAATGGTGGTCAGCATACATCTTGTTCCATCAAGTTTTCAATAATCTTTCGTCGATACCTTATTTATCCACCTAATTTTCAATGTCGTCATATGTCGAAGACTTTCATTCTTCTTTTCTGTCCTTTCCTAAACTCCTTGTTTGACATCCATAGAATGCCACTTTCCATACATATGTTCCCTTGTTTTCTTTCAGTTCTACGTCGACGTTTCTGGTCAGAAGTTTGTTTTTCTTTAAACGCCTTCTTCAATTGAGCTATTCTACATATTACATCATGTTTGCGTCTAATGTCGCTTGTTATTCTACTTCCTAACTATCATAATCCTGTCCTACTTTCACCAAGTTATCCCAAGTTCGATCTATATTTTTCTAATTGTTTCATTTCTTTTGCGTCTCATAGATTTTATCTTGCTTTTCACGATCTTAATGTAGAATTTGTTGCAAAGCACCTCGTGGGTGCTATTTACGAGTGCTTTTTGTTTTTCTCACTCACTACAAAATCGTCCACAAATTTAAGCATAATAATTTTCTGTCCATTCGTAGATATTCCTAGGCTGTAAATGCTCTTGATTTATTATATTGCTTCTTCGCTGTAGAGATTAAAGATGATTGACGACAGTGGACGTCCACGTCTAACTTCTTCTGAATCATTACTTCTACTTTCTCTTATTTTATTTCAATTGTTGCCTTCCAGTCTGTGTATACACTGTACATTATTCTTCACATCTTATAGTTCATTTCTGATTCACTTTGTTGCATTACTTAATATTTTCTTCTATTTTATTTTACCAAATGTCATATTTGATATATTTAAATAAATTTATCAAAGTCAACAAACGTTACGTAACTTGATTTTTTTTTTTTTTAATAAAACTGTCTTTAATCAATCCTCTTAATGTATATTAAGTATTGCTTCTCGCGTTCCGGTATTTTGATGAGAAAAAAATTGGACTTCTATTGGTACGTTTATCTTGACCTCCAGCCTTCCAACGTTATTTTCGTCGTGATGTTTGAAGCATGCGTATGTAAATTCTGTAATCATAACGTTTCTCAGCACTAAAAGAAAATATTTTTCTACTGTCTGGGGTCGTCATCTCTTTTTCATAAAGTTACTCATTTACTCTGTAATTTCTCTCGCATGGTTCTTCTTACAAACAGACTACAAACAATACCATGTGCGTCCTACTACGAACTACTATAGTGGCAGACTACAGGGACACCACCGACTTTACTAGTCATGTGATGAAGAACGACCACCAGCGCCACGGCCACACTGGAGCAGCTTTGAAATCAGGAGGAGTTAAATATTTTATATTAGTCTACGGCTGGTCATCTCCACTCTCTCTCAGCTTGTCTGGAGCTTTGAGAGGAACCTAACGCAAAGCCTTTGGCTTGCTCGGAGCTCTAGGCATCCTATCCTGCCCACTTAGTTTACTCGGAATTAAGATTTAGTTTACTCAGCGACCGAACTTGCGTGGAACGTTATGGCTATCTAATCCTCTTTACTTGCATGGAGCGTTGCGTATTCTAACTCCACTCCACTCAGCTTGCTTGGAGCTCTGTGAAGATCCTTCTCTAAGCTGCTGGGCCTTGAGATACCTTTTTTTTACCTAGTTATTAGAGGATTATTTATATTAGAGTGATTTTGTATCATGTTGTTTATAACAGGAAGACTTTTCAGCCATCACCGAATTTTATTATAAAATATTCCCGTGTTTAGTTTGCTCTACCTATGTTCTATCTAAAAAGAACATTACAGAACTAATTTTGTTTGCTTGATCCTCCAATACTTGGGACCTTTTTTAAGTTCCATGTCTCGTAATGCTTTTTGTCTGAGAATGAAGTATTTTATTCCTTCTCCTTGTGTTCCAATTCCCTTATTGCTTGTGCTCAATGATCCATGTATTTTCCGACTATAGCTTTATATGACATACCTGTGCTACGTTTCATTCATGTCATAAGAAATTTCGACCTACTGTTGTTATGGTTGTTCGATTGGTGTTTAACGTCCATTTCAGCACCGAGGCTACATGTTAATGTGAAATCCGGTGAAATCCGAACAACATGATCTTCCACTGGAAATTAAGCAAGAGAATCAAAGGCGCGTACGCTAGCCATACAACCATGAGGGAACTCTGTTCCTATGCTAATCGAGTAGATGTACCTATTATGAGTTTCAGTATTATGTAAATTTCTTCACTCATTTTTGGTCGACGGTTTGATCACTTTTTATTTTTCGCAAAACTTCTCTAAAACTTGTTCTCCTTTGCAAACTAACATCCAACTTTTACCTCCGTAGAGAATGATAGCGTTATAATTATATATGATTTTACTTTTGAGTTTTTTTTTAATGCGAAGATTGTTTAATAAGTCCTTAGAAAAAGATAAAAAATATCGTTTTGTGTAGATATGTTTTATTTTCCAAGATAATCCCCTTAGGCTCGACATATTTTCCCAGCGTTTCTTCAACCTTTAAAGCCATCCAAAAAGTATGATCTCGGAAGGTCCTCAAAATAGGCATATGCTTGGGCGATGACCTCCTCGTTCGACGTGAATTGTTTTTCGCCGAGCCATTTTTCAAGTTTAAAAATAAAACAGACACTGGGAATTAAATCTGCTGAATACGGTGGGTGTAATATTTCGAATTTTCGAGTGTAACAATTCTATAATTTTCACCATCGAAACTGGTCTTGATGGAAGAGAATTTTTTCTTTGCCAAATGATGACGTTTTTTCTCTCCACTAACGCAATAACGACGCAGAACACACCCCATTTATCGTTTGTCTTTTTTGTAAATAATTGATGTAGATTATTCCGCGTGCATTCCAAAAAACTGTGGCCATTACCTTGTCTTCCGATTTCACCGTGTTCGCGTTATTCGGAGCTGAATCACTTTTAAAATCCCACTGTTTTGACTGTTCCTTTGATTCTGGAGTGTAGTAATGTACACATATCTCATCCATTGTTACGTACCTACACAGCAACTCGTCGGGACAGCGACGAGAAACCGCAAAACTAGCCTCCGAATCAATCCCATGATAGCGTTTATTCTTTACTGAGTTAAAACAAAGCACCCATCTTGCCGAGATTGTTTTCAAACCCAAATTTTCGTGTAAAATTGAAAACACTATGCCTGTGTCCTCAACTGTTTCGCATACTTTGATTCGTCAGTCGCTCACAACCATCTCGTGGATTTTTTCAATTATTTTCGAGGAAGTCACTTCCACTGGATATCTCGAACCATGTTCATCATTTGTCCTTTTCAAACTCATTTACCCAATTGTAAACAGTCACAAACACAGGAACAGATATGCCAAGAACTTCAATCCAACTCGGCTTTGATCTCTTTCGGTATTAAGCCTTTTAAATAGAAATGTTTAGTAACCGCATGAAACTCATTTCTTTCCGTTTTTGTAAATAAGTACTACACCGTAGTTTGTTTCTTCAATCGAGTATGGCAATGAAACTACGTGACGGATATAGTGAGGAATAACGCTTACTTACTTTTTTTTAATGCTGCGAGTATCGTCTTTTAGATTTTCTAAGGACTTATTGAACGGTCCTTGTAATATTTGCAACGAGAAAAGTTTTTAATTTGGAATAGCATTATGCGTTTCCCTTTTTTAAACTATTATTATTATTATTATTATTATTATTATTATTATTATTATTATTATTATTATTATTATTATTATTATTATTATTATTATTATTATTATTTGTCACCACTACAGCTACAATTTATTCTCGATTTCATCATTGTTTGGTTACTGTACTTCTGTCGTTACTACTATGCTATGATTAAAACCTAAATTCGAAAAATACATTAGTTTCACTTCCTTCTATAAATTTACAAAGCATACATTGAAGATTTCGTTAGCTGTTTGTATTCTAGAAATTAGCACAGTGGCATATCCTAACTATTCTGGCAAAGCTATAATCTATCCTGTAATGGCCCGATAATTAACAAAATTACTCCCACATCTGATGTCAGTTTCACAAGATGAGTAGTGCAAAGCCATATTGGTAATTAATGTTAATGTTGAAAGCCATTGAATGCTGTATCGATACAGTAGTTGGAAGATTAGATCATATGATAGACCGTGGTTCATATTTATAGTATACGGATTTCCGAGTACAAGCGTAATTTTCCTCCTCATTTTCTATCTTAATTAAAAGTTACATTTTTCTCAGAGTATTTTTTGAATAGGTTTATAAGATTTGCGAAATTCCTTATATGTACGCGAAAAATTGCAAGATGGATGAGATATTATTTCTATGACATATGATCAGTTCATCAACTTTTGTTGTTAATTCTAGTTCTTCTAAGCTTACAATTTAGTATTTCTTAATGCAGGTCATGTTAAAGTTCTCTTTACCAAATGTTGTGAATTTCATATTTAACTAAAAATAGACTGGGTAACAATACTTCAAACTTAGGGGTCGCGGTGGCTGAGCGGTAGAGCGTTCATCTTTGGTACATAGAGTTTCTGTTTTAATACCAGTAAGCGCGAAGTGAGCTTTGTGGTGGACAAACACCGTGTGCGTGAGTTTTCTCGGGGTTCTTCCGTATCCTCCCACTTTCTTCATTCCACAATTCCATTGATTTCTCATCACCGTCTCCTTTAGCCTAGCCGGCATACGCGTGGGGCGTAAAACTAAAAAGATTTCATATTCATTTTTATTTGATTTTACCAAACTTAGAAAATTATATAAATTTTAACTGATTTTCCATAGAAATATATTATTTTTAAACAAGGTCTGATGAAAAAAATTGATTTCTTAAATATATTTGAGTAAATCTCTTAACGTGTTTAGATCTAGTATTGCGAAATAAAAGTATAATAGCAATTCCTTGTACTGTTCTATGAGCGACTGTTGTTCTCGAGTGGAATTGGTCCACTAGAGGAAACTAAATGCTGAGGTCAAATTCAGGGGAAGTAATCCATTTTTCTCATGCTGGAGAGGAAACTTTCAGACTTTTAGATTATCCAGCACTCGACTCGATTTCTCTCTTTCTCCAGTCCCTTTTCCAGCTGATGCTTCTCTTCCAGAGAGGGAAGAAAAAATAAATATTTCCTCTCTTTCTTCTGCAAATACCTCCACAACATAGAGAACGACCAAAAATCCTACTTTCTCCGTCGTTTTCTCTGTTGCACTGTATACCATTTCCGCCTGGCATTCGAGAGGAGAAAGTTGTAGAACGAAACGCAAACTGAGAGCCACAACTCACGGTCACAGTATATGCAACCAAACAACATAAATGACAATTTTTTGCTTCTCGGACTTTACCTAAATACGAAAAAATACGAGCAGAATAGAGTAAACGGACGGAAGATGGTACAAAATAAAATACGAAAGATTCATAGCTTAGGAAAGAGAGGAGGATGAACCGAACCTCAACAGAAAATGCAATCAAGAAGGAAGGTTTACAATGCCGTGTGTTGTGTAGATTGTTGCCAAAAATTTCCGCAGCATCCTTGTACACCAAGGACATATAAGAGAAAAAAATGAGTTGCTAGAACCCTACATGGACATTCGAAGCAAATGCCTATATAAATCACTTGTTATATCCACAACATAATCAAGCTAGTGTCGTTGTCAAGACTGGTAGATCATGGGATTATGCTCAGTTCAGATGAAGATAGAAATATTAGAATATCTTTTTAAAATAAAATTTAATGACTTTTTGATTCCTGGCAATCATGATTATCTTTGATACTATGTTGATAAATATTTATATCTTTTTTCTTATATTAGAAAAGAGTTCAGAGTACGACTCATGAGATGTTTTGAGCGGAATATTGTTTTGCACAGTACTTTTAATAATAATAATTAAGTGCATATATGATCTGCGGAAATTATAGACTGGCATTCGTTAAAGCAAAAAAAAATCTTTGAGTTTTACGTCCCACGGTTATGCCGATTAGGCTAAAGGAGACGGTGATGATGAGTAATGAATGAAATAAGTGAGAGGAAACGGGAGAACCCCGAGAAAACCCACGCACACGGTGTTTGTCCACCACAAAATTCACTTGGCGGGGGCTGGGATCGAACCCGGGTCCCCAAGCACCAGAGGTGAACGCTCTACCACTTTTTTTTTTTGAATTGTATTTATTTAGCGCAATATAGAATACATTCTGTGCTACAGTTGCGTGAGAGACATATATAGATACATATTTATATGGATAGGCTTAAATCTAAAGACAAATGTGAAAACCTAAAATATATGTGCAAGGGGAAGATACAATACAAACAACATTACCGGTTAAGAATAAACATCGAGAGTCACCTGGAGAAATCGAGCGAACAATCTTTGCTCGTCTAGGTGAGTAAACTGTTTTTTCCGAACTCGGTTCAAGTATGTCAGGTATAGATGTCGGTCACAGAAAGGTCGGTAGTTGTCTATAAATAAAATAGTAGAGCAGATGAGCCAGGTAACTGCTCGTTGTTTGGTAGGCGGGAACCACTGAAAGTCCGGAAATAAAAGGAGATCAAAGGTGAAATATCTCCCTGAACTGCGACAAATCAGCCCAAGAAAGGAACACAGAGTTTGCCACACAGGTCGCGTAGCCGTGCATTGTGTATATCGGTGTTGTAAAGTGTCCACCTGCGGACAAAAGTCACATATGTCGGACGCACTCCTACCAATCTGTAACAGTCTGGTTTTTGTGACAGTCAAGTTATTTACTAAACGATACCAGGCTTCTCTCATTGGGGATGTAAGATACGGAGCTTGAATGGTACGCCAAATAGCAGGCCAATTGTGGTGCGATTCTCTGACTTCACATAGGGGGGTGACATTTATCAATTCAAATTGCAACAGTGTGATATAGAGAGATTTAGAAGTCCAAGACTTGGAAGGATTGTCACTCGGAACCATCGACCAGGCCAGGATGACCTGTAAGATGTATGTTGGACATGATTCAGGAAAACGAACGTGGGCAGGATTGTTCCCTGGCCAAAGGCGATCTACCCAGCATTGGAACCATTGCGCAGTGTGAGAGGAAGCATGTTCCAAATGGTGTAGGGCGGTGAGCATGTAAAGAGCTCGACATTTGTGACGCACACTGATGAGATTTAAACCGCCACGCGCAGTCGAAAGATATAAAACGCGTCGTTGCACGCGAAACATGTAGCCTTTCCATATGAACCAACCAAATAATGAATCAATTTGGCGCGCATATTTATCGGGCAGTGGAAAAAGACGCGCTAGGAACCATAGTTTGGAACTAATGTAAATATTCAGATATTGAATACGTTGAGCTAGAGTGAAAGTTCTTGAGCGGCACAATGCTAAATTCATACGCAGCGTCTGGAGTAATGGCTGCCAAATATGGTCGTAAGACGAGCGGCATACGGCTTGAAATCGGACGCCTAAAATGAGGGATTCTGTCGTGCAGGTCAGAGAGGTTAAGACGTCCCTGGGAAGCAAGGTCTGAAAGTTATTGACCGTCAGAAGAGTTGTTTTGTGTAGGTTAAGTTGCAAACCGCTCGCTAGGGAAAAGTCTTCGACTTTTCGTAGCGCTGAGACAAGTTGAGCAGTGGTCGCACAGAGGAACGTTAGATCATCCATATACGAAATGGCTGTCAATTGCTTGAAGCTGTGAAGAGCCGATGTAGGGGGGTGCTGTAAATGATGGAGGAAAGGATCTAGTGCAAGGCAGAACAATATTCCCGAGAGAGCGCAACCTTGCCTGACCCCTTTATGAATCCCAAAAGGGGAAAGAAGATGGCCATTAAGTTGTAACTGGGAAGTAGCGTTGTGATAAAGCTGGTGCAGAACGGTAAGTATCTGAGGAGGGAAGTGATACTGTTGTAAGACTTCAAACAAATAAGAGTGGTTTAGGGTGTCAAAGGCTTTCCGAAAATCGCATGCAAGAACTCCTACGGGGAGAGATTGAAATTGGGCATAAGCAAGGAAGTCGCGAATGGTCGCAAGGGCGGTATGAATATTGTGGGAGGAGTGTAAAGCCGTTTGAGCGGGGCAGATGTACGGAAGGATAACTTGCTTAATGCGAGTGGCTAAAAGCTTAGTAAAAAGTTTGTAATCTGTGTTTAGAAGTGTGATCGGGCGATAGTCCTCCACGCTTGTCGGGTTGCCGCCTTTGGGTAGTAGAATGATAACGCCTGCATGTTGATAGACCGGTCCACCTTGCAACAGAAAATTAAATAATTCACAGAGTATGGGACCGACTAGTGTAAAAAAAACTTGAGTAAAAGCGGTACCCGATCCCGTCTCTGCCCGGAGAGGTACTCCGTTTAACTTGGGAGAGGGTTGTCTCGATTTCGGAAAGAGTGATGGGCGCAAGTAAAGAAGTGCAGTCTTGTTCGGATAGGCACGATGGGATCTTGGTAAGGAAAGGGGGGAATACTGTATTGACGTCGGGTAATGCGTACAATGACGTGTAATATTCCTGAAAATGCTCGTACAAGCCATCTTTGATAGTGAGCTGTTGCCCCTCTGAAGTGGACACATGAGAGATGAACTGATGTTTTTGGCGATTGAGGCGTTTAACATAATGATACAAAGACGAAGGTTCAGAAACAAGTCTATCTGCCGTCCCGTCGTCAATGTGAACGCTTAGTGATTGAGTATGTTGCAGCTGTTTCAATTGGTGCTTAACACGCATGATCGCCGCCATATTGGAAACGCTACTTGGTTGGTTCCACAGTTCGCATAGGACACTGTATAAGAATTCGTGCATTTCGCGATAGTTTTGGCGATGTAATTTCCCCATGCCTTGAAAGAAAGTACGAATTTGGGGTTTAATGTAGCGACACCACCACATGTTAATATTAGGATAGATCGTACGAGCTCGTAGCCATCGTGTCCAACTAGTATGAAATAAACACCGGACGTGGTCGATGGTTAAAAGTTGATTGTTTAGTTTCCAGTAACCACGACCGTACAATTTGGGAAGTTGCGTCGGAAAGCGTAAGACCAGCTTAATACCTGTATGGTCTGTAAAGCAAGCCGCATATTGCTGTATATCAAATACTCTGCTTAGGAGGCTTGCCGGGAGATAGCAGCGGTCCAAGCGTGAGCCCACTTGGGCTGATTTGAAAGTAAAAGTATGATTCTTATGAAAATGAAGCCAAATGTCTTTTAAGCCCAAATGTGTAATAAAACGATGAAAAGCTGGAGATTGGTGATAATCACCGCTCGTATCTTGGGGAAACATGTGACAATTCATGTCTCCAAGAAACAAAATTGGATATCGTGTAATAGGTAGCATGTCAACAACTTCTTCGTGATAAAAACGTTCGCGGGCCATACGCTGATTTGTCCCTGAGGGGCCGTAGACAGCCAAAATACATATACCATCAATAACACATCGAATGGCCCGCCCTGACGAAGATAGTTGGATATGCGTAGCGTGGAGGCCTCGTTTCACAAGTAAAGCAGTGCCCAATGATGGGGGCGCGATATTGACAATAGCAGTATAATTAGACACAAAGGATAGGTCGGGATCCTTTACCTCCTGCAAACAATAAATATCGGCATCGTGAAGAGCTATGAAGTGCGCTAATAGCTGTTTATTCGATATGCTGCTTATAGAGTTAATGTTTAAAGTTAAATACGAGCGGGAGTTGACCCCAGCGTTCATTAGGTAAAACACAAAAAGCGTACCCACAAGATAAATGTGTACTTTACAAGGCCGTAAAAATCTCCAGGACACATACCTGTAAGTGTACCTCGCCCACAGAACAGCACACACACTGAGTAAATCTGCGAAACGCCATATATATTGTTGACCACTCACACACACGCACAAAAAACACTGGATTGGAAACACAAAACCAAGAACTTCTCGAAAATAGGTTAATAGCTTTGCTATACACAAGCAGGAAAAGTCCAAATTGACATAGCTTTCCCACATAACGCAAGTAACACAAGCAGGAAGCAAAACACCAGAACAGCATACAACTCGTGATGACGAGACAAAACAAATAAACTAGTGAAGTCTTACCACAGTTGCTATTCCACAAGGTCAGGCGTTTGGAGGTCACTTACACTTTCTCGTACATTCGGTTTACGTTTCTTCACGTGTTTTACTGATAGTATAGGCGAAAAACAGGTTGTATCATCATTAAAGACGTCAGCGGGCAAAGGTACAGCTGGACGAAGCACTATATCCTGGGTCGAGCCATGCTTAGCAGAAGGAAGACCTGTCACTGGATCTTGAAGTACTACTGTCGCATATGAAGCAAGAGATGAGGGTGGTGTGCCTGGGGGGGCCTCGGGGGTGCATGGTACCCCGTCATCCAAATCATTGGGAACTGAAGGTTGCTTAGCTAGTAATATGGTAGCGGATGAGTCATTTGATGGCAATTGGGGGAAATCAGTTTCTGAAGTAGATAGCGGTGTTGACACTTGTTGGGACGTAGCGTCGGAATTTGTAGCACTAACAGAGGATGTCAAGGGCACAAGTCGTTCGGGGACATGACGTGTAGTTGTTGTAACATGACGTAAATCTGTCATTACAGGGGTGTCCCCTTCCAGCCGCGTGGACCGGGCAGGACGTCGCCGCTGTTTACACATGGAAATCAGGTGATCGAGTGATCCACAAGCGTGGCAAGTTTGTAACTGTCCTGGATAGGAGACATTGCCTTTAATAGTGTCAAAATGTAAGCGAGTAGGGATATGTTTTTTTAACGTCATCGAAAAAATCCTGTTACCATTATAAAGGCGTGTAGGAAACACAGTTTTCCAGACTTCATACTCCACACTTTTGATTTCACCATAATTACATAATACCTGAGACACTTGTTCATTAGGAAAATCAAATGGCAAATCCATAATTTTAACTCTCGTGAGATTAACTTGTGCGTCCATAATATACACATCGCTGACAGATTGATCAAAATGGGTAAAAGATAATTTGTCTGGAGCCTTAGACATAAACTTTTCGTAACTATCACTATTTTTGAATTGAACAAACATGCAATACTCTTCGTTATGGAGCTGTAAAGCTTGGATATCCTCAAATATGTTGGGAAAATGTACACATAACCAGGCATGTAATTCAGCCGGGCTAGGGCGTATCGAGCGTGTGGTTTTGTCAAAACCAAATTTTACACTATTCTTACGAAGTTCTTGCATGGTAGCACTAACACTGGAGCCACAAAACACTACCAAAACTTGCAAATCCTGTTCAGTAATGTCGAAATAAAGGCGAAGCTCGCAATTGCAAATAACTATTCCCGGAGCTTAACTGTCAACGTCTACTCCCGGCAACAGCCAGTCAGCGAATCCACCACTGAGCCACCGCGGCCCCAGCATTCGTTAAAGGATTTGATTCTTTAGAGAATCGAGATTGTTGGTATAGTATAATGGAGATCAATTTTGTAACCACGGAAATCAGATCTCTAACCCTTACTGCCTGAGAGAGAATATAGCATAATTCGCCATTACTAACCTAAAAGGAGTAAGCTTTAGTATTAAAATTTATTCATGTTGTGATTCGTTTATTTTCATGAAGACTGATTCCGATTCAGGTTAGAATTGAGTCAATATTTGGATTAGTTAAATATTTGCAATTGTGGGATTTTAACATTTTTTATTGAAGAATTGAATGTTTTAGAGAATCGATAACTTTACGTGTTGTTATAGATTCCATAAGATGGGAGTCAATGCATGGAAATGACTACCTTAACAGAGGTTACTTTTAGAGCTCAGTATCTGAATGATTTTTAAATAAAATGTTTAAAGATTCAGTGCTTAACGTTTCAAACGGCCATTTACAAACGTTCAATAAACTAATAGTTCAATAAAATTAGATTTTAACGTCGAAAAAATCTGAACTAATTGGAGATCTTTATTTTGATATCTTCAGCATATCTTGAAACGAAGCCACCTTTTTGTGTAGCCTAAATACTTTTCGTGTAGAATTTTATAAAATACAAATTTTTCTCTTTACAATTTTTTGAAGAAATTAGTTATTCTCAAAATAATTGCCAAAGAACCCGAATATCTCCCGAGAAAATCAAAACTCATGGATCAAATCAAGGATAATTTCGAGGATATGCAAAGGACATAAAAATGGCCTTCACAAAAGCCCATCTTGTTCGGAATTCTTTTCGAAGTTTTGCCCTTTATTTTTGTCTAATTTCCTGGACCATAACACTAGTTAACAAATTTAAACTTTTTGTTTGTTACATGAGAAAAATCACCTGATCTTAAAGGAACTTTTTGCGCTGAATTCGAATATGCACTCGGTTTCTCTCCATCACGTACAGTTTTCCCGTAACAGAGGGATTTTTGGGAAATTCCCTCGAAAATTTCCCTTTTTCAGATATTTTATTCCCCTAGCTTCTGTCCCCTTACATATAGTAACATAGAAATTATACCTAAGTATACCTTGATTTATATTTAATAAACCCTAAACGTTTCGTAAAAATCGCTTTGTTCTTTCTAGAGAAATAAATATATTTGTATGTATACTGTGTGCACTGTTTATTGCACCTGATAGTAATGCTTTCAGATCTCCTGAGTTGGGGTAAAAACGATTTGCTTTATTACTACAAACACAGACATAAAAATGAATATTTACAATAGTCAATAACACACTTGTATTGCTCTCTGTAAATTAGAAACGTGTATAAAAATAGAATGTACTTCCAACGTATGTTTTTTTAAACGTACAGTATATGTATATCTTAATACATATATATACAATTCTCCAAGTTTTTTCGTTTTGTTCATGAAATGGTTACCAATATTTGTTATCAAATGTAACAGAATGCAAAAGAAAGAAAGAAAGAATGGAATACAGACTCATTGTTGACAAAAATGAACTAATGCAGTCTGAATTTTCCACTACGGTATCGTTTCCCCTCTCCCCCCGCGCATTTCTTTCTTTCTTGTGTTCTTGACACCTGGTGAGGGAGTTTTGTACATTTTTATATTGACGTGTGGTTTAACACTACTTCACTTTCAAAGTTGTCTTTGCTGCTAAGAGTGCTTTCATGTTTGATCTTAACGGCATTATACCCAACTAAGACCAGAAGTTTAGTTTGTGATCAGTACAATGGCGTCAAGAGGACGGCGTTCGTGTGTTAACTCACCAAATAGTTTTTGTTATGTGTGTGGCCAGTTTGTAATTAAAGGACAGTGTAGATCCATTACGCCATCGGTGAAACTAGCATATTATATATATTTCGGATGTCGTGTGGGAGATCAGGACAAAACTTGGGCACCCAACATAATTTGTGCGTCGTGCTACGTCACTTTACTTGCATGGGCCAAAGGGAAACGGAGGTTCATGAAATTTGCTGTGTCAATGGTGTGGAGAGAACCCACCAACCATTTGGATGATTGTTATTTTTGTCTCACAGTAGTTAAGGGACATTCTAAAAAAAGCAAACACACAATAAGTTATCCCAACGTTAAATCCGCAATTAGACCTATTCCGCACGGGGATGAACTTCCACTTCCCGAGCCCCCTACCAACTGGGAAGAGATATGGCCAAAAGACTCTGATGATGATCATGACCTTGATGAACCATCGACATCAACATGTACATCCAAGGATCCAACTTTCATCCCTGACTGTGTTCGCGAGCCACATTTCATCCGGCAATGTGAACTTAATGACCTAGTCCGTGATTTGCACCTGACAAAACAAGAGGCGGAACTTCTGGGATCAAGGCTCCAGAAGTGGAACTTATTGGATGCAGAAACGAACATATCAGTGTACATGAAAAGGCATGTTCAATTTTCAAGCTATTTCTCAATGCAAGATAATGTGTGCGTATGTACGGATATAAATGGGTTGATGGCGGAGCTAGGAATTCCTTACGTTCCAGAAGAATGGAGGTTATTTATCGACGCGTCAAAGGTCAGCCTTAAAGCTGTCCTTTTACATAATGGAAATAAAAAAAACCTTCTATACCACTTGCGCACTCAGTGAAGATTAAGGAATCCTATGACACCATGTCAACTTTGCTAAATCTTATAAATTACAAGGACCATTGTTGGTAAATATGTTGTGATCTCAAGGTAGTTGGTATTTTATTAGGACTGCAGTGCGGTTACACGAAGCACCAATGTTTTTTTATGTTTATGGGATAGCCGAGCTGATGACAAACATTATGAAGTGAAGGAATGGGAACCTAGAGTGAATTACGTACCTGGAGAATGCAACGTCAAATACGCTCCTTTGGTAGATCCTAATAAGATATTACTACCGCCACTTCATATCAAGTTAGGACTTATGAAAAACTTTGTCAAAGCCATGGACACATCTGGTGAAGGTTTCAAGTATTTGCGAGATAAGTTCCCTAACCTGAGTGATGCTAAGATTTCAGCGGGAGTGTTTATTGGTCCCCAAATTAGGAAATTAATGCTTGATGATAGCTTTGACAGCAAGTTAAACAGTGCTGAGGTAGCTGCCTGGACAGCATTTAAGTGTGTTGTGCGCAACTTTCTGGGCAATAATAAAGCTGAGAGTTACACAGAAATCGTACAGGACATGATACAGAAATACAAAGAGTTGGGTTGTAGGATGTCTTTAAAAATCCACTTTTTGCACTCCCACCTCAGCTTCTTTCCTGCTAACCTAGGTGCTCTCAGCGACGAACAGGGGGAAAGATTCCACCAAGATATAATGGCAATGGAGAAAAGGTACCAGGGACGATGGGATCTTTCAATGATGGGGGGACTATTGTTGGGGTCTTGTTAGAGAATGCAACATTTCTTACAAAAGAAGTAAGTAGTGTACGTTTTTGTAACCCAATGGAAGTTTCATATATTGTGATAGTTTTGATTGTCTTTTCATGACCTTTTGGTACATTTGTATTATTGTTTATTGTAAATTGTCACACTTGTAAATTATATTGTATTATATTTTATATATGTGTTTGTGGTAATAAAGCAAAACGTTTTACCTCAACTTAAGAGATCTGAAAGCATTACTATAAGGTGCAATAAACAGTACACACAGTATACATACAAACATATTTATTTCTCTAGAAAGAATAAAGCGATTATTACGAACCTTGGAGGGTTTGTTAAATATGAATCAAAGTATACTTAGGTATAATTTCTATGTTAGTATATGCAAGGGGACAAGATCTTGGGGTGTAAAATAAACGAAAAGGGAAATTTTTGAGGGATTTTCCCGAAAATCCCTCTGTTACGGGAAAATCGTACGTGATGGAGAAAAACCGAGTGCATATTCGAATTCAGCGCAAAAAGTTCCTTTAAGAACAAGTATTTCCTTTTATGTAACGAAACCTTTGTTAACTAGTGTAATTCTTTTACCACATCTTCATACGTTTCTAATAAATATTAAAATATTTATATGCAAGCAAAAAAGTTTGCAAGACATTTACTAATAGAAACATCTTAAAACATTTAGTTGATTAAAGGTTTTCCCGAAACATTTACTTAATCATGCTTTCCAAAAAGTTCTCTACTCAAACAGTTATTTATTACGAGGAATAAGCGTCTAATAGGTAGCATTTGTTTAGTGGTCTTTGTGTGTACAATAGAAATATCCCATTGTTTCACAATAGACCATGTGACTTCGTGATTATGGCCGTGGACTGTCTGACATTACCGTTTAGTTTTATTATCTTGCTGCGTCTATTCTTCCGTTATATTTCATTTGCATTATCTTTCTTCTTTTCTAGTGTGCATGGCCTTTGCATGGAAATGTGTACTAAGTTTCATTTTTATTTTGAGAACAACTTTTAAATGTTTTCTAAAATCATGTTGTCAGTGAGCGATCACTTGGTGAATTTAAGAGCTTCCACATATTATGTTCTGTGTTAGTTGCTTCGTTTTACCCAATTATGGCCTTCCTATTCCTATTTTTCCTTCTATTACATCAGTAATCCGACTTTTTAAAAACAAGTATTCTCTTGATTTTCTTGTCACAACTTTGCTAAATTTTATCAATTAATTCTTCGGTCCGTCTAGCTAATTTTGTCCATTTTCCTTCTTCAAACTGGATTTCGAAAATTGCCCGTCATTTTTCAACCACTTTCGTAATGCCCAGTTTTCCGCCTTTTCCAGTACAATACTTCACACGAAATATTTAGCCCTCGTCCTTGGTTTAGTGAAAAGTGCATATGCCTTTGAAGCACGAAGACAATGGTTCGATTATCGAACACACTCGAATCCAATTTCAAGCTAGCCCTCTCCGCTATTCTACTGGCTGGCGTATGCGCCTTTGATGTATGTAGTGCTGGGTTCGATATCCAATGAGACAGAAAGAAAATTAATTTCACAGTTGTTGGGAATTTGAAAGGGCACAAGGAATAATTGTACTGGGTGCTATAGAATAATTGTACTGGGTTCAAATTGCCACAGGAGGTTGCACATACTCTAATTAGTTGTTACGGATATATGCAAACATGTATGTATTTCTTAGGACTCTAATGAATAATTGTACTGAGTGCTATAGAATAATTGTACTGGGTTCAAAGTACCACAGGAGGTTGCACATACTCTAATTAGTTGTTACGGATATATGCAAACATGTATGTATTTTTTTAGAACTCTTATGAATGTTTTCTTCTCTGTAGAATCTTTGATCATGTTAAATTGCATTCAGGTAGCTTGATTGGATCTCTGAAGGTAATTGAAGCATTCACTCTGAAATATATCAATATCGCATAATAAAGGACTCAACCAGAATCAGTGTATTTATATTTGGAGGTAGTATGGACGCTCTTACCATAAATTCTAATTAATAGATTTACATAATTAATAGATTTACAAGCTTTCTCGGATCTTGGGTGTTTGATTATTTAATATTGGCTCAGTTTACGACTCCCATTATAGCTTTTAATAACAGTCATTAACTTTCATTAATTAGCCGTTTCTTTTAGCCTAAAGGACATAACGTGGGCCGTTAAACTTAAAAAAATTCCACTTTAAACTGTAAGTTTTGTCTCATATAGCCTCGGTGTTAACAGAGGACATTAATACAAATCAATCAATCAATCCACACGAAATATTTGATGAGCCTTATTCGTAACTTTTCTCTCTTCTTAAAGACTTCTTTCTCAGTTTCAATTCGTGCTTTTACTTTCTGTTCATATTTCAGATCTTACTAGTAACGTTATATAGGTATCTGAAACTAGTCAGTTGTATTTTCTATCTCCAATTTCTTCGTATATTTAACAATTCTCTATGTTACAGTCACAATTGTTTACGTGTTCCTAATAATACATTATATTACAAGAAGTAAATTAAGATTTAATTATATACCGTGATACTTACTTTTAAATTAACTGTAGGAAGGCATGTAGCCAAGGGGGGGGGATCCTGATCCCCCGTCAAAAGCAGAAATGAAGAAAGTAAGGAAAGATGAAACAAAAAGAAACGAGAGAAAAAGGAATCATTTTAAAAAGCTACAGCAAACTTTTGGTTACTCTTTCTTATGAGAAGATTTTCTATTACTTGCAATACATGGTGGCGAATAAGCGGAATGTTCTGGAAAAGTCACTAAATTCGAAATTTATAGAAAAGTTACGGAATTCTCAGAATTTCTGCTAGTAGTCGGGGAATTTTCAAGCGTTCTAAAGCATAGTGCCGTTCTGTAACTGTGTGGACATTTTTTATCATAATTTTTCGTAATCGCTTCTCTGCAGTATCAAACACGTTATTTCAGAAACAGTTTTTTTTTATCGCTCCTTTAACCTGTCATTTGGAACAGACAGTAGTAGACGGAATAATAAAAACAAAAAAAAGTTATGTGGAAAGAAAGTTCTGTTAACATTTGATTCAACAGAGAAAGTAACCTAGATATTGTAAAGTATTTTTAAAATATTATTGGATATGTACTTTTTATAATAGTTGATGTCATAAAGAACGGGAAATTTTTATATTTGAATGAACAGAGGAACGAACATAGATATTGTAAACATTTTTCCAATACTTTTTCTATTTTTTTTACTCGAGATTTCTTTAGAGTTTGTTATTGAAATACTTACTAACATGTCCCCGTTTTATTGCCCTAACAAACCAATATGTGTTGCCAGTAAAGTAGTTTAGATTGATCGAGCTCCTGCGGCTTCAGTATTTCATGCAACGCCCCCACTCCCATTACGAAATCTTGGCTAAACGAACCAATGTATGTACCAGTAAAGTAGTTTAGAATGATCTAGTCCCTGGTGTGATGACCACAGTATTTCATGTTACGGATCCCTTCCCCCTTTTAAGAAATCCTGGCTGCGTGCCTGCTGTACGTTTATTGTATGTTATTTGGATAATTGTCAGCTTAGTTGTGATTTTTAGGAACACCCATGTGATTACTTCGGAGATTCAAGAGGAATACATTGTAATTCATTGAAGCTTATTATTATTATGAGATAACATAAGAAATTATCAAAAATTATATGTATTTACGTTAAATCTTAATGAATTTGAGGTTATCAATATTTTCTTAATACAACATTATACGTGAAAACTACCATCACTTTAAAACATTTAAATTCAATAGATGAACAAAAAGAGGGAAATCGAATAGGGGAAAAAGTCTACCGTGACTAGATTGAAAGTGATCAAAAGCTCATTTTTCTTATTAAGTTTTATTGTCTCAGAAACCTTGAACAGTCGTGAACGGTGACGTATTATTAAAAAAAACGATACTGAGGATCTTCTTTTTGAACTTAACTGATGATAGCTGGAAAAGATAGAAAATAGAACGAGAAATAAATAGGACGTTGATGGCAGTCTTGGATATGAAATCTCTTTAGGGAAGAATGAGAAATGATGTGAGGATCACGATAGGCCTGAAGAAGGGGAAAACACAGATAATCAACGTTATGAAACTAAGCAGGAGAGAGCATGAGATAGAAAGGGTTATCTTATTAAAAGAAGACGAAATTACAGACAGAAAATAAAAAAGATGAAGCAATTAGAATTATTATATATACTCACAAGGCGTTCTAGGATGAAACTTACAAATTTATACACGTGTATCTTACATCGTAACAAGGAAAATATTTATTTTGTGTTTTTCTTAGACATATAGGTACGGAACTAAACAAGAAGTATGTTTATACTGCATTTTACTTAGAAACTTACTTATGGAGGAAAACAAGAGTTATGTTTATCTCGCGCTATGCTTAGGTGTTTAGTTATGGAATTAGAAGCGCTCTCTTGAAACTTACAAGGAAGCAGTCAACTTCGAACTTAGGTTACTGACATCAATGCCAAATTCAATTTTGTATGACTGCCATAAGCATATCACTGCAATCTTCAGTTGAAAATCTTTCAGGTATTTTGTATGGTATTCAGGAAGCAAGTTGTATTCTTGATACCTTAGCATATTTATAACAAGTGAATTAAGTTTCACAGTCTGAAACTACAGTGGACTTCCAAATTGACAACTCAATACTCAGACTTCAAGTAGTACGTCTATAACTATTGGTTGCAATAGATTAATAAGATCAAAGATAGAACCTGTTTTTCGGACGCTGAATCCATATCAGAAAGCCACTACTCGTTATGACTTACCATTTTCGTTCTATGGCGATAAAGGTTCAAGTCGGACATGGTTAGTTTGAACTACTTCTGATTTAAATACATGGTTAGGGAAGGAGATAGAATATACTGTTAAAGCTGAAAATACTGAAAAGTACTGCATCTCGTTTGAGCGTTACAGATACTAGTATTAAAACCAGAAATAATAGTAATTTACAACCACTTGATTTTGGTAGAGTGTTGCCCGTTGTGACGATATGTATTCTTGAGATCCTTAATCGATTGCAGAAAACCACGTGCCGCTGTCTACTACTATTTTCGTTCTACGACGATAAATATTGAAACCGGAAATGGCTGATTTGAACCACTTTTGGTTTGAATAGGGGGTGAATAGTGAAGACGGAACGTATTCTTCAAAACATAAATCAATTCCAAAGAACACATTTTGATATCTCTTGCCGTTTTTGCTCTATTTAAATCGGTATTGGAAACTGAAATAGTAATAAATTTCAACCACTTTCGTTTCTGGTAGAGTGTTGCGCGTTGTGATTGTTTGTTCTCTTGACAGCCTGAAAAGTTTGCAAAAAACACCTTAATAGCTATCTAATACCATTTTGTTCTATGGAAATAAATGTTTAAACCGGAAATGGTTTAATTATTTCTGATTTAAATGGAGGGATAATGGGCGAAATGGAACGTATTCTTGGGACACTTAATCAGCTGCAAGAAACGATATCTGGATTTCTCTTACCGTTTTTGCTGTCTGAAACCGGAAATACTAGAAAATTCCAAACACTTCCGGTTTTGGTAGTGTTCGGGATAGTCATTGTACATTACCTTGGGATGCCGAATCGTTTCCAGAAATATCTTCCTGGTCCCTGTTTTCGTTTCTCGTTTCATGACGATAAACGTTGAAACCGGAAATGATTAATTTGAACCACTTCTGGTTTGAATAGAGATAATGAAGGAAATGAAATCTATTCTTGGGACACCGAAACGATTGAGAGAAAGCACATGTCGACATTTCTTACCGTGTTCGCTCTAATACCTGTCGACAGATGGACGGACGGACAAAGCAGTTCAGTAATCTTCCGAAACTTATGCATAGCATAGTTTTATGTCGCAGGTGTATACGAGTTAGGCTAAAGGAAACGATGATCATGAGAAATGAATGCAATAGTGGAGTGAAGAAAGTGGGAGGAACGGCACGACTCCGAGAAAACCCACGCACACGGTATTTGTCTACCACAATGTTCACTGCTGGGATAGTTTGCGAGCTGGGATCGAACCAGGGACTCCTGCACCAGAGGTAAACCCTCAACCACTGAGCCACCGCGGCCCCATTTCGATAGAATAGTGTTAAGCCTAGTTGAATGCTGTCCACTTGCACACTTTCATCCTTTGATATTAAATGATTCGCCTTTAAAAGTAGAGATTTCGTAAAATAGAGATTGATGGTCTTTTATTTTTCTAATCACAATTTTTCATTTAGTGTGATATTTTTCCCAATTCAGTGTATAGTAAACATTCAAATACTCGCTTTTGTCCTTATAATGAAAAAGGGTATAAAAACACAAGCTATAGACTAACTTGAAGAAGGAAAGAAGGAACGCAGAAGGGGAAAAAAAGACGAAATGGACCGTCTCTTTCTCTGCCTTCATTCATATCGCACAGCACTCACGTACTTGGGCTGGGAATCAAGGAGGGGAAGAGAAGGGAAGTGTTCCTTGCAGAAGAGTGGGGGATCGACTTGAAAGACTCCCTTTGGACCAGAACTCTAACTGCGTTTTCTCTAGTGTTTACTCTACCCTGACCAGACTGTCACCATGTCCCGCATCGCAGTTATCGCCAGAACCATTCGCATTTTCTTCTTATTTTTGCTCAAGATTTTTCTTTTACTTCATCTACTTTGTCTTCTATACTTTTTCTATTTGTCCTTCATCTATCATTTATCAACTTACGGAACACTTACACATTTTTGTCTCTTCCTTTATTTTATTTTTCTTCTTTTGGTTTTACTTTAATACATCCACCTTCATCTCTACCTGTTGTCCTTGTCTATTCTACATAGTCTCTTTTCTTCTTCGTTACGTTTTGTTTTTCTCTTTCTTCTTCTCTGCACTTCTTCCCCGTTACTTAATTGTATTCTCCTTAAAAAAAACTATCAATTCCAGATCTTTCATCCGTTTTTCAATATCCCGATTCTTTTTCGATCGTTTTCCATTACTTTATTATTTGTACCAATATCTTCTTTTCCTCTATTACTCATCTTGGCTTTTTTCATCTTACCTTCCTCCCATATTGATTTTCTATCATCAATCCGTTTCTTGGATACCAAGAAATCATCTTCTTTTTCTCTTTTTAATAATTATATGTAAAGCTGATTTTCTGATGAAATTCTAACTAGAAAGTTCCAGAGTAAGAGAAGCAGAAGGGAAAACTAGGGCGAAGGAGAACCACATTTATGTTCCAATATTGACCTATTCTCTGCCTTCTACATGATATTTCCCCTCCCCATAAAAGTATTTCCGAATGAAAGGTATTCAGAAATAATCTTTCAAGTAAATAATTAAAATTTATTTAGTTGTATTGACTCATTTAATTTTTTTACGTATATTTCAAAGATGAATTTTCATTTTAAAAAGTGGTTTCTAGACACACACACACACACACACACACACACACACACATATATATATATATATATATATATATATATATATATATATATATATATATATATATATATATATATATATATATATATATATATAATCTACTTGCTTTCATCCAACGGTTATTCTCTTTAGACAAATGGAATACTATCAATGAAACTGAGTGCTAAGTGATTGTAAAAGAATCGCTGAAATTAAAAAGTCAAAATGAACAACAAAAGTCCTGAGAAAGTCCACGAACTCACTTCGTAATCCTGCACAACTCGCATGTGTCCAAGGATCGAACACGCAACCTGGCCCCCGAAAGTGAACGCTTTACCACTAAACTAAAATAGTCCCTGTTTGGGGTAATAATTTATTCAAAATATGTACATTCATGCTATATTATTTGTTATTTACTTCACTACAGATTGTTTATAATATAAAAAGTGATTAAATAGTTCATAAAATACAGATATCAGAGTATTTATTGGCTTAGAATATATTATGCAATAATATTCATATACTACGTAAATGTTTAATTATTTTCTTAAATTCATCTATAAATTATCATCGAAAATCTTTCGCGTTGTGAGAGGCCCGAAAAGGGTGTGATATAACAAGATTTAAACCATATGTATATATACTTGCATGTATATATATAAACATTAACAAATGCTTTTCATTGTTTTCTCACAATCACCTTACCAATTTATAGTCAGTATTCGTGAATCATTTAGGACCAAAACAGTGTTTGAGATCTAACACGTAGGTAAACTAGTTGCTGCTCATAAGATTTGAGAAACTTCTCGCCTTTTGGGCAACGCAATTTGTAATTCCTATATGATTCATAAAAATATATGTGTCATAAGAGTTGAGTTGATTTTAGTTTAGCGTCCCTTTCAGCAGCGAGGCTATATGAGACGTGAAATCCGAACCACATAAGCTCCCGCCGGGAATCGAACCCGGGTTTCCACGCCATAGGCGCGTACGCTAACCGCTTAGCCTCGAGGGAGCTCATATGTGTCATAAGAATTACAAAAATCTTAGGTAATGTGAAGCCTGTGTTATTTCTGAATTTCATGTAATGGGGATGATATACAAGTTGATAATATAACTCATGCAAAAATTTGGATATTCTGATTAAGGAAGGATCTAGAATGGATATCCTTATTATTATAGGTCACATAATTTTTGGGTTGTATAAGGGTTAAATTTACAATGTATATTCGATATGATGATTTTTTTATTCTAATATACCACCAGTTCAGAAAAGAGACGTTGAGCTTTAATTCTTTATTCGATATCAATCTTAACACACACACACAAAATATTGGGTGGACGACAATTAACAGCCTATTGGAAATTGTTTATAACTTTTATTAGTACTAAGCCAATTTTCATGGAAATAAACATTTGTTCGTTACAATGCATTGCTAAATTTCCACATAAGCACATATTATTTCGTAAACATTTGGGGGTGTTTGCGACACATTTTTGCAGATACTCTAGCAGTATGTTTGCAAGAACATGGCGAATTCTCTCATCCAATTTATCAAGAGGTTTTGATTTTGTGCGATAAACTTGCCAATTAACAAATCCCCGAACATGAGACACAGCTTTATCAGACCACAGACTAGAGGATTTTTACCAAAAAGATCGGATCAATCTTCATACCAAGCAAGCATCATCTCATACTCTTGTAGTAATCTCTAATCGATCATTGCGCGATAAATGCTGACAGTAATGTGGTTTTCATGGATGAAAATTCAATTCTTCCTTCAGAACAGTTCATGTTGTGTATCGGGATAATATACTTCTGCAAAATACCTGTTTTTGTGATTTCTGAGGACTTCGAAAGAACATTTCCTTAACCACTTGCACACTTTTCTCCGTCCTGAACGTTGAGAGGCGACTGCGTTTCCTAATATCTGCTACAGAATTTGTGTCAATTAGCTTCGAATATCAATTACTTCTTGTCTTTTTTATTTACTGAGGCGCGAAGTCCTTTCACTCTTCGGTATCATCTCTGAACTTGTACCACGGGCTACCGTACTTCGCATAGGGATCTTAGCTGAGCCTGCTCACGCAAGGTTAGACGTTGCGCTATGGTTTGTCACTGATACTTGCAGTAATATAAATGAAATATTAGGTAAAAAATTCTATCATTGTAAGGAACAAAATGCGTTTTGTTTCATGAAAATTGGTCAAGTATTAAAAACGTTATAAACAGTTGTCAATAGAGAGTATATATATAATATACAGGGCCGGATTTAGGGGGTGACCCCCCTTCGTTCTGAATATACACTATCTAAAGTGAGAAACTGGCAGTGGAAATAGCAATACTTTCCTCAAATTTCATGTCATGTTTCCGTTTCGGGCTGAAAAGAAAGCGGTTTTGCTAAACACAATAGTTTGTCAGTTCTTCATACACATCACAGATGCCTAAAGGCATTTAAAAGGAAACTAAAATTGATTCAGATGTACTGATAATTATTGATGCAACCCCCTCAGAAAATCCTGGATCCGGTCCTGTATATATACTTTTTATAGTGGTATCTTGAGCTGGTCTGTTTTCGAAAACCTGTTGTTTATGTTAGATATCATATTTATATTTTTTAAAACTAGATATAAATATACTTTTATATACACAACAATCATTTTCCAAGTTGGAAAACAAAAGATGCGAAGCAGACAATGACAAACTGAGCCATAACACCACCATTGTTGTCAGTCTTAACTCCTGTCTACAACGAAGGAAAAACATTACAATGGCAATGTAAAATGCCTCTTCTCACGAACACTGAGAGTGAATATGAGTGTCTGTGCATGCGTATGTATATACGTGAGAGAATGCAGTGAAAGTGCTTCTCATTGTGTTGTAAATGCGGATTAAGAATGGTGGAAAAAATGTTCTGATCTAAGGTGACAACTCACGCTTAACTTGCAATCTTTTTCTATCCTTTTATGTTGGAAAATGAAATTTTTAAAAAGGGGTTCTTCATTCAGACACCTGTAGGAAAAAAAGAAAAGCTGGACCTAGAATAAAAAAAGTATAATAGCGTGTCTGCCGGCCATAAACATTGACACTGTGATCTCACATCATGAAATGCAAATAAAGTCCGCCACACAACCACAAACATTGTGAAATAGTAACATCCGCACGTAACATAAAGAAAGAAAGAAAAAGATAAAAACGGAGAGAACTCGTCCGAAATTCAGGATATAAAATCACAGATGGCGACACTTGGAAAAGAGTGGAAACAAGAGAGAAATAGTATGAGACGAAGTTTAAAAATATATACGTAACAACTAGTGCTATGGAAGACAAAGTAATTAATTCGTTATTGAACAGAAAAGAGCTGTGCAGCTAATGCACTTAGAAGTCCACAATTAAATTATATCCTGCCTCTAATTAGTCTGTTGGATTGAAAACTTCGTAGATGAGATTCTCAAATTTCTGATTCTGTGTTGCTCTTGCGCCAAAGAACATCTTCGTAGTTCTCTGAGTAACTTTAAAACGTAATCAAAACAGAAATTTCTATCGATTTGTGACAAACTCTAATTAATTTCTAAAAACACAGCCTTCAATTTCACCGATCCAATCTGGTGAATTTCGATTAAACATCTGCCGTTTATGAGTAAAAATTACTAACACCCTCAAGTACGCCTTTATGCTGACATTGCTAGTTCTGTTACAGATCTTATGACTAAATGGGGACATTACGATCGATAGAAGTGCAAGAGACCTTGGTTCGTTCCTAGGGCGTGTGTTTCGCATACTACATTAAACTGTAAATCCATCTGTTTTATAACCTCCGTACTAGGAATAACCTTAGTCCCAAACAGATAACTTGTTACTGAATGTTTTTAAAGTAGCAGGATCTGATTTTAATCTTTCTCGGAGAGGGGATTACGACATCTAAAAATACAAAGAATGGGTGAAATGAAGTTATTTATCGCCCTCTCTGTAGAAGTGTCTATGATCGCCTCGTAGAAACTGTGTGTGCAGTGCCAGAATATGTGATTGATAGAAGAAAGTTATTTACTCGTGTTATTTTTGGATTCATACTTCGGAAAATAAGACTAAAATTAGAACCACCTTAGTTGTAATATATCAAGATAAGTATAATTAAATACGTTTATAGACCATAAAACAAACATCATGTATGTATCTATGTATGACTATGTACTTAAACTTTAGCGATAAGTATTGATTAGCTTATGTCAATATAGTATGATAGTGAATATAAGCTTGTAGTGATTGTATAAAATATTTGGATTACTCTAGTAGCGATACATAACAATACGTTATTTTTTTACTAATTACACTGTTCATATAAGTTGAGAACGATACACAGTTTGAGAACTTCTGTGCTGAATAATATGAACATTTTATGACTTTCACGTTAAGTTTATATCGATTGATAACACTAGTTTCGTAGAACGCATTATGTTATAACCCTAATTATGAAGATATTATTAATTGATAAAAGCAATGAGTTTGAATGAAGTTTACATGTAAAGTTATGTTCAAAAGCATGAACATCTATTTCCTTTCAGAAACTTTGTGAATAGATTTGCAGTTAACTAACGAGTCTAGAATTTGTTTCTTTGAAAGTTTTCTGAAGCATATGTATATTATATCCAAACCCTGTTACCCCGTTCAAGATCATTGTTTGAGTTCCAAAATAATTTTCCTTTTAAAGTAATAGGAATTTAATTAGTCTGATCTCAGGTATAACAAACTAGAATTTTCAAAATTATTCTAAAATGATTATTTATTTATTTAATTATTTATTTATTTTAGAAAACAACAAACAAATGCCTAATTACGGTAGTCCATCGTTATATGGTAATACACTTTAAAATGCATATATAACAACATAATAATATGACGTCAATTATATGGTAATAAACTTTAAAATACATATATAATAAAATAATAATATGTTAGAAAAATACCTGTTTATACGTTAAAATATACACGATATACAACTAATTTATATAAAATGAAAATTTTGTGTATAACTAAAAATATATCTGGATGCCCTTGTGACATTATACAGTAAACTAATTTTTCTAACACGCGATACATCTAATGCATTAGTCCCTTGCGCTGAGAGATGAAATACGCCATTGCTTTGTGTGCTTTATGTGGGACGTGAATTTTGATTTCCGACAGCAAATATTTTGAATCTATTACACTATAAATTATTATATGTAAGAAAGGTAAAATGAAATGAGTTCTCCTGCTTTCAAGTGATTGTAATACATTTTTGTATCGAAGACCTTCGTAGTTCTCAAATTTTGGATATGTATCTGTTTCCTTATATGTCAAAAAGGCACAAATTTATTTTGAATGTTTTCGATTTTGTATATATATATTTCTTACTATTAGAACCCCGTATTATCGCTGCATATTCCACCTTAGACCGTACATAGGTAGTGTATATTGTTTTGAGGGCATTAGTATTAGAAAAATCACTTCCTAATCTCATTACAAAGCCAAGGTTCCTAAAGGTCTCACCAACTATTCTGTTGACATGAATAAAGAATAATAGCTTTGACTGCAAAGTGATTCCAAGATCAGTAACATAATCCACTCTCTCAATTGGCGTTTGATTAATAGTATGCACATTGCGTACATAGTTCATTTACCTGGTGTATGACACTACTTTACATTTTTTTTTAATATTTTGCAGCAACTTGTTTGATTCACACCATTGGAAAATAGCATTAATGTTACTTTGCAAAGAAATAGCGTCTAATTCCGTGGAAATACTGCAATAGATCTTTAGATCGTCAGTAAACAATAGTTTGTAGGAAGATGTTGTTACAGGTGGCAAATCGTTAACAAATAGTGTGAATAATAGAGGTCCTAAGTTCGATCCCTGAGGCACTCCAGAGTCTGCGACATATTTCTTAGTTAAAATACTCTTATATCGAACGCAATGTTTGTGTTGGCAAAGATAAGACGCTATAAGTTGTTGAAGATTTTGTAAAAATTTGAATGTCACAAGTTTGCCGAGAAGTATGTAATGATTAGTTTCGTCAAACTCCTAGAAGAGATCTGTATAAATTACATCTACTTGTTTATTTTTATCAATTTGATTTGATATTGATTGAGTAAACAATATGTACGCTGGATTTTAAGGTAAAATACTAACAAATAATAATAATAATCATCATGATAGGTATTCTGCCTTTATTGGCAGGTCACTTGCCGCAGCTGAGAAGCTTCTATGCTCCACGGCCCTCCGCTAACTTCTTCGTCTTCGCGTATGATCTTTCTGTTTTTACATCATCCATTAATTGTAGTCTCCTTCGCCCCCTCCCTCTCTTTCCCGCCACCATACCCTCTAGGAAGTCCCTCATGATAAAATCTCTTCTTAGGCAATGTCCCAACCAGTTTCTCTTCCTCTTCCTAATAATATCTAAAAGTGTTCTTTTCTCACCCACAATTTCTAACACTCTCTCACTCGTTTTCCGCTCGACCCAACTAATTCTTTCCATTCTTCTCCACACTTCATATAGCAAATAATAATAACACTTCAATAAAATTAACTCCTCAGGTCTCATGGTGAATATACTAATTTGTTACTATACGTAAATAACATGAAGAGGGTACAAAGCATAAGATTAACAGTGAAAATCACACGAGATGCTTGTATTACAGCTTCCAATAACAAACTGAGTGGCAAAGCGTATGATATCCCAGACGCAGGTAAAACGAATGCATAAACATACCGGAAAACGTGCTGGATGTTCGAATTCCATAGCAGCGTTCGTTGATTGGTTGGACCCACATCTTAACATGAAATTCGAACCACATGGTACCCACCCGGAATCGAACCCAGGTTTCAGGCGCTAAAGATAGCATGTTTGTGTTCTGGGGGAAAATGTGCTGGAATTTTTCGCTCGTAATCCAAGTTATTCGAGTTCTGAGGCTTTGGATTGTAGAGATGATGCTGTATATGCATGCAGGGTGCACTATCTCTCATAAAACCCTCTGTAACTTTTAACTAATACATATAAGTATTTAAATTTTGTGCGATACAAATATCGCCAAAATAATACTGTTTGATATGCTCTGCAAGAATATCAAATTAATAGCACTAGCAACCTAACATGTAGCTATAATTTTTCAAATGCTTACGTCAGGTAATTATATATTTTAAGTCTACATATATAACGAAAACTTACACAACACAGTTTGGACACAATTGGCAACAATGCTAATCTGATGTATTACTTGGACGTACTATATTATATATTATATTTCATCATACATCAACGTAGAGCATCTGGTGTAGTACCTCTGGTGCAAGGGGCTCCTGGATTAATGCTAGGCAATGTAAGTTGGTGGTACAGAACATCGTATTCAGGGGTTTTCTTGGGGTTCTTCCGTTTCCTCCCTCACTTTCTGTCTGCCAATCATTCATTTTCATTAACCGCCTATCTCATTTAACTTCAAGAGTATGAGAATGGGGTATATTTTTAATTCCATTTATTAATTATGTAAATAACCTCCAGAAAATATCCAAGTAACTTATTTTCTAATGTTTCCCTGGATTTCTACCTGTGCGTACATGTGTTTACCGTTGTTCACTCTAAATTCAATACTGCATATTATTGTTCTCTTTACTTGAATAAAAATTAATAGATTTTTATTTTGAATATGCTTTTTTAGAATTTGTATTTGCATAAATACATTTCTGCTGATTTCTTTTCATAACTTAGTATCTATATTTTCCCTTTTGAACGCTGAACATATGCACTGAGTTTGAAACTTCTATGATATTCAAGATATCTACTCAAGTTACGAGGAGAAGGGGAAACCCAAGAAGAAAGTATTTTTTCTACAAAAAGAAAAAAGCAAAAGGGGCGGTTAAAAAGAATAATGTTGTTTAAATCCCAGTGTGGGATATTTTTTTCATTCCCATAAGAAAATTTCATATTTCAAGTCCTAAATTGCAAGCGTTACTGTTTCCTTCTGTTTTGCCATGATTTTTGGACTTACGAGAGACCGGATGAATTTTAGAAGCAAAAGAAACTCTTATATTTTTGTTCTTTTGAACTAAAAGATAACGATCCTTTCCCCTCTTTTTTTCTCCTCGATCAATATTGAGTTCAAGAAGGCTTTGGCACTGAGGACCGGATTCAGAAAGAGAGAGAGAGGACAGTACTAGCTTTCTACTGAAGAGGTCACTAGTTTCGGTTTTTGAGAAGTCCTTTTATCGGATTTTCCTCCTTTTCGTTACAGAGTTATCAACCGTAGAATTTCTTTACTAAGTTCATCAGTAACAGCAGACACGCAACAGCTGTGTCAGCTATAAGCTTGGGCAGTAATCAATTAACCATGAAGCAATGTAGTTACGATTGAAATCCTCCATTATTTCGTAACAGTATATAATATATCCTCATTTGTACTGAACAAAACAAACTAATCAGTATTTGAAAACCACTTTTTAACCCTAGAAAGACCAAGGGGGGTCGAATTTGCTCGTGAGTGTTTTTTTAGTTTATATGTATTCAGGATTCTATGTTTTTTGTTATTGTTTCTTTTGATGAAAGGGGCCGCGGTGGCTCAGTGGTAGAGCGTTCACCTCTGGTGTTAGGGGTCTCGGGTTCAAACCCTGCTGCCGCCAAGTGAACTTTGTGGTGGACAAACACCGTGTGCGTGGGTTTTCTCGGGGTTCTCCACTTTCTTCATTCCACCATTTCATTCATTACTTATCATCACCGTCTCTTTTAGCCTAACCAGCATAACCGTAGGACGTAAAACTCACAAATTCCAATTCCATTCTTTTGATGAAAGGTTCATTTTCGCTTTCTTTTTTCAACTGGAATACACTATTTTTTGTAAAAAAAAAAAAAATAATTCATGTTGCGCGGGCCGATTTGACGCCCCCTGGTCGTAGGTGCTACCCATCTTTGTTTTCTCCAAACTCCTTAAATTTGTATTTTTATATCTAAAACTTCTATTACTTTTTTAAAATGTTAGTTTTCTCCTTTATATAAACCCTTAGGCTTTCATAGAAATTGTCGAGTGTTAGTTATAATACTAGTATTGTAAGAAATTTAGTATAATATAATGTTATAAGCAATTTTACACACTGTGTTTAGCCTGATTTTTTACAAATAAAAAGCACAATTTCTTGAGAAGTTTCTTTTTTTGAAACTTAGTTAAACATGTTAACTCAAATTAAACTTACCAAACTTACTTATTAAACAGAAAGTTATTTAAAACCAGTGCGGAAAAAATTGACCCCCTCCTCCCTGGTCCTTCATGTAGCAGATCCGAGCATGGCCTTTGTAGGGTTAAGCATCTCAAACCAAAAGTTTTTCTCTATTCTTGTGGAAAGCGATTTTCTTTAAATGCAGTGTATCGTAATTTAATATATAAAATTTTGGGTATAACTTAGAATAGTATAGAATTTAACATTGCATGAATTCTTAGTCAGATAAACAGATCTATATCGTGCCTTTCGTCAGTGCATGGAAATTATATATGTACTAGACGTACAGTTCAAGTGGAATATTTTCCCATTTAGAAGCGAACCAAATGCGGCGGTGGCTCAATGGTTGAGCGTTCAATGGTGCGTGGGTCCCTGGTTCGATCCCAGCCCATGGACTTTGTGTTGGGCAATATTGTGTCATGGGTTTTCTTGGGCTTCTCCCATTTCCTCCCACTTTCTTTATTCTCCATTTCATTCATTTGTCATAATTACCGTCTCCTTTAGCTCGCACGGCATAATCGTGAGACGTAAAACTTAAAGATTTAATGTTAATTTAAGAAGAGAACCCGGGATATACACCAAACGTATGCACGTTAACCACTAAACCAGGGAGGAGGGCTAGTGAAATGTGTAAACCTTTGGACAAAGCAATGCAGTTGATATATACACAAAAAGCTGTGAATTATGTGTTTGATGAACGTTGTTATAATGCCAGCTGTAGCCCAGTTTAAAAATATATTTATTCAACTCTGGTACATTGTTTGGTTTTCTTCATCTAAGTCTGAAATAGTAGTTTGAATTATGTTTTAAGAGTGGGTATTATTTACTCTTTATAAAGTATTTTGGGAACAACTTGAACTAAAAGTACCAAACTAGATTGAGAAAGTAAGAAAACGACGGTGAGAGTCATTGTCCTAACTTCACACTCGTACTTCCATATATAGTTTACAAAGAGAATGGACATCTCCCCAGTTCTTTTGTGAAACTTAGTGCATCCTTACAAATGAACTAAAGTCTATCAGTTGTATTATAAAGAGCCTGATGTCGATTAGGCTAATTGAGAATTACATTCATTATTTTACAAATGGCGTTCTGTAAAACTCCTTAATTCTTTGTAAAAAAGACTGGATTTACAAAGCCTACAACAAATACATAATTAAAATAAGGTATTTTCTTCAAGCAATCTCAGTGTAAATGGTTATATGTCCAAGTTCTCTCCGAGATAAAAAGGGCATCAAAAGGTCTTATGAATAATTTCGTTTGGCAAGAGAAATGCCAAAGAATGCACCTCTTCTTTCAAACGGCTTGCAACTAAGATATTGAGAGTAAGGTTTACAAACAAGAGAGTCGAGAATGTTCCGTCTTGAAATTGGCTTGAAAATGATGTCCAGTCTTGGAATTTGTGTCTGGTTCTTTTCAAAGTATTCTGTATTGTACCTTATCACGAATTTTGTTTTTTTCTTTTTACCTCGTGAGTAACTGTGATTAAGAGAGAAATCATTCTGCAACGCATATATCTAAACTACTTGACATGACGTTCGACATAGTTCAATACTCGTTGAAGTTCTTGATTGAGCGGCTCCAAGTGAGTCAAACCTTCTAAGTTCTATTTATACATTTATTCCTTGCTTAGGATGATTAACTTCCATTTTCTTGGCTTCCTTAACGATGGACGTCGGCACAACAAACCGATTGGTGTCTGTCTTAAGGTTTCCCTGATTTTGTTGAGAAACTTTCTGAATTCTTTGCCGGAGCAGCATAAATTTGATTGATTGCTTTACAGTCTGGTGTGTACACGTACTAAAGAAGTAGTAAGTGGTGACGCTTGAGCTTTCGTCTTAACAAAGTTGAATGAGATCATTCAAATAGATGGAGCATCAGGTATATGGTTACCGCACGATTCTTCAGTTTAGAAGATTAAAGCTCTATTCCTGGTGAGAGCCCTTGTAATTAGGATCAAACGTTAAATTGTAGGTCCACTTCTCAGTCTCGGTGCTGAAATGAACATTAAAATCAAAATTAAGCACGCATCCAATCATATAACTACTGTTGCTAATCTACTATCAATTGTGACAAAATACATACAAATTAACTTAAAACAATTAGCTTTAACCTGTTACAGTTTCGATGCTGTCACCATCTTCATCAGCAAAACTTTCCTTCTGTGGGGATTAGCAATTAACTGCATATGGAACTAAGAGGTTTAATGCCGCATTTAAATAGCTGTCCATTGGCTTCTTCCCTTAGAATGCTGGATCTAGTTTCTACTGTGTACTCCTATTTCTGCGAGATCTATCTTATTATTGTCCTACCATCTGTGCTTCGATTTTCGTAATGGTCTTTTTTTGATTGTGGTTTCCAGTTAAAACTTTGAAAGCATTTTCACTGCCTTCAATTCTGATTACATGACCTGTCAACCTGAGTCTCCTACACTTGATGATCTTAATAATGTTTGGTAAATGTAATGATGGGGATTAGCAACAGTAAATGTAGATTTACAACCTCGAATATTAAAGGTAACAAAAGATGTCCCTTTTGGATAGACCATGAGTGCCCAAGTACTCTGTGTAAAACTAAAGACTCCATACTTTTTTGACTTCTTAAGTCATGGAAGTAATATAGTCACCACCACTCTCTGACCTCTTTACTTTCCGAGGTTGCCCTAGAAAATCATTATAAGCTTGAATAATGTTACAAAATACGCTATACCGTATCAACGAAAATTGTTGGGACCTAGGATAGAACACTTAAATGTACGTACTGGTCAAACCTACAAATATCATTAGTCTAGACTAATATAATCTGCAATCCTCTTTGGTAAATTACGTTTTCTAGATATCTGTCAATTAAACTCTAACCTTAGTTTCATAAGTACGACCAAGAATGAGCTCATACAGTTGAAAATTACTAAAATGTAGTTTACAGAATCTGTTTGTGTACTCTCACAACTGGTGTCGTTCTTAATAAGAACGTTTACCGATAACGCACATTCCATAATGAAGACTCACTCTTTGTCCTTTGCCAGATCTAGGCTAATCTAAGCTAGTCTTTAGCTGTCTTCTACGTTATATCACGGAAAATCCTAGTTGCATACTGCTTTCTAACTTAATCCAGTACCTATAAACACAAAATCTCATCGATTCTATTACTCGTATTATAGGGGATTTTCTAATTTAGTGGTTAATAACTGCAAGTTCAGGTCATACGAACTTTAGAGTAGATAAGCACGCATTTTCGGATTACTTCAATTTCCTTTGTGCTTATCTTCCAGCATTCGTTACTATTCATTTTTAACTGTTAAGTAAGAAAACAAATGTTCTACATTCTCTCTCTTTATGGTCGTGGCAACGCTTTGTATATAACAAGCAAAACAGTTGGATTGCCTACCTCACATATAATATGGTTTTTGTGTGTGTATGTGTACTTTAAATTTTGACTCCCTAATCCCTTCTCGTGTGTAAAATCGAAAAAAACTACTTCGTACCCGATTAGATCTATGTCCCCCAAAATCATATGTCTACAAAATCTGCTGACTCTAAACGACTTCTTTCTATGCGAAAACCTGGTGATAGCCAAACACCTGCATTCTTTTATATATAAGTTAAGAAGGGTTCACAATAAAAACAAAATGTAATTTCTAATGTACAGACTAGTGCGTCCTCTGGATTGCATAAAATTTACTCTAAAATTCTAAAAAATGCGACACACTTCATGGGGATGCAAAATACATCAACGTGTCGCAACACAACCTTTAGAATAATCTGGGATACGGCAAATGTCTGGATATCTGAAATCGAATTTGAGATTATATATGTTAAAATTACGACTGTACTAGAACAACAAAGGGGCAATGTCGTGATTTGATTGGATATTAGCATCTTTTTTTTTTCAGAAGAGAAGCTACTTGAATTGCGACACGAACCACTACTCGGGTTTAATTCAAAATAAATACCTTCCATCAAAGCTAAACCTGGTCCACGCAGATGGTAAGCGTATGCATTAATAACTTGGCCAGGAAGTGGGTAAAAAGCAAGTAAAATTCACGGTGTTTACAGAGAAAGTATAAGATAAAATAGTTAGAAACTTACGCTTTGTAGACTTTAAATGATAATGTAAAATTATTTTCGGTGATTTTTGTTAGATGGATTACGGTAACGATGAATAAAAATACACTTTATGAACGACAATGCCCTAACTACTGGTGTCAGCACTGAAGTCTCATAGCAACAATACATTGAATTCCATTGTTAGATTCGGACCACGTTTCTTGAACCAAATATCACTAGGCTAAAGAAAGTGAGTCTCTCGACCGTCCTCCGTGGGGCTTATAGTGCCGGTCTCGTAGGAGAAATAAATATTTGTTGGACGTGGCAGGAATGTACACAACCATGGTGAGGAAAACTAAGGACAACATGAAAGCTTATTGCAGGCTGTATGCTGGAGGGGGTCTATCAAAGGAAACATTTATGAGTATATGGTCCACCACACTGTGCTGAGCTAGCGGCTCTATAGACACACTTAACACGATTCTCATTTGGTACAATTCTCTCCCTCCTCTTCTTTGATGGAACGTTTCTTTTCGATCCTCAAGTTCAAATGAAAATTCCTTATGTCGCGGTTTTGAAGAAAATTTTCTTTTCTACTGAGTTGAGTCCATTTTCAACTTCGATGAATATGTTTTCAAAGTAGTACATTTCCTTGGAAATTGATTTCTTAAAATTACGCCGTTACATAACACATGATTATCTTCCATATTCTGATTTTATACCGAGTGTCTTCGTGACTATGTTACAAACTTCTGGAAGCCATAGAGTTAAATAGAAAAGTGAGTTTCATGTCACAGTGTAAATTACGGTAAACTGCCAAACTAAACAATTTAAATAGCTTCATATCTTCTGGCTTCAATAGAGGGATTAGGACAGAGTCGGAGCCTGTTAGTCAGACGGTGAACCCATATCAAAGACAGCTTTCTGCTATGTTTTACATTTATTATAATACAAGAATCTATGTTGAAACGAATTTATATTAGCTTTTACTGCTTTTTTGGTTCCTAGCAATCAATTTTGAAACCGGAAGTATTAGTAGACTGTTACTACTTCCGATTACAATAAAAGAATGTAGTCAGAGATAGAACTTATTCTTGTGGTATTGAATTCATGTCCAAAAAAATGCTTCTCGTTACCTGTTACCGTTTCTTTACTATAGCGATGAATCTTAGAACCGAGAATCATTGCTTTCGGTTACTTCCATTGTGAATAGAGAGATAAAGGTCAGGATTGCTGAATCCATATGAAAAAGTCATGTCTCTTAACGTTATAGTTTGAATAGAGAATAAATGGAATCTGTGTCTAGAAACGAATAATCTAGCCTCTATATGTCCATACACGTATGTGTTACCCTTCAAAGTAGGCAACCAAAAGGTAGCAGCCCAGTGACGTACGCCAAGAGAGTTTACCGGTTTTTAACTCCCCTATTTTTATAAAATATTATCGAAAATCAAACTATATTATGATATTAATATAAATTTACGCATATCTTGAAGCAGTATGAACTTGGGTGCTTGATCCCTGCTCCTTGGTGACATTATGTGTACGCTTTATGTTGTGATTGGTATCAGTATTAAATTTCACAATAACTATTTTAACAATCCTTACGTTACAACAAAGCTAATTTCATCTCATGGCAATGCCACACCCAAAGTGGATGGTACATACATGTAGTCGGAACGAAAACAAAAGACTAAAGAACATGTGTTTCACAATTGTCCGTCAAGCACGGATTACGAATAATACGTCGTGGATGGACGGAATGTCACACTTTTGCTAATACTTCATTAGGCATAGATGTTTGAGATGTTATAGATATCTTCTCATCATTTGTTTGTTGGCTTCGATTGGGAGAAGTATAACACTACTAATCCGCCTGTGGCTGGGACACTGTCCTAAGATGATATGTTTGCCTTGTTATCTCGTAAAGCTCTGTAGCCATATTAGTAACAGCCATTCTGGAAACGCATATTCAGATATCCCAACAAACGCATATCCCAACAACGATTCAAGTGATGAATATAGTTTTTTTGAATTCGATTATCGTTGTATCACAAGTTTCGTGGTTGGTACTTGAAATATGAAGTATCAAATTATGTTTTAGAAAACTGAAATAACTACGATGTAAAGCAATGGGGACCATATATAACTCAATTAGAAGTCAACTGGTTGGCCATAAACCATAGCTTTCTGTGGCATATAACACCAGATAACGTACCTTTTTACTTTGCCATAGCAGCAAACTTCTAACTATATATGATGACTCTTGAATACGTATCTTCAGGTAGCAAATTCATCTCAAAGAGTAGAATGAAGTTCTATAGTAACATTAACGTTTAACGGGGAAAAGTTGCCCAAAAATGAGAAATACACCATTCGAGCTGAATAAATGGTATGGGTGAGAGTAAATCCTCATGCATAGTTTTTGAGAAAATTGAGAAAACCAAACTTAAAAATAACAACGCCATCTATTAAGATAAAACTGATTGATAAATACCCTTATCAAGCTTTTAATTATGACGGTAGGCAATTTGATTAATGAGACATGGCCTTCAATCATGATTGGTTTTAAAACTTTTTAACTGTAATATTGTTCGAAGACAAGACATATATCAACAATAGAGCCTAGCGAGCTGAAGGAAATAACGTTCCAGAACGTAAATACTCATGCATAGTTTTCGAGAAAAACAAACAATTTCCGTTTTGTGGCGCTCAAGTTTATGACGTGCATTTCAAATAATAATTGATAGTTTTATAAAGGTAACCAAGAAAGTTCTGTCGCTTTTTGTGGAGGTGTGTGCTCAATTGGCCCTCACAACGTTAATTGAATGCGAATGGAGATAAGGTGAAGGTCAGTTGGTGTGGGTATATCCAAAATACTACCTGATTGTGGCAATCTTCTTATACATGGCATATGTATTACATACGCATATATACGATATACGTATGTTACTCGTATACACGTAGACGCATATGTAATACATACGTATACATATGTTACTTACGTCAGCTGTATGTTATGTAGGTCAATCTGTATGTAAAATCTTGACCGCCTGTATACATTTCTTTGTTTCATGCGGAAAGTACGTATAGATGTAACACTTATACGGAAGGTATTATAAAACATACATTTTCAGTTATACGCTTGCTGCACGATGTATTTTAAGTCCACAAACTATAGGATTTATCCATGTAACATATGTTTTTACGTATGCCACATACGTGTTTTTCCTCTGTGGTAATTCCTCAGTTAACTGTCTATTCAAATCGAAAATGATAGAAATAAACTCTTTCGATTTCAACGTTTATTGCTACAGAACAAAAACGGTAATAGATGCCAGGAAGCGCTTTCTACACCTCCAAACTATCCTATGCATAGGTGTGGAAAGTCTGATAGAAAAGCTATTTGGTTTGTTGCCAGGTATCAATGTAAAAATTTAAAGAGCTGCCGAGAAGCAGTAATCGATTCAAGGGTCTTGGGTGCAACAATGGAATATGAACTGTCAGTAACCGACAGTCATTTACCAACATACAGAGAAACTGATAAGATCTTAGTGCCTCTTGCTGTTTTTAGAAGATAAGTATAACGTCAGAGAAGTCACGTGTACGGATTGCAATCACCTGGAAGATTTTGTCATATATTTTGACAGCTCCAAATCAATACATTCGGTGAGTAAACTGCGAGTGAAATGATAGTCTAGTTTTCTTTGGTTGGTGTTGTTTTTATAAAGATGGAGAAATAAAATATTTTGCCGTTCGAACATTTGAAAAAATACCTTTTGTTAAAAACTAAGGATGATGGCGGACAGAATATAATAGTAAAGTGTCTGAAGTGCCCCGGCGGATCGTCCACAAATTTGAGAAAGCATCTAAAGTTAAGTCTTTTTCATTTTTTAGTTAAGTTTCTAAAGTAGAATGAAACAGCACCCACACAAACATTTTGGATCAAGCTGTTGTCCAAATGTTAATAATTTGTTTAAGCGTGCTCTTACTAATATTATGTTAATACTTTCTTTAATTCTTTATTCTTGTATAACGCTATTCTCTTTATATTTATGGAGACTTTAGGAGCTGCAATTTTTTCGGGAAAAAATATTTCAATTGCAAGTAAATAAGAAAAAACATAAGGTTTCATTCTCTCAAGAGATTAAATAAAGAAATGTATATTGAGTGTAGGTGAAGAAGGAGGCGTAATATGTTGATTAGTTATCGTGACAAAAATATAGTGATGTTCTACAATACACTCTTTCAACTTGAATAAGTAGGTTTTAAGTTAGTCAGCGAAACGTCAAAACTTCGATGTAAAAAAATCTGTAAAATGTTTTATAGGATATGATTATCCTTATAAATCATTAATTAAGAATCACGGTTAATATATACTTTTCAAAATATATTTATTTGTTAACAAATATAACAAATATGGAGACTCCTGTAGCTACAGCAACTACAAATACTGCACACACACACACACACACAAACACACACACACACACACACACACACACATATATATATATATATATATATATATATATATATATATATATATATATATATATATATATATATATATAGCCTGGTAGGTAACTCCACCGACAAACTTTGGGCGGTGATTCCTTATATGAAATGAAAGAAAAAAGTTCTAATAAACATGAGACGAAAAACGTCTCCCTTCAGAGTTATGAACCGCCGAAAATTCACGTTTCAAAACGCTCTGCCTTAGAAACTACAGGATCGATCCCAAGCGGTTTAAGAAATTACAAAGGAACTAGTTTGCGAACTATCTAAGTATCCATGTTTTACCATCCTACGTTATCGGCGAAACGAGCTGTAAAAAGGAAATTGAGGTATACGGATACTCCTTTAAGTACTAATAACGCGTGTGTTTTGCCGATAACGGAGGATGGTAAAACATGGATATTTAGATAGTTCGCATACTAGTTCCTGTATAATTCCTTAAACCGCTTGTTATAGGTCCTATAGTTTCTAAGGCAGGGCGTTTCGAAACATGATTTTTCGAATTTTCGTGACGGTTCAACTTGATTTAGTGACGGTTCAAAAGTTTTGTAGAACTTGATCGAAGATCCAATACATTTCAATCAAAAATGTAAAATATTCTAATAGGCTATATATCTGTATAACTACTTATAGTGTAGACATACCCAAACTATCACTTAACTCAGTATGATGTATTTATTCCGTAAAAAAAAAAAAAAAAGTACGAAAACTTGATTTAGGGCCGTTCAAAAATTTTGTGGTCCTGATACAAAAACTAATTATAGGCCAAGATCGCAATCTTTTGATGCATTTTTTGACAATTCCTAAAATTCTTGGCCAAGATCGCGAGTTTTGATCGATTTTTTGTTCAGCCCTAAAATTCTTGTAAGCGTAAACTGCGATGGCTTTTGATCATTCTTTTACATGTATATATGTATGTACAACAGGAGTGCAAATTGTGTACAAAATGTGTGAGAAGTATGTAGAAACTTCCAAGGGTGCAAGTCGTGCACATTTCTCTCACGTTTTGTACACGCTTTGCACTCCTCTGTTGTACACATATATACATGTAAAAGAAGTGACCAAAAGTCGTTGCAGTTTACGCGTACAAAAGCGAACTTTGTTTTTTACAGTGCAGTATAGTATATCAATAATAGAGTATTGTTTATAGTAGCTATTACTTTGGATATGTTTGATGGGTGCCATAATTAACGATTCACAGTAATGGGTTAATATGAATAAACTGTGAGCAGGGCTACTATAACTGATGAGCAGGCCTATTTTATTACTAGAAATAACTGTCCGCATGAGAGGACATAGCAGCCCTATTATTATTAATCTACAATTCTAAACATTTACGATGATTGAGGAAAATCAGAATGTGAAATAATAATATAATATAGAAAATTGAAATAACAAGAATGTGTTTGTATATATATATATATATATATATATATATATATATATATATATATATATATATATATATATATATGGAGGATGTCCATAAAGTCCTTTGCCACCCCTAAAACTCGGAAACGGTGAAATATATGCCAAAACGAGAAAACACGTAATTAATCATTTGAAAAGTGCCACGTCTTGAGGGATACAAAGTTGCTCCAGGTCCCTCAGAGGGTCCCACACGGGGTCCAACTCAAAATTTTTAAATGGCAAGAGAGTCAAGTAATATATCGTTTGAAAGCTATTTGCAAAAGAAAGATGATGGAATAAATTTCGATGCTCTATAGTGAACGTATCTAGAATTACGGCAGGTCAAAATGTTAATACAGTTTGCATTGAAAAGTCGTTGGTCACCCCTAGAAATCTGAAATAGCTCAACAAATATCAAAACTAAAAAACACGTATGCCATCATTTCAAAAGTACCACGTATTGAGGGAAGCATTGTTGCCCCAGGGCCCCTCGGAGCATCCCAGAAAAGGTCCAACTCAAAATTTTCTCATTTTGACATATATTTCCCCATTTCCGAGTTTTAAGGATGGCAAAGGACTTTATGGACACCAATGTATATACAGGGTGACCGCGTGACTATGTTACAAAATTTAAGGGATGATTCCTGACACGGAAACAAGAAAAAAAGTTCAAATAAACTTTTCTCCAACGTACATAATTTCGGAGCTACAAGGTGCCGAAAGCGTGGGAAAATGACATTCAAAGCTCTATAGCTCGACTATGGTGAATGATAGAGCTAATGCGGCATGGTCACGTCAAAGACACCGAAGCTGCTGTATTCAAAAATGCTTAGGTCGAGATCGTACAATTTGTGCACAAGGGATTCCCCAAAGCAACGTAGGGATTCCCGGATAATCTCTCAAGAAAGATGGGTCGAAAAGGATACGAATGAATAGCTGTCCCAACTACTAGCAATAATGCATCTGTACTAAGTCGATATCTCGCACTAGCACAAAATGGCGAACAGTTTTATACGTGCCATGTGTGGTTGCATAACGCGCACTAAATAAGAGTGGTAAAACATGAAAGGAAAATGTGAATAATTTGGTACAAATGGTAAATACATGATATTACGCTTTCGTATCATTGAACGGACGCTGTTAATAAAAGGTAATAGTCATGAAACATACTAAAAGCTTGTAAAAGGATCACACGATTAAAGTCTTTCTTCTATGTATTGTTGTCATTGAAAACAAGTAAACAAACCTAAGCGAAACAACCATAATGCAAAAGAGGTTGTTTCCTAAAAACAAAAGTCACAAGAATGGGAATAATGTCTTCAATCAACATTTTATAGCAGGATTGAATGCAGCCAAGAACATCATCAATTACCTGTAAACGAGACAAATCTCCCAATTATCCTACAATAGGTGATGGACATGGCGTCCCTCTACTTCAACATAAGCGTTACAGCGTCGCAGTATGTTCTGACGCATCCGCTGTAACAACCCAGGATGTGTTCTTATAGTATCACAGGCAAGGAGTATTCGTGCTAATAGTTCTTCTGCGTTGTCTATAGGCGTTTCATAGACAAGTGTTTTGACATGACCCCACAAGAAAAAATCAAGTGGAACAAATCTGGGGAACGTGCATGCCAATTACCAGTACCGCCTCTTCCAATCCATCTGTCACGAAACGTTTGATTCAAATACTCTCGAGCACTAGCTGAAAAGTGGGCTGGGACACCATCATGTTGAAACCACATCCGTTGACGAACACCGAGAGGAACATACTCTAATAACTATGGAAGTATGTCTCGCAGGAATTTCATATACACTGGTGCAGTTAATCGTGGTGGTAGTAAATATGGACCTATTATCTGATCACTGATAATACCCGCTCACATATTTATGGCGAATCCGTATTGGTGGCCCCTTTCCACAATTGCATAAGGATTTTCGTCTGCCCATACATGACTATTGTGACTATTAAATATCCCGTCTTTCGTGAAACAAGCTTCGTCGGTGAAAAGCACGCAGGAAGCAAACTGCGGATCAATTACAGAGCGTTGGAGAAATCACTCACAAAAACGAACGCGAGGTTGAAAGTCAGTTGGACGTAAGGCCTAAACCCTCTGCGGGTGATAATGGTGTAACTGTTGCTCGTGTACTACTTTCTAAACAGTATCGTGTGCTACTCCGCTTTCACGTGCTACTTTCCGGGTACTTACTGTTGGGTCTTGGGCGAAACGATCAACCACTTGTTCTTCAAAGTCTGGAATCCTTGTGGTTCTTCGTCTTCCTTGGTCGTAGTACTGAGATTGTAAATTCCTCGTGTTTCATAAGCGTTGAAAAAGTCTGGCAAACATAGTATGGGCTGGATGTCTTCTTTGTTTATACTTCAGTCGATATAACCTATTAGCTTCTCGACTGTTGCCATTTGCTTGACCTATACAAATGTCATGTCGCAAGTTCTGCTATCGAATACTCCATTTGATCTCACATTCGAACAAGCAAAGCACAAATTGCACTAAGCAAACGCTACGAAATATCTTCTAAACGATAACAATATGACGACATGTAAAGTATTTTAGACAAAATCTCGGAATCAGTCCTGCAAAAATCGTAAGCAGCGACTAAAACAAACGTCCTGATAAATTGTTTTTCCTTTTTTTTTCAATGTTCTCGTAACGCACATTACGACTAATGATAAGAAACGGATATTTTACTGTTGTTCTCTGGCAGTGGTCAAATTAACATGGGATGGCGTAAAAAGTATCCTCGGCTCGTATCATCAAATAATATAAGATTTCTGCCTGGAAGAAAACACCCATATCCCCAAGTTTTTCCCCTTAGTTTTACTTGCTTTTAATGACGAAACTACATGGAAGAAAACAATCTTAGTGTGATGTTTGTACAACATTTTAGTACATTTCATGATTATTCCCTTTATTAAACGCGTCTATACGTACAATAAACAGGACAGTGTACTATCATGTATTTACCATTTGCACAAATTTATTCACATTTTCCTTTCATATTTCCCACTCTTATTTAGTGCGCGTTATGCAACCACACATGGCACTTATAAAACTGTTCGCCATTTTGTGCTTGTGCGAAATATCGACTTAGTACAGACGCATTATTGCTAGCAGTTGGGACAGCTATTCATTCGTATCCTTTTCGACCCATCTTTCTTGAGAGATTATCCGGGAAACCCTACGCTCCTTTGGGGAATCCCTTGTGAACGAATTGCACGATCTCAACCTAAGCATTTTTGAATACAGTAGCTTCGGTGTCTTTGACGTGACCATGCCGCATTAGCTCTATCATTCACCATAGTCGAGCTATAGAGCTTTGAATGTCATTTTCCCACGCTTTCGGCACCTTGTAGCTCCGAAATTATGTACGTTGGAGAACAGTTTATTTGAACTTTTTTTCTTGTTTCCGTGTCAGGAATCATCCCTTAAATTTTGTAACATAGTCACGCGGTCACCCTGTATATATCTCTGAGGCAAGTAACGCGTTACATTTTTCAGGTAACTTACTGAACACTGGGTCCTACTAATACGTTCCATCTCCTAACTCAACCAGCTATTGAAACTGGTAATGGTAGAAGCCAGTCATTCCTGCTTTTAACGTTGATAGTCATAGAACATAAATGATAATAATAACGAGAAACTGTTTTTTGGAATCGATTCTGCGTATGTAGAGTAGGTTGTACTTTCACCCTCATATTCCTACTAAAACTGGCATAACTTCACTATTACGTACTTTTGGTTTCGATATTAATTTACATAGGTTGAAATAAGTAAGAAAGAACGTGAAACTGCTTTTTGATATTAATTCAGTGCCCTAAGAAAAAGTTTCATCTCGAACTATTTGTCTCTGTTCAAACAAGAAGTGGAGGAAATTATGATTTCTAGTTAAACTGAAAGATTTTTTTTGTTTTGTTTTCAACTGGCATACAATCTATTTTCTTCTCGTTTTCTAATCGTGAGACACACATTCTTAGTAGTGACATATGTGATCCTAAAGTGACCTTAGTCTTTCTCTCCGCAACCATAGGTTGGCGGGCAACATTGAAATTCTAAAACATTTCTCTCCTTTGAAAGATACTTTGATAAGGTATCTTCTTCGTAACTGCGGCTAGATATTCTATCTTTGGTCTTCCTCTTCCTAGTGTTCCTTCTACCTTTCCCTCTATCAACACGGTGATCCAATTGGAGTGTCGAATAAGACGGCCAAGCATGCTGTTTCTTCTTTTTCCTATTATGTTCATGATCTGTCGTCCTTTCTTAGCTTCCTTTAGTTAGCCTTCACTCCTTTAACTTTCAGTCCATGATACGCACAGCATTCTGAACCTACACCACATTTCAAGTGCTTCCAGCTTGGATATTTCAGCTTTTTTCAGTGTCCATGTCTCTGATCCGTAAAGCACTACACTCCATATCTTAATAGATAATTTCGAACGTCCAACGACACATTTCTTGATGTTAGCAGTATACTCTTTCCTATTGAATGCTTTTTTTTAGACTGCTCTATTCTTGAACCTGCGTCTTTGACTTAAAATGACGCAAACATTTGTAAAAGTCAAATAAGATATAAAATAATCAGAATTTCAATTTGAAGATTTTTGTAACTGGTTGTTACAAAAATATAATCTGAAGAAAGAAACGCAATGTGCTGTTTTTCAGTCATATTTTTAAATAATTTCGTTCTTATGAATCTGTTGTTTTCCTGTTGTTTCCGCATAATGCAATAATATTTTCTTCTTTGTTTCTCTCTGTCAAATACAGAGACGAAGAAAAAACAGAAACAATGATTTTCTCATAATATTATTTCCGATGTTTGTTATTGAACGTGTACGCCCCATAGAACTGAAATTTCCGTTCATCAATTCCATTACCTTCCATCTTCCATTTCCTCTTCCAGTCTCCGTGGTTTCTTCTTTATTTCCTTTTCTCTTCTTTCCTCCTGTCTTCCCCTTCTCTCATTTACTCTTCTGTCTTCATTTTTCGTCTTCTTTTGTACACAGGAGTCTTTCTTTGTTGTTTTCTTTCATTTATCAGGATCCGTCAATATATATGACTTCCCTCTTTCTTAGCTTAGCTTCACAGGGAGACATTGGCACTCTGACAACTTTGGCTGTTTCCTCGTTGCATTAGGCATATGTCGCAGCATTAACGTTCTTTCAGATGGTTTATTCTTTCTTCTTCCCTTCTGTGGAGTATTTTCCGTTTAGCTCAACCTCCGTCTTTCTTTATGTTTCGTCCAAGAAATGCGTAAGGACAGTATCAAATTTTCCCTCAAAATCCGCAAATATTCTTACTTCTTGTTTCTTACTTTTTTTTTATTCATTTCATTATGTATTTCCAATCTGTTAATGCTATTATACGTAAACAATCTTGCAATCTTGTTTAAAATGATTCGAATGTTTCTCATATTTTTATAGGCATCTTGAGCTCATGTCTAAGCGTTTAGTGCACACGTTTTTGACGTGGAAAACCTAGGTTCGATTCCCAGCGCGAGATCACCTGTTTCGAATCCCAAGTTAAACAGTACGTACACGTTTCATAGCTTCGCTCCTGAAAGGAATGCTAAAATCAGTATCAAATTAAATCATTCTTTATAGGCACTGCTACTTCCTTCTGTTCTATAGTTGTTATTTTCAACTTGGTCTATGATGCCATAGTTTAATTCTTCCATTCGGAGTGAGTCTATCGAAAAAAAAGTCAGCAAACGAAGAAATCTGATCTAGACAAACGTAAAACTTATATTGATAAACAAGAATATTGATAGCAGAGTTAATAATTGTACGGTAATACTTATGTCTGAATTTATTACTGCCTGCATACTGCCAACGCTTTTCTGCACCTCTTTTGGGCTCCCTCGTGGCTAAACGGTTAGAATATGCGCCTCTGGCGTGGGAGAACCAGGTTGGATTACCGGTGGGAGATCATGTGTTTCGGACCCCACGTGAAGTTGTAGGTCCATGTTTCATATAGCTTTGCTACTAAAATGGACGCTAAAGTAAACATCTAATCAAATCAATTTACACCTCTCTGCAGAATTATCACTTTCCCTCCTTGCCTCTTTCTATTTCTCTGTGTCACTACTCAAACTGTAAGGTCTACTGCATTAGTATTGACTAGAGAAGGCAAACCGAGACGAGAGAGGAAAGAATACGGAGGAAGAGTCCTGAATGCGTTGACTGTCATAACACTGGAGAGTCCTTTGCCTAGCATATGTTAGAATGAATATGCGTTAAGAGGTTTTGTTGCATTGCTCACACGAATGAATCGACTCTATCCTCTGGTCAGTATACAACCAGCCAAAAGGCAGGCTAGATAACTAACTAACTCTCTGGCCTATGGAACTCGGAGGTTCAATGCCACATTCACAAAAGCTCTCCACTGACTTCTGTCTTTAGCCAACTGCACCCAGTTTCTACTTTGTACTCGTATTCCTGCGAGATCCATCTTATTACTATTTTTCCATCTGCACCTAAGTCTTCCTAATGGTCGTTTTGTGATTAAATTTCCATTTAAAATTTTGAAAGCGTTCTTACTTTCTTCCATTCTAATTACATGATCTGTCCACCTGAGTCTCCTAGACTTAATAACCCTAACAATATTTGGTGAACCGTATAAATTACCTAGTACCTCGTTATAAAGTTTCCACCATTTCCCAATTCGGTTCCTTATGCATCCGAATATTCGTCTTAGAATTTTATTCTCAAATACTTTGTCTCCGTTCTTCCCTCAGAGTAAGCGACCCTGTTTCGCAACCATTCAACACAATAGGTATGATTGTCGTTTTATATATTTTAAGGCTCAAATTTCTGGACAGAATTCGTGACGACAAAAGATTTTGAACTGAATAAAAATACAAATTCTGTGCTTTTAGTCAACATTTAATTTCTTCGTGGATATGATTTTGTTCTGTTAATCTTGATCCTGTTTATTTGAAAGTATCTACTTTGCCGAAAATGATGTATTCATAATTTGCAGTAGTACGAAATACATGCTATGATATCATAAATGGGCCATCTGGAAATGAATGCATTAGAGTTTATACATGATGCACATAATACGTTGTTTGGTTAAGTTTAGTTTAGTGTCTATTTCAGCACCAAAGCTATATGAGACAGGACCTTACCACTTAATGTGGAATGTGAACTACATTAGCTCCCACCGGAGTCTAACCCGAGTCTCATGCGCCAAAGGTACGTATGCTGACCATATAGCCACGAGAGAGCTCTGTATATATTAGGTAATTAGATACTTAGTGTAATTTGGAATAAAGATACTAATATTCTGGGAAGGCTCATGACGTATAATCGTGCTTATGAAACTTACTTAAGACAAATGGCCTTGATACTTCCGTCAGCATTAAACCTTAATTTATCAATCAATTTAAATTACTTTCTATTTTTAAAATGTCCTAAGAAGTATGTACTTTTTGAAATGCACTTCTGTGTTTATTTAATGGATACTTGACATTATTTTTAACTTCATGTTTCGTTTTCTACTTTCTTTTGTATCAGTTTCCAAGGTGAGGTACTGTTTCACTCCTCAGTGATCTCACGCTTTCTTCTTAATTTGTTTCTTCCTTTTTTTTCAATTTTCCTTCACGAATGAGAACATGAGGAAAGAAAACACTCTACTGTAGTTTTGGCTTAGTTTCGTTACTGAGTTTTGTATACGCGGGCAATTCGGAAAAAACTTCGTTTTCGTATGTGTGAGAGATGGCCGGGAAGAGCGACGTCAGTCCCGTAGCGCTCTGCGCAATAGTTGAGTAGACTGTGAGCAGTGGGAAGAAAAGGTTGTGTTCTAGTTCACTCGTCCGCTCTAACAATTAAAAATTACTGTTCCAGCAGAAAAATCCGCCAAATGAGAAGTGAGTGTGGTAATATGATTTCTGATTGCGAATAAACTATAGGCAGCTGCGAGTCATCGCGAAATATATGTCGTTTTACAGACCAAACATGATGAGTGAAGGTGTCGTACGTGAGAAAGATGGGCGAACTGGTGTGCACCATGCGGGAAGAAGTGAGCGTCCATCTGTAGTCAGCAATAATTTTTTGCAGAAAATTGACAAAACTGTTAGTGAAGTCTGTTGGTTCACGATATCTGAACTCCCTCTTCTACCTTCAGACACATGAAGCAATGGCTTGCGTCGCACTGCTTCGACAATGACAATACGCTTCATAATACTGTTAGCGGGTAGTGTCATTCTCAGGTGGGAGATTTTTTGGTAGAAATTTAAAACCATGTACACATTATGGCAAGTGCCTCAATTTGAATAGTGAATGTGTTGAAAAGTAATGTAATGTTGTCCTTCTCTAATGTGTATAATAAAAGTGCTATATCTGTCAGTATGTTATTGATAACGAAACGGCATTTCTTTCTTTTTCTTTCCTTACTTTGTTTGAATTGCCCTCGTATTTATTTATTCATTGCAGGAAATAACTAACAAAAACCACAACTACAGGAAACGGTAGGAAGTCGGTCAATATCTACTTACAGGTACCGTCAATATATTTCCCTAGTGGAATTGATTAACCCTCGATGAAAACTGTTTTGCTAAAAATAAGAACAACTGAATTCAAACTCAGTACCTCCCGATTTGAAGGAAGAAAGGTTATAGTTTTCCTACGTTTGCTTGTACAACTTTACACAACTTTAAAGAGGTAGTGAAGAAAATACATGTGCATTTAATACGTACGCTTACTGTTTTGGAGTTATTTCACCTCACCTATTCTCGTGGTGTAGCTTTAGAATGATTCTATAAGTCTTTAAGATAGTTCAGTGTTTCTTTTTTTTAAAAAAAAAATAGTAATTTGTTTATGTATAAAAAGAGATGTCAATAGTCAACTGCACGTATGACGTTGATCGATGCGAAAGAAAAATGACTTTATTATAATAATACAAATAATAACTACCACAAGAAAGGAAATAATAAAAGAAAAATTGAAAAATTATGGTGGAATTGGTTATGAAGGCTGTTAAAATAGCGATGCATATCTGGACAAGTTGGTGTCAGAGTTATTTTCTTACGTTTTCTCTTCCGACTTGTGTCTGAAAGTCAGACGGAAACTTCATTGGAACGCAGTGGATGATGGAATACCTCTTTCTCTCTTACTCGTAAACCCATCATTCACTGCCACCGGAAAGAGTGTGTCGTGGATGGAAGAGGAAACGGGACGCTGAAGCAAAGAAAGTTTACGTCTTTGGTGTTGACCACGGTAAATTTAATTTAGTCCCGCAACTTGTCAACAGACTTTGCTTTAATCGATGGATGTGGTGCGGTCACTGAGTTTCCTTTTACATACTAGCTTGAAGAAGACATTGCTACGTCTCACCAACCGAAAGTTCGGAAAGTTTTTCACTTCTACAAGTTAAGTGAAACACACGTTTATACACTTGTCCTTCTTCTATTTGAAAGACTTTTCTTCACAAATTAAGGGAAATGTTATGGTAAAGTTCAGTGTGGTAATCATATTCTAACATAGTAGTTAGTTGTATTTCTCATGTGGCATAGTTAAAGACACAGAACTCAATAAACAGTACATATGTAGTATACTTGTGGGACTGGGGGAATTATGTAATACTATTTTGTATTATATAAATGGCTCGATAAATTTTCACGTAAAATAATTACTTTCTGTACAGGTAACTGAATAGTTTAATGGTCTCTAATATACAACAAAAGACTCATAAAACGCTTCGTGTGTAGTATTGTACTGTGTTGGGCAGAAACATGGGCATTACGCAAAAATAAAGAAAACCGACTGGAAGACTTTGAAATGTTGGTGTGGAGAATGGAGGAATTTGCTGGGTCGAGCAAAAAACAAATGAGAAGATTGTTAGAAATGGTGGGAGAATTATAATTTTTAGATATTATGAAGAAAAAGAAGAAAACCTGGATGGGACATTGGCTATGAAGAAACTACCATAAGGGACGTGCTAGAGGGTATGGTGGCAGGACAGAGAGGGAGGGGAGAACGAAACTATAATTAATGGACGATACCAAAAGAGAAAAATCGTACGTGAAAACGAAAAGGTTAGCGGAATACCGTGGAGCATTGAAGCTTCTCAGTTCCGGCAAGTGACCTGCCAATAATAGCAGAATATCCATGATCATGGTGATGAATAAGCAATAAACTGAAGTAGGCTATTATAAATTCTCGGAAGATAAATAATTATTAAAAATGCAGAATAAAAAAAATCTTTATTACTCCATTATTTGTTGACATTCCAATATCAAGAAGACATGTGTAAGTGAAATTTTACAAATGTACATTATAGATTCGTTACAAAACATAAACGTAATTGTCTTTTTCAAACCAGAACACTTTTTATGAGCCTACCATTAGTAACTCGTGAGGCAGGACATAAATAACTTTTCTTCCTCTAGCTTATATCTATAAAATCGTACGTTTTACCAATCCGACATCGGTAAAGACTCACAATTAGAGTCAATATATTGCATTGAATAGACTGCACTTACATTTTACCTCGATAACTTCAAAATAATTATTGCCAAAAAAAAGTAAGTTCACTTCGTTACGAGGTGATAAACTGTGTGGTGACAATGGATATCGTTTTACTCATTGAAATCTTGGAAGATCTACAGAGCTCTAAGAAGGGATTATAAAATACCTGTAAAGTGAAATTTACTTTCTTTTCAACCTATCATAGCCATATTTTCTTATTTTCATGCCTGACGCAGGCAATTGTTTTAAAACAATGCTAGCAATTAGGCATTGCTTTGAGTCTTAACACAAACCCTTGTAACTAGAGTAAAGTTGTATATAGTATGAATTACATTCGTTAAAATTAAATCTATACGAGATTATGCAGCAAGCAAATTACAACATTATGAATTACATTAAAAATACTTTCAATTCACTGTGAAAAACGAAATATATATACTGCTAAATACGGATTTTTAATAAAGCCATTATCAACTATTTCCTGCATATAGATCGTAGTATGACCAACTTCCGGAGCAAAAATCAGAAAATTATCAAAAAGTGACTTAAGTTGCCCAATTCCAAAATATCTCTTGTCTATATTTTTTTTTTGATTTGTGTGTTTTCTTCATTGTTTATGATTTATTAATATGTAATGTCATCTAATTTATCCCATTTAATGTATTCAGATATTCATTTTACATTTTACGAACCTTATATTGCTTACATTCAGGTGTAGAAATTAAGATGCTACAGAAAACTTGATTTTCTGAAAGTTTTGTAAAGTGGACAAGTTACGTATTGAATTGGGCAACTCGTGTCATGTTTTGGTATTCTCGTACATAAATAACATAGGAATACCTGTAAAAGTTTATCATTTCCATAATTGTTTTTTCCTACTGCAGAACTAATAGAAAATCTGTTTATACGCTTTCTTTATAAAAATATTTTCGATAATCATCGTCAGAATGCAACACTAAACAGAGCAGATAATGTTGCTATTCCATAAAACCCTCAATTCCCCCAATAATGGATAAATACGTGTATAGGCAAAATAATATGGACTTTTTGGTGGGCAGTCATAGTGAGCAAACTTATTTTACATTTCTTTTTTTCTTGTTACTCTTGCGTATCATAAATGATTTCGACATCAATTCCAGGTTTTTGTTGACATAAGAATTACTTAAAAGTCATAAGAGAAGATGTGAAGTTGCCTACCTCGAAAACGTGATTTTGAGTTTTGACTTACCTTGCTTCCTTATTTAATCTGCTCTATCACCCTCAAAAATTCCTTAGTTCAATTTCTAATATTAACGAAGATATGAACTTTCTGACAACGGCGTACCTTGAAGTGAGTAGCACGGTATAACGTTAAGAGACATTTTGAATCGCTTTCCAGGAAAATTGTAGAAATTAAGGTAACGAATTTAGTTTCTTCACTGACTAAATGATCTATAACATGACATTGTAACTATATGACCTTCATATTGGAAGAGTAATATTTTTGTTTCATCAATTAGAAATTCGTTTCTTCAAAATATATATAATTTTTTGGAACAGAAATGGCATTTTGATTCATTCTTTAAAAGGATTGTTTTTCTAACATTCAAATATGTATATTATTGTTTGTGAAATGAAATTTATTACATCTATTTTTAGATACGTTATCTCATAAATTTTGTACTAGCTTATAAAACAAATGCAGAAAATAATTAATTTTATGTTGAAACTGTACATGTGCCCATATAGCTTTAAATTCGGTTTACCAATTTAAACTTTCTGTATTCTTTGATGGAACATATTAGTAACAGCTTCAAGAAATCGTAGAAATTGTTGTTACACAAGTAATTTGTGCCTCATTTTGTATTGCAATGCATAATCATGCACAAGTCAAGAAAAGTTCCTTATATCAATAACATATATAATGAAAAATATTTTAAATATGTCAATAAATTACTAGCAGCTAATCTGTTTTTAAATTTATTAAGTGTCCAACGCTTATGATTTTTTTCTACTAAAATAATTTGCTTTATACTATTTCCTATACAGAAAGATGAATAAAAATAGCTACAAAATGACCAGAGACTTTTAAAATATTACTAAAGATTTTATCCAATTTTCAGTATTGTTTAACAAGCGAAAAATGACCCTTTTATAGTTACAATTTTAGAACAGTTAGGCAAACATAAATAATTGTGAATTAAGTTTGTACAAACACTTCATCGTCTTTCCTGTAACAAACAGAGAAAAATAAGGCATCTGATTGAATATGCTTCATGTTCAACATATTTATTTCTATTTATTCATCACTTTCTTGTCTTATCAACACTAAGAATGAGATATTAAACTTAAGATTCATTTCTTCTCTCTATTCTGCTACGAAAATAGTTCGATTCTGGTGAAGTATATATATATATATATATATATATATATATATATATATATATATATATATATATATAAACTAAATTATAGCGCATTTCCACGTATGTGTTTGTTTTCTTTATATTCAACATTTTTTATAGGACTGTCTCATAACTGGAGTAACGTATTGTGAATCTGAAGAACTTAAAGGCTGTCAGATGAATTGTCATTTTATCTGTCAAATATTAAGTTGACATTTGCACAAACTTAGTATCATTAGATGTATATATATATATATATATATATATATATATATATATATATATATATATATATATATATATATATATATATATATATATATATATATATATATATATATATAAAACACGAAGAAATAAACCTATGTATTTCAATTAAGAACATCGTTCACTGAACGATATTATCAGGGTCGAGAACAACAAATTAACACATATATAGCTGTTCGATTTTAAGCGGTGATAATCACAAGATTCTAAACATCTCAGAGAAGGACATGTTTTTACAAATATTATTACCTTGACAGTTTCTACACTTAAGTGGTAGTTTTCTGTCATGTTCATAAAACTAACAGTGGTTAAATTAATTAAATTAATCCAGGGGGTTTAAAAGTGGAGTACGCATGGAATCGTAGTAGAATTATGAACTATCATGTCGGTGCTCTAACTGCTACTACAATTAACAAAATAAAAATAAACATTGAATGATATGAATTTAATAGATACACGTAGTTTCAAATGTATTGCAATAGTTAGGCTCTAAATTTACTTACTGTAACTACCACAAACATCATCGAAACATTCAATTTCTTATTTATTCTAAATATTCTTTATAAGCATACACCCTTAATATCGCATGCGATTACACTGGATATCTCTCAAGTAACTCTAACCCTATGACCTATGTAACATGGAAGTTTAATATCACGTTCACAAAGGCTACCCATTAACTTCTGTTCTTAGCCAATTGGATCCAGTTTCTACTTTGTATTCCTATTTGTGCAAGATCCATCTTAATATTGTCCTCCCATCTGTGCCTAGGTCTTTCTAATGGTCGTCTTCCCTTTGGACTTCCAGTTAAAATTTCGAAAGCGTTGCTATTTTCTTCCATTCTGCGTACATGACCTACCACCTGAACTTCCTAGACTTGATGACTCTAACAATGTTTCATAAACGATATAATTTACCATTCATAAAAGCTATCATAATGCGACATTATCGTACTCTTTATCATTAAAAAAATGTAGTAATACTATATACTTAACGTGTATTTTCAGTTTATATTCACCATGATAATAAACTGACAACATTTTTTTCTCTTCTATTAATCGGAATATACTGGCTTTAAATAACACGTCATTCCTTGCCAACCCAGATTAATCTAAATATTAAATTCTTCAATAAAATCAAATATCTATATGAGTCAATCGTTTCCTATTGAACGGTATATGATGTCATAATTTTTTGCTTCTCTTCTCAATAAACTACGCAAAGAGGGAAAGAAGCAACCAGAAAATCTGAAGTTTGTAAAAGAGGGTAGTGAACAGAGACGGATTTAGGTCTGATGGGACCTTAAGCTATTGAAGGTAATTGGGATTTATAAGTGTCCAGATGAACGTAGGCACCCTATATACAAAAATGAAGAAACTAGTGATATTTTAGGAAACAGACTAACAGAAGGGTCCCCCATTACTTACATCATAGGAGCCTACACAACAGAAGTACTCTTGTTGCATCTAGATTTTATTTTATTTTTATTTATGGTTCTTCTTATACTTTAGAAATGTACACAGATTTTTTAAAAAGTTTTTTGGAGCTCTCAAGAGAGTGAGGCCCTAAGCTATAGCATGTTTAACTTATACGTAAATCCTTCACTGGTAGTGAAAGTCAAAACCAGTTGAGAATTCTCCAAAAGCATTGCCAGAACGAACTTAAAAAGAATTATAGAGTTAGAGTTATTTTTTCTTATTAACTTCTACAGGCTTTATACCAATTGTTCTGTATACCTTATTATTTTACTCACTAAATAATTCTTGTAATATTTCTAGCCATTTATAATTTCCTTGAGTACTAAATTTTTCCACATGTTTTGTTAAAAAATTTTGTTAAAACGTTCTACGATGTTTTACAAAGAAATATGCTCAAAATGGAGGGCTCAAAATTGAAAAATTCGCAAACTATCATCTCTCAATGACGTATGGTTCCCGTGATATGGCTCCTTAAATCTCCCAAAATTCCTACTTTTGTGCCCAATATCTCGGGAACGGTAAGAGTGACGCGAAAAATTCGATCACTTCTTGAGATAGCTTTTAATGCTCTATCAAATGGAGGGCTCAAAATTGGAAAAATTCACAAATAACAGTCACACACACACACACACACACATACTTATACAAACACGGACATATAGAGTTCAATAACGAAATTTTAAAGTTCGTTGAACATTAATAACGTAGTCAGTGGTTTTGCAAACATACTCATATAACTCATGGATCTGTAACTACGCGTTCAGCACATGTTTTCTACCTCATTCCGTCCCCTCCTTCGCTTAGCGTGTTTCTCACTGTAATTTCTCTGATTGTAAAATATTCCTATGACATACATAGGTTACTTGGAAATGACAGGTAATAAGCATCCATAAAAGTTAAATTAGGTATTATTTATTTATACTTCCAGTTAAAACCTATTATGCCAATTCAAATTAGAATCACAAGTAATCAACAATTACAACAACAAGAATTGGAAATAAAGTGCAATTTGGTACACGTTTAGATACTTCCCCTCCGTATGCCTGGTGGAACTGAGGAAAAACTTCGGTAAAACAAAATTTAGTGGACCTTATTACCGATTTCGCTTCGCAAACAGCAACACTTATCTTCCGGATATATATGATAGAAGAATGCAATTTGAAAATAAAGAAAGTTGGGTCGATAAGGAATATGGAAAAGATTAATGTGATAATCAACAATTTCGCAAGGAAGTCAAGGATTGAAGTTGTAAATATAGAATTAGAACAAGCGAATCGTGTATCTGGAACAGAAGATACTCATGGATAGTAACATTAAAGAAGAAATTAACAGATGTATTTAAGTTGGGCTAGGGTGCATTTCGAAGGAACAGCTTCATATTAGTATGTCAAATGCCATAATGTCTAGCCTCCTCGGACCCCGTGTCGCCAATAGGCGACATGCGAATTATGCATGATGTATAGACTGAGCACCCATGTCGCCTATAGGCGACATGCACACAGCGGACAGATGTCAAAGATGTAAGAAAGAATAACTGAAAATTGGCTAACAGGGTATACAACCAAAGGTAACTATAATATTAGAACATAAAATTTCTACCCCAAAAAATTGCTGGGACCCTAAATCGTGAAATCTGTATATATAAAAATTAAAGTGACTATGTTTGTGACTTCATACCTCCTAACCACTCGACTGATTTCGATCAAATTTTCAATATAGATGATGTTCTGGCCTGAGATGATATTTATCATTTCAGTTTGGCAGTGCAGCATGGAAGATGGGTAGATACTGTATATACAGAGGATCGAAAATTACCAATATCAGAGAGCGCTTTAGTAGTAATAAAAAGTGACTGACTAACGGAACATTATAATTTTTTCTTATTTTAACCCAGAGAAGCGAGTAATGGACGCTGGTTACCAATAAATAATTTCTGTTTGTTTTGATATATGGATCGGAGGTGTGGATATCAACAAAATCAGAGTTTCACCGTTTGCAGACTACACAACGAAGCATGATAAAGTGTATTTTAAAAATCGCCTGAATATTAGGAATAGAATCATACAGATTGGAAAAATGACAAAAGTGATTAGATATTATCATGAATCTAAAGAGACTGAACTGGAAGTGGGCTACATATATTGCAAGAAGGAGTGATAACCAGTGGACAAAATCAATTCTTGATTGGATTCCAAGAGACAGTAAATGACCTAAGAAACGTCCTCGTACAAGATAGTGTGACGAAATCAAGAAAAATTCCGGAGTAATCTTTAAAAAAATGCCTAGTTGTGGAGAAGAGTTGGAGAGACCATCCACCAGTGGATTGACAATAGTTGACTATGATGATGATCATGATTTTAATAATATAGACACTCCGTACTGATCTAGAGGATAGTTCGCCTTCGTTGCACTTAGTCTCAGGTTCTATTCCTGGTGGCAAAGAACTCAAAAACTTCAACACATTACGGTGACTCGGATCCCACAACTTTAAACTGTAGGTCTGCGCCTCATATAGGCCCTAGCATTGCTGTTAAGAAGAGACGTTTAACTTCAGCAAATAAAGCAATAGGAGCAATTTACGTATAGCACAATCCATGTAGTCTGAACATTTAATCACCAAGGGTAAAATATCCACCTGATCTGGAGATAGTAAACGTAATAGTAAGAGGTACAACAAGGCTTACCTATTATGCAATTTTAGCTGCAGTCACGCCTTTTCTCTCTTTACATTTTATTAAATTTACATTTCCGGGAAATGTACCATGAGAAAAAAAATGACGTTTCCTCTGTTCCTCTTATAATCATTTGAGTTTTATGGGGAAATGGACTTTTCAGAGTTCAGGTCAATTTACTGACCTGCAAAATTAATGTGATGCCGGAAACAACAGCTCTAAAACTACTCCGGTAAAACTGGAACATCTAATCTTCTTAATAACTGAAGTACAAAGGTTTATTCGCTATTTCATAGTTGGAGCAGTTTCAATTCTCGATAAGAGTCAAACTGTGTTCTCAGTTAAATCATAGGTTCGCTTAATGTAGTAGCATATTATTTAGAAAATGGCTCTTTTTGGGTTTACTCACACATTGAAAGTAAATAAGTAGGTTTTGAATAATCAAGGCTTAAAAAATATTTTCGTACGAAATGGGTGATATGAGTGACATTGATGCCTTGTAACGTAATTATACCTTATTTTCTCACAGTTCGGTGAGATTGTTTTTTTCACTCATTCATTGTTAGTCGAGAGATTACATTTATAACCCTCAACATTGTTTATAATATTATTCAATTAACGAGCTATTTATTTTGTTGTATAGTGTTAATACAACTTAAAATATGGTACCAGCAAAAATAATGTTGTACAATGTGTTTTGAAAAGATCTGTACAATCTTGTGTGCGATTCATTAGTGTTTCTTAGTACGAGTCTATGTGCCTGTCCTATCCTTTAACATTAATTCTTGACGTTGATTGACTTTTCAAAGAATTACTTATAATACTACATTCATTTTGTGCATACATACACTCATCTGTGAGAGCTGCTATGTTGACCGAAAAAAGTGTATTTTTCATATATGTATGAATGTTTGTGATGGCTCGTGTTTTCATGCAAGTTAAACCGTTGCTTTTTCCAGTTTTGCATTTCCAGCCTTGTTTCCGAAGTACTCATTTCCCCTCCCCTCCTCTCTCCTGCACCATCAACCAACCACCACGAGCTGAAGTTAATTTATGTCAGGGACTTCCCGTCATGGGTACGTCAGCGCTGATGGGCATTCCATCATATCCTGGCGTTGGGTTTTTAGTGGAGAGACGCGAAGGAGGCCCACCAGTGTTTGCTTGTTTTTCCGCAGCGTTGATTACTAAAAAAAACCCGCATCAAAAAAGGAAAATGAAGATAGTTAGGGAAAAAAACTAGCAAACAAATACACACACATAGGAAAAGTCTTTGTCACCGAAGTGCTTGCTACTTCCGAACATTAATAATACCCTAGTAACGATGAAGTTCTTAGCCACTTTCCAACTTGGCAACTTAAGCAGCGAGATTAGCTATAACTTTCTTCGCTAAACTTGAGAAACTGTAAAAACATTGTGTTATTAGTAAGCTTTAGTCATATAGTACTTTATTAGCAACATACCATTATCTGTAGACATTTATCTTCAGTAATGTGGAATTTCCGAAATTAAAATGTTATTCTTCCTTAAATATTGCCATTAAATACATGTTTAAGTGTTATGTTAGTATCTCTATTTCTGCCCCCGATAAACATACATTAATTTTTATTCAGACTGAATTATTATATATTTGTATGCGTAACATGGCATGAAAATCACAAATTTTGTCAAAACATAGTCTAAGTGACTTACTTTCTTAGTAATATGGTTGCTTACAAGGCGAACGAAGCAGAATCGGGATGTTTCGAATACATCTCAGGATTCGAATAATCCGACACTCTGAGATATATTCCTTAGTTACACCGGGAAATATCGGAACAATATTTTTAAATATAATTCTTGCTCTGCTGTTTTCCACTCTTGGACTTGTTAATAGGAAATTATATCATTGTAAATTGCAGGCGATGCTTTACATGGAAGTTTGGTAATAAGTAAATAAATAAATATTCTTTGGTTCCAGAGTTAGGGTCCATCAAAATTATCGTTTGAACTTATGAATGTATAGTGTGAGTGATTTTTCAGAACTTAGCTCTGAAGCCGATTTTGACTAAGCCTGGAGATTTGATTAATACTGTGAATTATTTTCCTATGTAGATTTTTGGTTTCTCAGTTATTGATCGTTAATATGTGAAGCGTTAAGTACGGTATGTGTTTACAAGAAAGATTTGCTAAAATGAAAGAAGGCATATTTTCTAACAATCGTCAAACTTAGTTTGTGGAACATAGGCCTATGTGAAGGTCTTACACATTTTGGCATAGAATATCATTACTATACAAGATACTGAAACACCTAACGTAATGCAAACAAAATATCATAGTGGTGGTAGTTATTTCACTTCTGTGCTACGAAGATAAATGATTCAATTTTGTTGTAGTTGAAGAATGTGTGTTTTATAGTAAGCATGTATTATATTATTTTCTTTCTTTTTTTTCTTTCACGCTGAGAGCAGCAACTTAATCAATAAAACATCTTGCTGGTAGTTAGAAGCTGTCAGCTATGATCTTGAGGTTCCACTACTCTCACCAACGTTTGTTCTGTTTTTCTTATTAGATAATTGCTTCAGTGGCTTATACACCAATGGCCTCTGTCTCCTTCGATGAACGTGTTTCCACGAATAATAGATAAGGTTGCGATTCCTCATAAATTAAGCCTTAATAAAATCACGAGATGCTCACAGCGCCTTTCATCAATATTTTAACTCTACATGCATGCTTAACACAAGTAGTTAACTGAACTAGTGGCCATTTGAATTAGGTTAAAAAGAACGCGACATGGATTTTTGCTTGTAACGGCTAGAAAAAAGTTTTAAAGCTTGATTCCCTGTTAATGTAAATTATTTTTCTCTAAAAATTTAATTTGGAACTAACTGGCAGAAGGCTCCTTATGCTGTCATAAAACTTTTAGTTGATACGTGCTGATCTGAAGATAAAATTACCTCGAGTATAACATCGTCCTGACCTCTTAACAGTTCTTTACTACAATGTTTCCATTTATGTGTAAAATATATAAAAATACTAACAGATTGGCCTACCTTTGCACGGGGAAAATGTTTCATTTTGGATATGGACAATAAGGGCAGAATTTGGATTTAAACGGCATCAGAAGTGTCACTGTTCGTCTCAGCGACCCCGAAAATTATGAATTCGACACCAATATCGGTCATTTTCGATCTTTTACGTATATATAACCCTCCTCCCCTAAGGTTCAGCTTCAAAGGGAAATGATAAAAAGCTTACCAAGCCCGAACCTCAACTTTGTTGAGATTTGATCGAGATCTGTCGGGTGGTTCAAGAGTCGTTAACTCACAAACATAGTAACTTTCAATTTTACATAGTTTATTTATGTTGTAGATGTTAGTTGTTCAGGAATCTATTATTGCCCCTTCTTCTAGGAATTCAATTCTAACGCCAGAATGTCACCAGCCAAAGTTTAGCCCCGTATTCAAGCTTTCCTTAAGCTTTTCGAAATGTGTCGACAATATTACGCACCGATTTCGCGCAAGATAACAGCTCACTTTTTATTTTAATTTTCGACGTGTTATTTGTCCATAAGAAAAGGTGTGCAAATAAAATAACTTGAAATATCGATTTTTGTTCGTTACCATTTGTATGATTTTGTAATACAAATAAATAAATAAATAAATAAATAAATAAATAATGATAATGTTTCAAGTTACGTACATAATGCAATTTTGTCTTGAAATGGAAATATTAAAAAGCAAAAGAACATTTATATTTTAAAGATTTATTTCCACTTGCTAAAAGCGTTGGATATAACATTTTAAACAAGGCTGTACCTCAGAAGAAGAAAATAGTAAAAGAACTATAATTTTGTTAATGGAATAAATACAAGAGAAACAAAACTCTACAATATTATGAGCATTTATCGAAAAAAAAGTCCTAAGATAAGACACATACCAAGCGATAGACCTCCTAAGGACCTAATTATGAGGAAGATGGAACTTTTATCAAGAAAACTACAACTGCGTTGAAACTCGCAATATACTGACCACACATCCTTCGCCTTATGATCAGATTAAACCCTATGGAGCCTTGTGACAAGATTTTGGTTGATGGTTATTAATAACTGTAATTTGGTTGAAACACACTGAATGATATTTACATACTTGAGTCTAATTAATCGGAGAACATCAATTTCCTTGTGGATTAATAGTAGCAGTTGCACGTTTCAGTACTTACCGTGTGATGAGGTAATATTGTATTCCTACGTAGGAGAAATAGGAGTGAAAATAATGCGTCATAGCAGAGAACACGGGAGCATTGTTACATTGTCCGCCAACAAATATTAGCGCAGACATTATAAGCGATGTTTAGCAACAGAAAATGAGATTACAGAAATGTTAGTACACTAAACATTACATCAAGTAATGTTTCTTGCTTATATTCATGAATCAACTTGTACTTTAACAAACTAGGTTTTAAAAGAATATACGTCGGAGTCAACAAGAGCACATTAACCAGTCGTTGTATATTTCTATTGCAATGATGTTAGCAGTTTACTTTAAGAAGACGCTTTGGGATTGCACATATTTCTTATTTCCTGTCCAGATTAGAGAAATGAAGGAATTCTCTAAGTGTAAATAATTCGAATTCAAGATTGTATAGTGTATACAGCAGTGTATGACTTCAACAAATACAAGTAGTAGTCTTTGGACTTCCGTCTTCTATATTAAGATATTCACAGAAATATTCATTCAGCGTATCAGTGGGATTTCGCAGAGTTTTTCTTCTGAATTTTCTCGTACATTTAGGCTCTATTAGAAGGTGAAAAGTGTTTTCTTCTTTCTTGATAAAGGACTGTAATGGTGATTTGTATATATTTTATAAGTAAATATTCTGTTATACTATATAATATGACATGTTTTTACTTCAGAATAATCCATGAAAATTATTTGATTGATGGAATAGTTTCTTTTCAGACTTTTAAAACCACATCTGATTTTATTCACATTTAATAAATGAATATTTAAATTTACCAACCTACACTAAGGTGCAATTCATTTCTCTTTTAAAAATACAAAAAGAAAGACTTTTTTACTTTTGGTGTATTTTATTCGGGATTTGTTTCCCGAAAACAGCTATAACAGTTTTATCCATATTTCAGAGATACCTAGGTAAATATTTCATTATTAACATTACACATAACAGCATGATTCATGATACAGATTCAGTCTAGGTAGAAAGTTTGATTCTGTGGTCCGTATCTTTTATTATTTCTCCACGCACTTCAATTAAACATATATGTGTCAACATTATGTAACTTACAGATTGATTGTTATACATAGTCCTTTATTTCGACGCAAACAATGCCAGAAATTATTACAAGAACAATTAGGAGTGTCCTGAGTAGGTCTATGATACGTATTACTTATGAACAGTGATTAATTAAACATAACTCTAAAGTTTATATTTATGTGAAATATTTTCTTCATATACACATGTTCTTACATTCATAGACAAATAGTAGTATGCGTCATAAGATTCCGCCCCTTCAGGAAGATACGAAGATGATTCAGAACAACTACGAAGAAAGCCGACCTTCCCCTCATGGGTCTTCCCTTCAAGATGCTTATAAAAGACGACCTCAAGAAGAAGAAGAAAAAATACGTTTATCGCTAATCACAAGCCCATTAACAGCTTTTCCTGTAGCCGCCATGGGCTACGGAGAATTCTTTTAAAACTATCTCCTGAGACTGCTATGAGCATAGGAGATATCCATTAACCACCCACTCCTGAGGCTACTGTGAGAGAAGGAGTTACCCAAGTTACCTGTCTAAGACCATTACGAGCTAAAGACAATTGAACCTTTGTTCTGAGGCCAATTTGGTGTGCCAAGGATCTTATTAAACTCTAAAAACATTTAGAGATTTAAAGAACTTTGTAAAATCTTTTATTATACTTTATTTTTATAATAAAAGGTGACAGATTTAAATCCTGGATTTGTTATTTAAGTCTCTACCAAACAAAACATTTCAATATACATATCAACCTTTAGTTCATATAGGAGCACAGTTTTAATAACCACATATATCAAAAATATGCATGCTAACCTTTAGAACAACTGTGCTTTTTATGTGTGGTCCTGATTTCGAGACCTGGTGGTAATCACTAAACCTCGAATAAAAATTCTTAATACTGGTTCAAATATCAATTTAGGTACTAAATTCCATTCAACCCATAGCTGTAGTACTAAAAGAGTGATCCAAATCTTCAATATATCATAACATTTGATCCATTATGTCTAATGAATTATTTATTTACAACGTTAGAAGGGAATGTAGAAAGGAGGGTCTACTCTGTGTTTATTCTTCTAATGTTTCCAAAGTAACTTTACTGATTTGCTTATCTATCATTTCAGTTTGTGTTATGACTATTCTTAACGCTCTTTTTCTGATCATTCCAACAAGAACACACTATAAAATTTCTAACATTTTATTTATTTTCGTCGTTGTCATAATCTAGTTCTATCATTTCCTATAAAACTTTCTTCTTCGATTATTTCTATTTTCATTTCTTTGCTCTATGCTATCTCCGAATGTGTGTATGTATGTTCTGCGATTATTTACTTTAGAATTTTGTTTAATTAACGAAGTTCCTTCCTCAGCAAATAGTTAACGTAATTATAATTAATGAACGAAAACTCCTGAACTCGCTGAAATAAACAAAACTGAATTAAAAGTATTAGTTATTTAACACACTAATCTCATACTCTGTTTACACAGTATAATATTACCCTTCATATACTTAACGAATTAGTTAATGCGTTTCTCATCAATATAAGTTTGAATAACTGCTACAGTAGTTTATTGACATTTTTTTTTCAATGTCTGTTCCAACCATCTTGCTCTAACTGTTGTAATCAGAGAAATACAACTGACACAGAAGTTTAATTCAAACCTACACATTTCTCTATCGTTCATTTCGGAATAAATAAAGGATTTGAATATGTTTCTTTAATATAAAAATAATAAACTTTTTCTAGTAAATCCAGTTCTTGAATAATTATTGAATTAATAACAAAAAAGCAGTGGGGACCAGAGGCGGATCCAGGACGGACTTCTGGGGGGGGCGGTCGGTAGTAATACTGCTACTTAGAGCTACTTTTAAGAGCTCCAAACTTTTTATGGTTGGGTTTATTTATATGTAAAATAAGAAAGTTTCCTCTTCTGGGGTGGGCGATCGCCCACCCTGGATCCGCCCCTGGTGGGGACACATTCGGTCGAAAGCGTGTAAAAGCTTTTTCAGGCCAACTACCCTGAGTGAGGTTTTCCTGGATTTTCCTAATTCACACCAGGCAAATGCCGAAATACGTCCCAGTCCGCTTTCCTTCTTCATCCATGACGGGCTAACGTGACCGTAAATGCCGAAACCCCAGATATGTAATTCCTAATCCTAATCCTAATAACAAAGATGAACATTTGTTCAGTTGAGTTGATTTTAGTTTATCGTCCCTTTCAGCAGCGAGGCTATATGAGACGTGGACCTACTGATTAGTTTCTTTGGAGGGTAGCTCTGAGTATCATAAATTAATTATTTCCTAGGAACTCGAATGTTTTCAAAGAATAATTATATTCTCTCCATTCATTTCACAACAATTAGTTATCGTAAGGCAGTAGTGGCTCAGTAGTAGAACGTTCACCTCAGGTGCTTCGGATCCCAGGTTCGATCCCAGCTCGCGCCTAATGAACTTGTGGTGGAAAAATATGGTGAGCCTGAATTTCCTTTGGGGTTCTCCCGTTTCCTCCCATTTTCTTCATTTCACCATTTCACTCATTTCTCATCGTCACCATCTCCTTTAGCCTAACCGGCATAAACGTGGGACGTAAAACTCAAAGATTTCGTTTTACAATTAGTTATCGATGTTGAAATAGAACTTTACTCGAACTCGAACTTAATTGAATGTTACTTGCGGTTAACGGTGGCTCAGTAGTAGAACACTTACCTGTAGTGCGTGGGGTGTGTGGGTTTGATTGGCGGACAACATCGTGCTCTTGGGTTTTCTCAGGGCACTTCCGTTTCCTTCCACTTTCTCATTACACCAATTCTTCCATCAGTCACTTGCTTTAATCATGGTCTCCCTTAGCCCAAGAGGCATAATCATGGAACGTTAAACTCATTGTTTTTAAAATCTTGCCTGAACTTTTTCTCTTTTGTTCCAGCTAAAAGGATATTTACGTTGGTGCGTATCTCGTTCTCAAATACAGTACATTGTATCGTTACTGAGAAAAAATTGCATCTGATTCTTTTAAAAACTATGAGGTACTTGCCCCACCAGGAATTGATCCATGGTGTATGAGTGCAATAGCGACGCGTTTTACTCACTCGGCCATGGAGAAGCACAATAACAGATAAGGGTCTGATTGTTGATGGAAATGCTTTTTAGTTTTACGTCCCACGGTTATGCCGGTCAGGCTAAAGGAGATTGATTGAAATACATGTAAGTAGGGTCGCATGGTAAGCTATAGAATCACTCTATCATATATCTTTGATGCTGAGATGAAACGTAAAACTAAATTATTCATTTTGTGTGACATAGGAGTATGAGATTACAATCACAGAGATGAGAAAGACATTGAACAATGAGAAGAGAGAATGAAGTATGAGAATGGAATACGCAAATGTTGGCAGTGTAAGAGTGGCGATGAATCCACGAGAATAACATGTCTGAAAAATCATCCATTACGCTATCGATATTCTTGTTTGCATATCACTATCCTTGTTTCTCAACCATGTTTTCTGTCTACTCCTTTTCCTTTTCGCATGGTTTACTGAGAAGAAAAGCAGCAGACTGTGACGTCAAAGAGCACTCAGTTGAAAATTACTGCTCAAAACTATCTACTTGTTTAGAATAAATTCTAAGTACTCATTGTAACAAAATTATAGACCTTAAAACAAGTATATGATCATAGTGTCAAAATCTGGTCAGATATGTCTATTTTATCAAAATATGGGTCAAACATCTTTAAAGAGAAGAGTTTCTTAAACTATTTTTGTGTAACATGTTCTACTTTTTCATTGTTGAGTCACTTATTCAATTTGCTTACCTTCCTCTTTAGGTTGTGCAGCTATGAATATAGGAGTTACATACACACTCTATGTGTGTGTGTCACACAGTGAGAGGAGAGAGAGAGAGAATAGGTTAGTGAGGGGTGAGGTGAGGAGGAGGAGGGGATTGTATCGAAATTTTGACTACGTTACATCACTGTTCTATGCAATCGCCTGCATGTTGGTTGGCCCCGCATCCTTGTGGCAGAGAACGATATCTGATATTTCCCGGCTGATTGACGCATCTCCTGGGTCTCTACAATAGAACCGTTTCACTGGTTTGCAATAGCATGTAGCCACTGGTAAGAGGAGGGAAAAGGGGCTTCGCTATTAATCATCCGTGACACGTCAATGGAGCGACTAGCTCTTGAAAAGTACGGGGTTCCACCCGCAGAGCAAACCACAGCTGATTGATTTCGCTGAGATATGTCAACCCGTTTTGTGGGGTTATCACTTCCGATACTGGAGCGAAGGAGAGGGGGGTGTATCTGTTTCCATTTTGAAGAGTTTCTTTACAGATTACTTTTGCTATATTACATGATCTACAGACAAACCAAGATGCAGACTAAAAGTTATTTAAACGTTACTGAGCTATTCTTACCAGCACTGTTGCCATGAAGTAGCGGATAATTAATATATTGAAGGGGATGTGGTAGTTCAGTGGTAGAGCGCTTACCTCTGGTATGTGGAGTCTCTGGTTCGATCTCCGGCTAAGTAAGTTTATGGTAGGCAACATGTGCATGGATTTTCTCTGATAACTCCCGTTTTCCTTCCACATTCTCGTTCCACCAATTCTCTTCCATCATCATTCACTTGTTTTAATCATCATCTCTCTCTAGCTAAATGGCATTTTAGTGTAACGTCAAACTGAAAGATTTAATTTAGTTTTCATTTTTAATTCATATTTTGAAGATATTTCCCCTAGCACGTTGACTGCTGAGCTTGGGCTCATAGGACGTCGGATTTGCTGAAAAAGAATATTGTTGGATATTGATGTTTTTGATCTGTTTTACAACAATATAACAGTTTTATATCAAATATATATGTTTATTGCGCAATTGTTGTAAGGACGCCGAAGGGCACCCGCAGCATATGCCATAAACTTTTCATCCCATGTGTTACGGACGCCGATAGGCGTCCTCCGTTATTTTCAATTTTATGACCTGAAAGAAATATAATATATAAGAATTTTCACATATATAGTTCTGAACAGCTTGTACAAGTTTTATTTTCTCATGGTAATCATTAAAGCACGGCTTCAAACCCAATCCAGGCTGTCCAAGACACTTCGCGCAATGGTAGGTGCTATCTTTTCCAATGTTCTTCTGTTTGCATTTCCTGCATTTCTTTATCAATATTCATCCTTTTGGGCAACAGAACATTCCGTTGGCAGGTGATTTTCTTCCGTTTGTCTTTTCTTTGGTACATCCAATGGCAGAGTTGCTTGGGCCTATTGTTTCACTTCCAAAAGGTGGCATATAATTTGTAGACGAAAATCATACAGCGACATTTTGTTCATCGAATTGTATTTGCTGTAAAGGAACCAAGAATTCAATAACAGTAACTGTAAAAAGTGGAAACAAAATTTTTTGTTCCATCTAATGGTTTTTCATTCGTATGGATAATAGGCCACCATTTGGTTTTGTCGACCAACACCCTTCTTGTAACTGAAAAAGTTGATTTTTTTTTAAAGATTTGTTCTTTTTTGTCGTTTGGAAATTCAAATGTGTCAACATTAATATACTGTGAATTTGGCTTTCTCTTGGAAGGCCCACTCATGACGTAGGCACAAAGAAAGAAATACTGAATAAAAATTCAGTATAATATGTATTTCATTGGCACAAAAACATAAATCATCATTCAAAAGTTCAAGAACAGATATTATTTTGTTCAACAATGCCTATATAAGCACAAAGCGTTATAGATCGAAACGAAGGACACTGCAAGGTACCTTCGCTCCTTAGTAATCACTGTACAAAGTGTGAGTACACTAGTGTGCACATGCAGGTATTGGCGGTTGCAGTGACAAGCGCCTTTCGGCGTCCTGCGCATATGCCAAATTCGGTACTGGACGCCGATGGGCGTCCTCAGCAGTGAACGTGCTAGATCCTATACAAAAGAATTATATTTGAAAGTTTTACTTCAAAAACTAGCATTTACAAGCAAATATAAAAATTAGATTTTTCAAAGTGAAGAAAACATTTTTGAGTAAAATAGTGGTTCCATTACTTACTGAATACTACCAAAGGTGACGGGGAAGTAGATTATACTTTCAACAATCCAGAAATTTATAGTTCGATCCTTTGTACTGCCTTCCTCTGGAGAGCTTTCCATGGTTTTTTTTATTGGATTAAATACAAGTTTTACCAGTTTGAGAATCCATAATCCACAAAATTTTTATTACAATCAAATTTTGTTATTTCTGACTGGTTGGCAGCTACAACTTTCGAAAAATTACATCTTTAAGGAATGTGGAGAATTTACTTTTCAGATTTTTCATACTCATTTTAAGTAGGAAGTACTTTTTGTAAGATACATGTAGATACACCTACTAAGAGTCTACGTTATATATTCTTCTGATAATGATGGAAATAAACAGGATGAAGGATCGCTGAAATAGAAGTAATTAATGACTCCAAAACACACAACATTTTGATTTCTTCGAAATGTTTGATAACAATTCTCGTGGAAGTTTTAAAACAATTATTTAGTTCCTAATGATCTTTGTTGTTACTGACAATGTTTTTAATCCTTACGTTGTCAGCGATATTATTGTTTTGAACATCCTACGATTTTGTATCATTAAATTCTTCACCAGAAGCTTCAAGGCGTATTGTAAATGTTAGTTGTGCTACATGTGAACGTTGAAGAGAAAGCGCTAAGAGAGAGAGAGGGGGGGGAGAAAGAGCAGAACTTCCAACATGTTCAGATTTAATTTTCTTCATTCCAACACCTCCGAGTCATCTTAGTTTGTGTCTCTCATTTTCCTGAAGCTTGTCTCCACAAGTTCTCTAATTAATCTCTTGCCTTTCTCCCCTCCCCATCATTCTTGTGTCCGTCTTCGTCTTGGGACTATCTTTTGTCCGTCTTCTTTTTCTTTGTCTTGTAAATTACACTCACGATCCCCACCTTCCCCCGAAAATAAGTGAATGTTTCACAATTTTCAGCAAAAGTTCATAAACCACACACCTCACATATCCTTTAATCAAACTTCAAAACAAATAAGTAAATTAGACTTCAATTGTCATCGACGTTCCGTAAGTTATAGCGCTATTCGATTTAATGTTTTTTGACAAAAGAATGCGTATCTGGTATGTGTAAACTGACGAATGTGTGTATATGTTATTATTCAGTTCAAAATATTTTTGTCGTCGCGAATTCTGTCGAGGAAATTGAAGCTTAAAATATATAAACCGATAATCATGCCTATTGTGCTGTATGGTTGCAAAACATGGTCGCTTACTCTGAGAGAAGAACGTAGACTGAAAGTATTTGAGAACAAGGTCATCAGACAAATATTCGGACCCAACAGGAACGGGAATGGGCAATGGCAGAAACTTCATGACGAGGAACTGCATAATTTATTCCGTTTAATAACATTATTATGTTCACCAGGTCTAGGAGTCTCAGGTGAACACGTCATGCAGCGTGTATGGAAGAAAGTAGGGACATTTTCAAGATTTTGACTAAAAATCCAATCGTAAAACAACCGTTAGGAAAACCTAGGCGCAGATGGGAGAACAATATTAAGATGGATTGCAGAAATAAGAATACAAAGTAGAAACTGGATCCAGTTGGTTAAGGATAGAAGTCAGTGGACAGGTTTTGTGAACGTGGCATTAAACCTTCGGGCTTCATCGATCATAGAATTAGTTACTTAGTTATATCCTATTTTAGAAATGTTAGAACGATATAAATGAAGACACAATATAAAATACTTCAGAAATTAGTTTACCCGGAAAAGTGCATTTATGATATAGCGCTAAAGGTTAGGTTGGTAGATGTCCGTATTTTGTACGGAGTTAGTATGTTGACACTTTTGTCCGTGTCCTGCACTTTAAAAGTGACAAAATGTCTGTCTTTTTATTTTGGACTCAAAAACAGAGAAACATTCCCTTACCACTCTACGAATTACACACTTATCAAGGAAAATATAGAAAGTTTCTATGCTTTCGTTTTAATGGTACATGCGAGATCACGAAACACAATGTGTGCTTTGCGATAGAATGATAGCAGCCTGTGGGATGACTTTACAAATGATGGAGAGAATTATGAGTGAGGAATAAAAGTTTTGGTAATACTGGAAATAGGTTAGTTCGATTCCCGGGCAAGAAGCTTCACCTTGAAAAGCCAATCACAGATATTTGGACTTGAGGCCACTTAGCTTCCATGAATGTTCCACTACCTCCACTTTGACACGTCAGTTAGGTTAATTGGGCAGAAGATCGATCGGAGGGATATGTCTCTTGGTTTTCTGGATTACCTTGATAGGGAGCCAGAATGCTTCAGTCATATTATCATAGGCGATTAATCATGGATTTTTAGTACGATTCCGGGACAAGACGCCAAAGTAGGGAATGGTACACTGTAAACTCTTCCTCTCGCAAGAAAGCGAGAATGAACAAACCGAAGATCATATTGGTATCCCTTTGTTTTCCTGACGGTCGGGAAATCGCCCAGAAGGAATTTGGGCCATCAGATCGCAAGCCTTTGGAAGACTCAGAAAACGTGGCACATGTGCGTCCAGGCATTGCACGTACTTAGATACTGCACGACGACAACGCACCATGTCACACGGCAGTCCCCATCAATGAATATTTAGCAGAAAAAAAAAACATTTATTTGAATTCCTCAGTCATCCTATTTGCTGGATCTCAGTTTCTATGACTTTATTTCGCTCCCTTTGTGTATTCCTCTTTCTGAGGGTTCACTTGAGAGAGCGCCATTGTTAGACTTTGGTCAATATCCAGAAGAGCGTGACCAATAAGCATAAAAGTATTCCAGTGGAAACCTTCCAGCACCGGTTCGAAGAATGGAAACAACGCTTCCATCGCTATGTAGCTGCTCACGAGGACTATTAGCGAATGTCCTTGATAATACAATCATTATTGTCTCATTACTTTTCAAACATAACTCGTATATATTGTGAGAGGTAAATCAGAATTTCACACTCTATGTTTCTTGGTATTTCAGAATACGTTCTTTGACTTCTTTTAACGAAAACAATAGCGTAGCTATTTTGTTTTCTGGATTATGAACAAACGGTACTTGAAGAAAGTTGCCAGGGATTTAGTTCTGAGAAAATTAAAATATATATTATGTGAGCAGAAAACGTTGTTGGCACTTTTAGATGTATTGAAGTAACAAAAGATTTGCCTATAACCACAACAAAAACAACTTCTTAAGAATGCAGTTGCCATGGAGACGTCTTCTGAACTCTGATATTCTTGGAGAGAAGATTATCACTCTTAGTGCTTGCGCTTTCAACCCCCAGTGCATCACCCTCCCTTTCAGATGGCAGGGTAAGGCACTTGATGAGTCTTGCTGAATATACAAAGCTTAGAGTGAAATCCACTTTGATGCGAGTTTATGGAAGGTAAGATGTGTGTGTGTGTGTGGGTATGTATCTATATATAAATGTGGGTTTGTGACTTGGAAAATTTAACAGAAAACCCACACAGATAGACGAATGCACGGGAGTGAACTTACATATGGAAGGAACACAGAAAACTGACTCAAAAATGTTAATGTGTTGGGAAGCTTCACAAAGATCTTGTTTGCTAGGATATATAAGGTAGAAAGTTTCTGGTGACACAGTTGTCTTGGTGTCTTGTCATGAGGAAGGTGTGTGAATAATACAGGTGGAGTATGTTACTAGATTAACACATTTTAGTGATCTTGCTGAATAAGTCATTTTAATCAACCCATCCACATGCTTCTGTACCATCACGTTAGCGTTGAAGACAACATTCGCAAACTATTTGTTTAACTTGGTCTCTTACTGGAGTTGCAGAATTCCTATTTACAACGTGCTAAACTCGAGACATACAGTACTTTTCATTGTGAAACTCAACACGATGTTTAAAACAACATAATGCGTTGCTAAAAATTGGATTGTACTGTAGCATAATAAAAAAAATAACAAGGTTAATATTTATTCATTTGGTGTATTTAAAGTGATGTTTAAATATTCTGATTTTAAATTTTAAAATAAATCGTAGTCGTTCACTATTCTGCAGACCTATTACACGTGCTTGCGAATAATAATAATAATAATAATAATAATAATAATAATAATAATAATAATAATAATAATAATAATAATAATAATAATAATAAAATTCTTCTTAACTAAAAAGAACTTAAATACGTAAACTTTGCGAATCAGAAAAGTAAAGCTGTTTTTCTGTAGGCCTTTAAATAAAAATAAAGTAAAACGGAAATTAGAGGAAAGGGAAATATCAGGCTATCGATACAACAAAAGATGTATAGACAGACAAATAAGAGAACACAAATGAGGCTCTCAGGTGCCAAACGGATTAACTCCATCAAACGAGATTTTTTCAGTAGTGAGCATTTTAGTAACTTAGATGCAGTGTGTTTAAATGAGTCATAAGAAAGTTTACGCATTCTACTGACAATTTTTTACACTATGGAGTTAATCGATTTTGCCTTTGAAAAGAACGTATCTTTTCCAAGTCAAAAATGTGTAGAACTGACAAGCAACAAAAATGGAATTAATCGGTTTGGTTTCTAAACACCTCAATATTGCTTATCAATTTGTAGTAGCCATATCAAGATCATAACCAGAGCAATTGTAAGTTAAGTGTTAAATAGAAACTTGGAAACTCGCACGTCCTGCGCAAAGCGTAGAACACTATAGTCTGGATGATTGAATTTTTAGATATTAATATCTCCTTCCCCTCCCTCTCCACTAGATTCTACCTTCAAAGTGAAAATATTAAGAAAGAAACTTTCCAGGCTCGAACGTCATCTATGTTGAAAATTTGATCGAGATCGGTCAGGTGGTTCAAGAGTTATTAAGTTTTATTTATTTTTATATACCTCTCTTCTCCTCCTCCAACCCTAAGTACTACCGTCAAAGAGGTATGATATGAACTACCCCAGGTCCAAACTTCATTATATTGATAATTTGATTAAGATCAGTTCGGTGGTTTAAGCGTGATTAAATCACAGACAGTTATTTTTATTTATGTCCCCTTTTCCCCTCCCCTACATTGTGTTGTCAAAGTAAAATGACGGAAACATCCCAGCTCTGAACCTTATCTATGTTGAAAATTTGATCGAGATCGGTTGGGTGGTTCAAGATTTATTAACTCACGAACATGGTCACTTATATTTTTATATTTATTAATTTTTGTATATCTCCCACTTCTCCCCAACCCCTGCGTTATTCCGTCAAAGTGAAATGGTAAAATTCATCCCAGGCACGAAGTCATCTATGTTGAAAATTTGATCGAGATTAGTCATTTGATTCAAGAGTTATTAAGTTTTATTTATTTTTTATGATTCCTCCTCCTTCTCCATCCCTAAGTTTTCCCGTCAAAGTGAATAGCTAAAAAAACACTCTGAGGCTGGAAGTGCATCTACGTCAAAAATTTGTTCGAGATCGGTCGAGTGATTCAAGAGATTGAGTCACAAACATAATCACTTTCAATTTGGATCTGAAGTTTTTTGTTCACAAACGCCGCTATAAATATATAGATTTCCGTTAACTAAGTAACAGTGCACTATGGCCAGCAAACCTGACTCCTACTTTGATCACTACTTTGTGCATAAAATTCGCATTTGTATACACTTACATATATAGCATCTAAGATATAGTAAAACCTCAGCACCAAGTTAGAATGTCTAATATTTGTTATTTCCATATAATTAAAAATTACATTTCCTATACTAGTTTACTTTAGTATTGTGTTAAACTTTACGTGTGCGTGGCATACATCCACCATACAATAAGAGTTTAAATTACCAATATGTTAGTTGCGAATAGTCATGCTCTAGTTCTTATTCAGTAACGAAAAACAAATACTTGTAATCCGAAATTAATTAGATGCAGACAGGAGCTCATTATCATAAGTCTTCTTAGCAGTGTAGTAATGCAAAGAACATACTTACCTTGGATACAAACTTTACAGATTTCTTTGAAGCCTACTTTGATGATGAATCCTGTGCTTATTATGTTCTGTGTGTTACATTTGTCATTTAGCACAATTATATCTTATAAAAGAAATAAATATGTGAATCATTAGGTATTTTTTCAATTCTTGAAACATTTGCAGAAAAGCAAACTTTCTCCTACTGCTAGTATCATCATCGTATTGTTTTAAATTAATGAGATTTATTTCTGTAACTACGTAAGTGCGTCAAATACATTATGGCTGTTCTCATCTGCTAGTCCAGGTATTAGTGGCAATTTACCACCACCATAGCGTGTGTTGCGGTCAACACATCGGCTCCCAATGTCTTATTCCCTCGTATTTCAAGTAACATCCCCTATTCTCTCCAAATGCTGGATAAACACTGAAAGATGTCACTACTGAGAATAGAATTCGGGACTACACAACTAAACACTTGCTTTAACCATTGCGATATATGAGAGCACTTTCATGAATAATACAGCAAACATTTGATGTATCTGGAAGTTCCTTTTGCAACGGAAGTTCATATTGTGTTTCACTAAATGAAGGAACATGGGACTGGATGATCGCGGTTTTAGTGGTTTTAATTAGCTTTTCTAAACTGCTTCATTCGCAACACATTGGTTTTGAGTGGAAAACTGCGTTCTTTTTCTTTCTGTGAATCTAGTTAGTAATACGTTTATATTGAGTTCAAGTATTAGAACTCTCGTTGGATTATCTACCACTTTGTTCAATCTGCTTTACTGGGATAAGCTAGAGGAAATAAAACTTTAACAGAAAACTGCGAAAAAAAAACAAAATAAAATAAATATAAAACTAAAATGAAAGCGAAAATTAACAAAACCTATCAAAATGATAATAAAGGAAAATTAGCAAATGAAGCAAAAAGAGACAATTGTAAATAATGTGACAATAGCGTAACAATGTAAAAAAAATACAGAAAGTGGGTGTCGTAACGTTTGTCTCTTAAAACAATGAATGCAAATTTAATGGGAATTATTTATTATCATTATTGCACATGAAGTCACCAGCCATATCAATAAGAAACTTCTCTTACTGCAATGCAATAGATGCTTTAATGATCATTTAACTTGTGGACAGTTGATTGTCAAAGTGAAATTATAATGTAAATAAATAAAATATATCGACCTAATTGCTATGTTCATAAACTTACTTTCAAGAGTTAAGCGATTTTGTCTTCCGAAGCTGATATACGTCTATTTATTTTTTAAAAATATATATTAGGTTTAAAGGAACATCCATATTCAATAAATCAATGTTATTATGTTAAAGTTCATGTATTCACATGCACCTATGAGCCAAGGATCTTGCGTTGTCACTGTTGGCATAACTAAGATATTTTGTTAGACGGAGTAGGCATTCGATAGTATAAACAGAAACAGACTCATAGGAACACCAAAGACTTCTAATACCAATAAAGCTAGTACAGATTGTGTTCAACCAAACAACAACAAAAGTAAAAATATCCCCCTAGTACAGTTACTAGAAGAACAAGTCTGATAACAATAAAGTGATTAAACAAAGATAAGGATTATTAATAACACTATTCATAATTATCCTAAATGCAGTCATACAGAAAATAAACGAGGAACAATATTGTATTAAACCAGTCAAATCTCTGTATACTCTGATTACGTATCAGTAATTGCAAGAACTCAGAGGGAACTGTAAAGAATGTAACAGAATTCGAAGAAGCAACCAGTGTAATGGGACAACAGGTGAACGTAAAGAAAACCAAACATATGAAAGTAGTATCTGCAAAATATAAAACAAGTAAAACAAATACAATATTACGTTATAAGACAGTGTGTCCACATTTAAATATTTAGGATATGTACGACCACCTGTTGGAAAACAAGATAATGAACAGAAACACAAAATTATATATATAATATGTAATCTTTGTAAGGCCAATAGTATCATATGCCTCAGAAGTGTGTACGCTCGGTAAAGATAACGAAAATGATCTAGCATCATTAGAAAGAAACGTAATTAGGAATATTTTCAGGCCCATTAAAATTGGAAAGGAATGAAGAATACCATCCAACAGAGGAATAGATGAAATCCTGAATAAGAATAATATAGTTAGGTGAATAAAAGCACAAAGACTGAAACGGCTGGGTCATGTGTAACGTACGGAAGAAGATTGCCTTCTCAGAAGGATCACGAACGAGAAGATTTACTCTAATAGGAAAACAGACTCAAATAAAGATGGGTAGATAATGTGAAAGAGAACCTTCGGATATTGAATGTGGCTGACTCAAAGTAGACGAGGGGAGACCTGGAAAGATGGAGACAAGTGATGAAAGAAGCCAAGGCCCTTACCGAGCTCTTGAGGTAATGTATCAAAGTAATACACACGCACTTATATACAGTGGCTGATCCAGGGGGACGATCGGGACATCGCCCCCTCCCCCAGAAGAGGAAACTTTCATTTTATATATATAAATAAAACCCTCCCAGAGTTTGAAACTGTTAAAAGTAGTTCTAAGTAGCAGTATGACAACCCACCGCCCCCCCCCCAGAATTCGGTCCTGGATCCGCCCCTGCTTATATATATAATGTGTGTGTGTGCATGTGAAATCTAAAAATGTCCTCTTTTTAAAGTCTGTGGGAGTGCGGCGGCTCAGTGGCAGGGCGCTTACCTCTGCTGCGTGGAGTCGTGGTCCAGTCCTCACCCAAGTAAGTTAGTGCTGAACAGTATCGTATTTGTGGGTTTTCTCGGGGTACTCCCGTTTTCTCTACCAATTCTTTCACCATTATTCATAGCCTTAATCATCCGTCTCTCTGAGGTTAAAGAGCATATTCGTGGGATGTTAAACTTAAGGATTTCATCATTTTTTAAAGTATGTCTTATGATAATCCTAAATGTTATAATACTTTAAAAGAAAATTACAGGTTTAGTAATACATTGCTGTTAATGCTTATTATATTTTAATTGTTTAACTAATGTTAAATGAAATAATTATTATATGCATATCAATTTCTCTTTCTCTGCATCAGTTTTATAAACATTGAGTGAATATAGCTCAAATTGATCGTAATTCTTAATCTTTATTTGGAGAGTTTCTGTACACGTGTATCACAAAGAGAGCCTGGTGTTCGACAAACGAAATCGATACAATTTCCTGGATAGCTGAAAGGAGTGCTCTCTTAGTACCAAAAGAAAAATGACAAACTGTCAACCGATTTCTGTTACTTTCCAGTATCACAGATCTTGTTTGTTTTCCTTACCCAGGCGCCCTACCAAACAGGCTAAAACAAACTTACTGACTCACAATCAACGTAAGTGTGCATTATGTTTGGTAATCAATCATGAAATTATTTCCAAATGTTACTTAAAACAAAATTTTGCAATAAGTCTGCTTTACGTGAGTAACTAGGATCTTGTGCCTTTGAGATTTTCTTTCTTTCTATCTCTCAATAATATGAAAGTTCATGGTTTCTTTGCTTTTTGTTCCTACACTCACTGTTTGTTCATTTTGTTGCCTCCAACTTCCTTTCTAATGACATTAATATATTAACAAACCCAGATGACGCGAGAACAAATGTTTTAGCAGAAAATTACACTGTATGAACGACGTACATGTAGAGATTTTTTTTTTGCATAACGACGAAGTTCGTGTGTTCTTTTATGTACGTACATGGTAAAGTTTATGTTATAATGATGGAAGAAAACAACTGTGAAATAAATTACATATTTTGAATGTAACTGGTATACTGACACTCTCGTATGCACTATAAAACATTATTAGTATAATTATGATAAATTAGTGGATTGCGAATAGTGACATTATTTACAATATGTGTTTAAGTCTGTCAATATACACTTAATGGTTTCAAACAAATGTCAAGACTTTCAAAAACATTATTGATGTAGATCAGAAAGTTGCAAATTTTAACCTAAGTCTTGCGCTATATTAAATGTTAGTTTGGATATATCTATGAACCGGAATTTGATTCTGATGCTAATCTAAATTTATTAGTTTCAATAAAAGTAAATATAAACAATTAAATAATTTCAGGTAAAATTTTGTTTGGGAAAACATTGCAACGAGGTATGAAATTAAGGGAATATGGGTGTACATATTATGTTACACTCTAACAATACTAACGTATCTGTTGTTCGAAGCTCAAAGGAAGTAATCTAATTGCCAGGTGATCTAATTGGTGATCTAGCAGTTGAAAAAAAGTCATTATGTTATGCGTATATTATTTACAAGCAAAATTTTAGAGCAAATAGAAATAATCCTAAGAGTTTCAATTGCCTTAGGAATTGTGGTAATAAAATTTTTCAGATACGGTACAAGGCTGTATATCTGCTCTCTCAAAAGAAGGGGAATAGAACAACTATTTGGTGCAAATATGTATATTAGCAAGCTTGTATGCTATCATTTTGATGTAAATCTCATTGTATCTATGAATACTGTACATTTTTAAATACATTACTCCAAAGAAAATTAAACTTTGATGATTGTGCTGTATATCTAAGAACACTATAAGAGAAATCCTATCTATGATAAATGTATTATGTCCATAATATGATATAGCTATTTCGTGATGTAAGTTAATGTGTTTCTTACCTTTTATTATTGGTAAAGGATACTTCGAAATTAATATTTCTGGATTACAGTTAAGTAATGCTCGACAATTTTTCAACACTCATCGTTCTGAAAAACATGGTCCACAAGCATTTTTCAGTGGCATAGAACCGTTCTTTAAAACTTCACAATTTGATATTACTTAATAATTCTCGTATATCTATCTATAAGTGAAATCTTAATGCGGTATTTTATGATATTGGTCTCAGGCTCAAATTCCACGAGTGGATTTTCTGAATGGATTTTTAAAGTTTTCCGTCGTATTCTTGTCAATGGAATACCAGAAGATTCACATGTATCTGTGGACCAACTACAATTTCCTTTTAAATTTCTTTTCCATTTTTAATTTTTCAAGTTTCTGGTGCCAGCATTGATGTCTTTGCACTGTGCCTGGAATTCATTTGTTAGTTATTAAAGAATAAAACAGTTTTTTTCTGAAATAGTTGCAAAATATCTTAAACAAATATCCTATTTCCACTATGTCTGAATCCTTTGCAATTTTAGTAGTCAAATGAGTGCGGACATCAGCAACAAATTTCTCCTTTCCTTGCCTTATATCCGAAACACGTTGTAGTAATGAGTTAAGTACAGCTTGTATGGCTTTCAAATCACTAACATGAAAAAGATGGATGTTTGCTTAAGAAAGTGCAAATTGTAATATTATATAAATCCTAATTATAATCTGAGACATTTCACTTATTACCGTGCACGTTCACTATAAATTTCATAGAGCTTACAGAAATTTTTCATATGAAATATACCAAATCGCAATCTTCCCGAAAATTACTTTCCAAGAAGTTACGATTGAAAGGAAATAAACAATCTGCAGCACGTCTTGTAACTAATGGTGTCTTGTTAAATGATATGCGTTTGTTAAATACATGAGTAACTAAATATTATGCTGGTCGGTTCGTCGCCTAAACTTTTCCATATAAATGTTTAATGTGTACTGGAATTACTTAGGTTCTAACGCTAGTTTCTCAAAACTTTTCACTTAGTTCACTTCTACTCTTCACTTTTTTGTTTGGTACATTCTTGTAGTTCGCTGCTTGCGTTGCGTGTAATTGCAATGCGCATTGTGAGTTAATAGCCCAGCATTTCCTTAGTCCAGAAATTCAAAATTTTGAAAGTAAGCAGTAAAGATGCTAGAAAAGAATAATTCAGTTCTAATTTCATTGTTTTAGAATTCAATATTTGAACAAAAATTTTCATCGCATTCTGGTTTCGAAAAGCGTCAGTAAGCTAATAAAATATCAATAGTCACATGCTATTACAGAAAGATTTTAGTGAAATATTTGTATTAATACACGCAAGTTAAATACAAGTTAATATATATAAATATAATAAGTTAATATATATAAAGAGTTAATATATATAAATTAATTGTTACAATTTTACATTTCGAAATTAATTAAATATTCTTTTAATTCAAAAAAGATAATTACCTAACTGAAATAGAATCGCTCGTCTATATAAATTCAGTAATTCAATATGCACAAAACAATGGATATGCCAGATATATATTTTGGAAATACATATGCCAAAACTATAATTAAACTTGAAAACAGTTTATATGAGAATAGAGTGTATTAAAATAAAAACTTAACAGCAGAACTTGAATGAAGAGTGTTGGACATAATTTCATTCTTGAAAACCAGAAACTTGTGATATAATTGTTTCTGAATGCAGATGACTTGACAGTTTTCAAAACCTTGTAAATTGTTTAAAAATATATTAGAATATACGTAGAAATAAAATGCACAGATGGTGGATATTATGTTGTGATATATTAGGGATATTAATGCTTTCCTACAGGTAATTCCGTTATCTGCGAAACTGTCCTTCACTAACTACTTCAAGCGAATATTTAAATATAAATTAAGTATATCTAATACCGCATTTTCCTAATATCTATTTGAAGCACACAAACTGTTCCACTGTTTGTTACGTTATCATTATAATTAATGTTGGAGAAAAATCCTTTGTGTCAAACAAGAAGAATGTTGACATATAGTGTCATATAGGATCTTCGAAGTTGTGATACAAAATAAAATCCTATTATCAATTTGATGGTTGTTATTGACTAAAAAACATAGGCTATGTAAACCTACCTTTTTGCTGCCTACTGCACCATTGTCACACTACATTAATCATACTGCATATAACGAAGACGCAATGGAATTATAGACATATATATGTTAGGAAATGATCCGAATTTCCTCAATTGCATTATAATAGGTAATAGAAGTAAAGCAACATATCGTAGAGTAGAGTTTCTGAAGGCAAAAGAAAAGGTTGGGTTCCTAGTTTGAAGCTACTAAAACAAATAATATTTAAATAGTGTTACTATAAAATGTATTGAAGATAATTGTTTAAATTGTGGTGTGACTAGAGTTCAAGCAGAGCAGAAAGCTCTAGAGATGTATCACTAAGCTGTAAATAAATAAATAATTAAAATAATGTTCGTTGGATCGTTTATCTTGAAGCTTCCTTATAACTTTTAAATTAATAGATAAAAAATAAACTCAGAAATTTCGATCATGCAAATATTGGCAGGGGCATTTTCTGACATACTCAGCAATACCATCAATTAATTATATTGCAAATTCAACATAATATTATATATTCGCAAATGTCACTACGTCAGGTTATTACAAATTTACATATTAAAAGAAAACTTACAGTACTACACATATTATTCAGTGTTACATGCTACAATATCACACACATCGAAAAACAACCCCTAATCGAATCAAGCATTTCAATGGTAATCGAACCTTTTACCACTCACATAGAAAGCACGAATCTTGTCCGCTCGACCGCGATGGGATACGACAACTAGATGGAAACCAATGCAAAGACCTCCTAAGTTATAACGTGGTCTTCTTTTCACATTGGTATTTATCTTCTGGTCAATGCTGATTTTCTACTCTCCCGACTACATGTAAATAGGTGACAATCAGTATGTGACCCGTAAGCATATCACTATGGCAACAATATTCCGTTTTTCAGTTTGCTGAGGCTTGTTACGTGCAGAAATATAAGTATTGTAAACAGAATTTGTAAAAAGAAACTGAAGCAATAAATTGCAGTAATAATACGTTTGTATTCACAGTCAATTATCACTATTGTGTTAGTGTTTATTTTAAAATATTTAACATGGATAAATCTCTTCTAAATTTGATAAAAACGGGCAACAATTTTTTCACATGTCTGGAAATAAAGTTTCATGATTTACTATGACAAATTTTTGCATTTGAATTGCTAACTGTGTCGCAAAAGTAGCATTATAAAATATTGCTCTAAGTGTAAGAGTCTCAATGGTAGAGCGTTTACATCTTGAGCTGGAGATCCTTGGTTGGATCCCAGAACAAGTGAATTTGTGGTGGACAACATTATGTCTATGAGTGTTCTCGTGGTTTGCTCATTTTCTACCACATCTTTATCGCACCAATTTTTTCCTTATGACTTACGTCCATTAATCATCTATTTTCTTTTGCCTAAACGACATAACTGTGGTAGAATAAACTAAAAACTTGATTCGATTTCATTCGTAAGTGCAAAAGGAAAACTTAGCACAAGATACTAGAAATACAATGAGCAGGTTGTTTTTTTTTTTTTTAGTTTAGTGCCAAAAGATATATTTTCCTTGTAAACAGGCAGCTTTAACTGTAATATTGTACTGTCAAACGATTGGATAGATCCTCTGTTCGAGAAAAATATATTGACATCTTTCTGTATTTTTTTCTTCTAGGTAAGTGGAAAATGCGTCATCTAATATGAAATACAAGAAGTGCAGACGGTGGTAAGTGTATTATTATCTCATTAAAAACTTATATTTAGACATTAAATAAGTCTCGAATATTGTACAACCCCTCTCCTTCAACGTAATTTTGCAAAAGTTACAGTTAAAGTTCACAAATTAAATAATGAAAACTACTTAACTTTGCTTAATACTTTGATAAAGTATGCTGCAAGCGAAGACGATGAGGTATTAGAATAGCTGACGATGAATCATTTACTAGCGAAGGTGAATGATCAGCGATTGCTTCATAATCGGTATGTTGCGGTTTTATATCCAGCACCAGACCATTTTAGTTCCTTTCTCAGCCTTCTGCCTTGCACTATTATGCAGTTAATGTTTCGGTGGCGCCTCAATATATTAAGTGCCTTTCAAACTTTATTACCAAACATTTCTCGTGTTTCTTGTTGCAAGAAGCATTTGCTCATGTAGCGTATGTATCTAAAAGTTTAATAGATGTTTTGATATTGCAGTAATAAATTAATCCCCCTGAATTAAAGTGTTACACAGCTCTAATTGTCCGTTTCCCCACTGGTCTAGAGGCTAGCGAGCGAGCGCGTCTTGGTGCACATGGTCCCCGGATTCAGTTCTTAGTGGGACAATATCGAACGCATTACGATGGTTTGATTCCACCTTTAATTGTAGATCCACATCACTTATAGCCCCTGTGCTGAAAAGGGACGCTTATTTTCAAGAAACAAGACGTAATTGTGGAAAATGTCAATTACCCAAATTCAATGTAGTTTGCCTTAATGTGTTTGCTGTGGCGAACTTATTTTGAAACTTACTTGAAATAATTTCTCAATATCTTCATTTATAGAAGATAACAAAAATCCAAGTTGTACACTTTCCAGTGGTGATTACATAAAGTTCAAATAATAACATTAAAATTTAAGTGTTTCTGAAGAGCTTGTTTCAGAATAACATCAGAAACACTGAATGCTTATACACATATGGTTAAGTAAAAGAAATACGGTAACCAGCAATGTTAAAGTTGTTTCAGGTCCATGTTTCAATATTTCGTTTTGGCTGCGGTCGGTTCCCGTAAATGGAATTGCAGTGGGAGAAATTACAAAGAAAAAGTTTGAGGTTAACGAAAAAGGGAGATTCCTAGTTACAATTGCACTCGAAGCTAGTTTCTAGTTCTTTGAGATTTAATACTGAGATCTCTCGTCTGCTAACTGCATTCCTCTCATTTTACCTCTCCTACCAATACAATGTTCCAGGCTCTTTCCGTCGTCTAAGAGGGACAGAGAGACACTTGCGGATTCTGTGTGGTATCTCTTAGGCTGATTGTATTGTTTCAGAGTCCACTCTTAATGACATTGACTTGAATGATCCGTTTTAGGTTAGAACCCACGGATTTAGCATCGTCAAACTCTTGTCTTCCGTATCAGCCTTTTTATCATTCCTTGTTGGTAACTGGCGTCCCTAATCAGCCTTCAGAGCCATAACAGGTACACATGCCATGCTTTGTTCAAATCTTTCTGTCTTCCTCCTGAGCTCACAAAATTAGTTAAGAGAGACAGAAAGCTCAGAAATAAAACAGATGCTTGTAAGGTTGAAACTGCCCTCTCGAGATCAGAATATATTCTGAAGCTTACTTTTTAATAATGGACTATGAGTACATACAGATAGATATCAAAATAATGGAAACTAGTGTGCAATACGTAAGATGTACGGGGTCGTATCATTGAGGATCGTGTTCAGCATCTGGTATTGTGTAAGTTCTTTTATTAGTATTGTGTAAGATAACCGTCTGTAGTACGTCAGGCAGAGTATAACGGAGGCGTGGATTGTAGCAGGCAGACGATGGTATTGCAAACGTTTTTTTCATTAGTTTTTCTTTTATTATTTTTCAAGGGACCAAGTTGAGTGCGGTGTTGGTACAAGTGTTTCTAAAATGACCAGTGTGTTAGGTGTGCCACGAAGAACAGTGTTCAAGATGATGGTAGTCTGTGGATCACTTACTGCACAAGAACATCGGTGAAGAATAAATAATACCAGATGTAAATGTAGAAGCGTTGGTGACGGATTAATGAGCATTGAAGAGAATTGTCAGCAAGGACTGTAGAGTGAATGTGCCAAAATGACTGCACAGCTTAATCAGCAACTAGAACAGCCTATTGGGATAAACATCGTCCGATGCGAGTTCGATAACCTAAATATCCGCGTTTGGTTGGAATTTTAAAATCGCTGACCATAGCCACCAAAACTTTAGTGAAACGAAAATGGTGCCCAATAAATACAAAGTAGACTGTCGGTAATTTCAAACACGTAGTGTGGAGAGATAAGTCCTCTTTCACCTTATTTCCTGTATTTCTAACGGGACGTGTATGATGGAAGACCAAAAAAGCATACAGTCCAAATTGTCTTCTTCCTAAAGTGAAACATAACGTCAGCTCTGTAACACTTTGGGTCGCAGTTTGCTGGAATTCTCTGGATCCTGTGATTAAGCTCACAGAACGCATTACTGTAATTGATTTTTTCAAATATATAATTTTAGGTGGCATGCTGTGGTCCATATATTGTTTCCGAGCAAAGACGCAATCTTCCAAGATAACAGTGCTCCAATTCATGCAGCTGGAACTGTTCAGAAGTAGTTTAATTAACATCATAACAAAATACTACGCCCTTCCTATCCTTTTCAATCCCCAGACCTCAACATTACTGAACACTTGGACTTAGTTTTGGAACTCAGCCTCCGAAGCAGATATCCTCCATCCTCGCTGAGGAAGCTCAGTGCTGCAGTGCATAAGGAATAGTAGGAAACCATTCGTTACCTATAACTCCATTTCACAACAAATCAGAGCTGTTCTGCAGGCCAGTGGTAGTCCGATGCTGCGTTAATTAGGCAAGTTGCATTTTCTTCAGGTGTTTAATTATTTTCGTGCCGTCTGTACATGCTTACATAAAACAAAAACGATAAATTTGCAGAATATTGTATATCCAGAACTAGTGAAAAAGGTTTCAATGAATGTGGATTAGAATTACTATTTAACTAAAAATATTTAACGATCACAATGTACTTGACCAGGTCCGACGAGAGGGTGAGGGAGCCGGGGCTTTTTCCCTGGAGCCCGGACTGTTGAGGGGCCCGGTGAATATAGAAAGTGTTATAACCCCTGTGGTAACGAGAAAACTGCTACAAATATTTTCTGTATTTTTAAAAACATGTTCACAGTTCTCATGTTCAGAGTGAAAGGAGGGAGACGAAATAAACTAAGTATCCAACGTCGAGCAATGATGAACTCGAGGGTAAAGAAAGAACGTGGTTAGAATTATACAGCAAAGATGTATCAGATGATATCATTAATAAAATGGTTCGTCAACAAGCGATTCAATCTGCCAACTTCACTGCTGCTCTGACACCACCATTTCAGTTGCTCAACACAATTCTTGACCAAAAACTAGTCAACATTTTCCGAATGTTACTATTGCTCTTCGTATTTTTTGTACTTTACTAGGGTCTGTGGCGGAGGCTGAACGATCGTTTAGTGCACTTGTAAGAATATCCTTCGGTCATCGATAACTCAACAAAATTTATCCGATTTGGGAACTCTTATAATGGAATCTATTTTAGCCCGTCAGCTAAACTTAAGTGGTATCACAGATACATTTGCTAACAAGAAAGCAAGAAAGGTTGTTCTGTGAATTACGAAGTGTAACTCTAGTAATGTAATTAGTACATGTATTTAATATAATTAGTATAATGTAACTAGTAAATATAGTAGATACTAGTAAATATATGAGATATAGTTTGTCAGTTTTTATATTGGGCCCAATGATAAATAACGGGGCCCGAGTTGGCTCTCGACGGGCCTGTACTTGACAGGAAATAATCAATCACCACTATACATGGTCTTTGTGTCAAGAACTAGTTTGACAGTAAAGGGTGTTAGTGTCTTATATCAGAAGAATATTGAAGTTTTCAAGTCAATATCTAAGCAGTAATCAGTTGATCCTAATAATAATTGTTCACTATGAAATATTTGGCAGTTGAGGACGCCAGACAGACTAGTTCTGGGAAAACTAAACATAAATCTTGAGTCTGTTTCTTTAATAAAATAATTACAGAATAGATGTTTAGTTCTATTTTTTGCTAACAGTTTTGATGAAATACTCATATTACATAGAAAGACAAGACTCATATCACGTTCACAGAATTCAGGTATTATGCACGTAGTATAGAAAGAAGTTATAATAATAATACAGGACTTAATTCCGATGATAATGTTCTACAGTTCAAATAAATATTTTGTTATATATTTAGTTATTCTGCCCTGATATACTTCATAGTAATTTTCAGTCTGTCTCTTCACTACAAATTCCACACTCTCACTTTTCTTCTTGTTAAAGCACAGGTTGAGAAACTATCTCCCCACACCTGTTATACTGACTCAGTGATTCTCGTACGAGCAATGATGAAAAAGTACGGTGAATAATTCTCTTAGAAACAACCTAATCCTTCATTTAATCTCCTTCAAAGTAATTTCCTTGGCTAGCAATGTACTTATCCCAACGTTGAATCCATGACTGGAAGCATTTTTGGAAAGTTTCTTTGGGGAAAGCGTTCAGCTGCCCTGTCATGACCTTATCAATGTCAGAAATGATGTCAAAACGTTGTCCTTCAAGCACAGTTTTAATTTTTGGGAAGAGCCAGAAGTCGCATGGTGAAAGCACAGCGAATGTGAACAGACAACAATACTTTTTCGGCCAAAAAGTCGCGGAATCAAAGCAAGGTGTGGCACGGCGCGTTTTCGTGGTGAAAAAGGAAGCCATTTACCTATTTAATCGGCGGTTAAAATGTTTTTCACGCACCAATACGAGATGTTTAGTTCTTTGGAATGTTCTCGAATACGGTAGTCATTCGCCTGTTTGAGCAAATCATTGCCACTTTTTGCACGTTTCCATCTGCTTTTTGACGTCGAGGGATGTTACGATCATTGGTCGCTTTTAAATGACTATTTGCCGCGTTTGAATCGCACATATAATTTGTAAACGATCTTCAATGTCACTGCTTCTTCGCCACACACTGATTTAGACAGTTAGTGAGCTTCTTTGGTACATTTTTGCAGCTTAGAATAAACTTAATGTTGACGCGCGACAGACACTCTTAACATGTCCTCACTCTTCTGCCTCAGGAAGCCAACTAACATGTCACAACTCGTTCAGACTCGATATTGACTGTACCAAAGGTTTTAGGCTACTAGGCATACTAGTTGAAATGGATACAACCTCGATAGATGGCACTGTGCAATTACATTCACTATACGTTTTGATCACAGCTTGTATACTAGGTAAATTGGCTATAATCTAATTTATACTTTTATCCAGTAGTGCAGAACATGTTAACAACTTGGTATCTTCTAAAGACTATTTCCCTTTTTTCTTTGCAACGAATTGGTTTCCTCATATTGCATTTATAGGACTTAATTGAAACTCTGAAGGTCTTTTTTTATGAAACATTTATTAGATTTCCCTTTGCAGTTTTAATGTTTGCTCAGAAGCCCCTTCTGTTCTCTTCCTCTTACTTTTCTTACTCCCAATAGAATTTTAACATATAAATCAATTAGAATTTATGTAAGAGTGCGAAGATTTTAAAATATGTTTTCTTCCATTCCTGAACATAATAAATGCCAGTAACAAGACTACACGAAAAGCTCTTTCTTATATTACGAATTCATGAAAAAAGTAACTTTAAACTGATTTTTGTTTAAAAAAAAATCTTTTATGTGCCGTCGCAACGTGTGAACCATTGCGATTTACCTTTTCTTCTTTTGGGATGTTTTTTGAAAGACCTCTGTGGAAAGAAAATAAGAATGGATTTAGAAGGAGATTGAAACACAGAGATTCGGATCTTTACAAAGGTCCACCCGTAAAATGTCTGTTTTCCCAGTGGAGTGGTGTCTGAGTGCTTGTGTCTGTGTGGATGGTGAAGACGAAGGGAAGGAACGGACTTAGCTTGGCACCTTGAGTCGTTTCGTAGCCCAACATTGTAAAAGGCTTGGTCGCTGGAATAAAATGTAGATAAATCCGCAATGGGATTTTGATCAAAAGAAGTTGGAAAGAAGAAAGCGAACGAACGAGGTAGGTGATTTGGACGTGCAAAAGACAGAAAAGAGCTGGGGAAGAAGATGCGAGAAAACGACCCAAACGAAGCGTTCAATCTGTTGTTTCTTTTGGAAAACAAAAGAAATAAAGTTACAAAAAAACTATGTGATATTGGGTAAAGCTTATCGACGTGATGTCCATACCATATTGCCGAGCATAAATTTTACAACTGCATTAAGGAGTATTGCACATCTTTCTCCATAAGATGGGTAGTACGTGAAGTACAGTGTAATTAGTAATAAATATTTGAGGATCTTGAAGATTAAACTAGAATACTAAACTACTAGTTGTGGGGTATCATGGCTCAGTGGTAGAGTGCTTATCTCTGGTGTGTGGGGTTCCTGGTTCAATCGTGAGACGTTAAACTTAAACGTTTCATTTCATTTTCTTTACTAGCTGACTATCGCTTTTAGCCTTGAAAACTACCATTGGACCTGACATGAGGAGTGTGATATATTTATTTATTTTTACCATTCCTTGGGTAACTATAATGCATACTTTTCCCCTTAAGCCTTGCACCTCTTAGATATCTTCGTGATGAATTATGATACAATCACAACCAAACTCACACTCTAAATTGTCTCCGTTTATTAAGAACTGTCAAGTGTTTCTTATGTTATCTAGTCTTGTCTTTATTTTGTAGAAGTAACTAAACATGTTGAAATTTCGCAGTATACTTTGTTTCTAGTTTACGGCTGGTCTTATTCTCTTTCGCGGAAACTTTAACCGAAACACACATACACATACATGTTTCGTATCTTTTATACGAGAATTGAGGGGTGTAGATGCAAAAGTGGCAATCTCCACTCGGCCGAATTTTTCAGGACGAGAGATTAATTGATATCTCGTAAACCCCATAAGATTTTAACGTACAGATTTTTTGGCATAGTAGATCGTAGCAATATTAGAGGGTTGAATATAAATTTTCCCCAGAAAAAGCCCCTAATTTTTTGTAATTACTGTTTCAAAATTGGAGATTGCAAGTTTTGAAAATGAACGTGGACTAGTGAACTAGCACAGACTTGTTGACTCACTACAAACTAGTGAGGAAGTTTGGACCGATTTCAGGCAAGCGACACGGTCGCCATGACAACGTCTGACGCCAGCGGGCCTCTGATTGGTTGAAGTGAAGATTGTCACCGGGTAGTGGAGATTGCAAGTTTTGCAAAAATTGTGATATTCGCCTTCAGTTTTTACTGGGAGGATGTTGGTTGTGATCCAAACAGACTTCACCGCTCGATCGGGGACACTTAAAACAATACAGTCCCCCCTCTAACTCAATTTCTAAAAAAAACAAAAATGTAGATTGCCACTTTTGCATCTACACCCCTCAATTTTTCCTGGTCGTTTTGTTATCGAGTGAAGTATGTTTGATCCAGGAATTATTGTTTTTCATTGCATGATAACTATCTGTAACACTCGAAGTTAGATTACGATTGCATTATCTGCTTGTTGTCACCGTTGAATCATTTGGCCATTGATCATTTTTTGGACATTCAACTAGCCTAGTGCTGACCACGTTAATGCTGTTACTAGGCATATGTAGAAACAAATGAACGACAGCTAGCCGCGTCGTTAGAAACTCCTTCAGACTTATAGCTCATATTACTGACATTTTTTTTTTTTTTTTTTTTTTTTTTGCGTGGAGGCCGGCTCCACGAATATTGTACTACGCACTTTCGTGCTAGATGACCCTGATACATTCCCATGAAAGTCTTACTGGTGACTGACTCTTTTGCTTATCGACAGGTTGCTGTTCTTCCACTGAGATTCCATTAAAAGTTGACATTTGATTATTTTAACAAACCAAACGTCCTACCGCGAATATTAACAAGGTTTCAGAACGTTACTAATCTACTATCCCGATTTTTTTACAGATTATTCCAAGATAATTATCATTGTGCCTTTGTTACTAACGTTAAAATTCAGATTATTACAACATAATTATCATTGTGCGTGCCTCCGTTACCAACAAATACAGATGAGATTTCAGTCAACATATTCTATGTTCAGTAATATTGTCTACGAAATGAAACGAGTCAGAATTTTCGTGACGAGATAGAGGCTTTTTCATACAAACATTCATACTTTTGGAGATGAGACACCATTTCGAGGACAATTTTTCAAAAACAATCATCCTCAAGTCTCGCCTCGTGAACAACACTAGAGTTAATTTTTGACTCATGAGTTACGTAACAGGAGGCAGTGTTGCCATACTCTTCAGATGTTGCATCGTTTACTTCACTATGGCTTGTCAATTCCATCAACCCTTGACCTTCCTTTATCATCACATGACAAAAGGACACAAGTACCCAGGAATAAAAGCAAGCGTTTGTTTCGTTGCTAGAACACTACCCCACTTTTCATGTTTCATACGGATTGATCCAAAGACGAAATTTCTGTTGATTCTACTTACCTCACAGGCGATGACAACACAGAATTTATTGTGCATTGTGTGTGTGTTCAATTTTAAGTGCTGAAGTTAGTTAAAGGTTACCCTCTACCATCTGCTTCAGCCTTCGCTACATCATGTGCTTATCTGTCGCGTTATTAGAAGCCTCGAAAACGTCCTTAGTAAACATGTTCTAATGCAACACATTATTGTGAGATGTCATAAGCTATAGCAATAGAACTATGTTGTTATAGTGTGCTTAGGCCGGTACATGACATTCAGGAAAACAAGCGTTCCATCACAGCAGCCAAGTACGAAGCATTGGCAGATGTTGCAACGGAGCATTGACAGGTCACTTTGTCAAACGGATGAGTTCTTTCTGTCAAACAGATTTAAACCATGGAAACAAAACTAACCCCATTCTGTAAAACCTATTTGGGGCGATTAGCATTCATTATCCTAACAGTCTTGCATATCGGATACTTTTCTCAAACATCCCTTCTTCGTTCATGGCAGAAGCCGTTTGTTTTATAAGGACTATATACCTACTAATCTCCCCGCTTCTGAGTGTTTTCTTTTTAGCTCTTACCTGATTCGTTTTCTTGTTATGTACACTTTTCATGACTTCTGTTTTAATTTTACCTTTTGTACTTTCCGTTTTGTTTTTATTGTATACTTAATAGAGCTTTCGCTGTTTTCTATTATGTGCTTTTGATATTAGGATTTAGGATTTTAGATTTTTGGGCTTTCGGCATCTAAGGCCATTTAGCCCGTCACGTTTGAGGGATGACGTCCCTCGGCGAGCACACTATCCGGGGAAAGAGAAGGAAGAAAGGATTGGGGAAGGAAGGAAGTGGCCTGGGACCTATAAGTCAGGTACCACCTCGGCATTTGCATGGCGGGAATGAGGAAAACCTAGGAAAACCTCATTCACGGTGGCTGGCCTGAAAAAGCGTTTTACATTTTTCGACCGAGTGCCTTCACCGGGAATCGAACCCGGGACCGCTCGCACCGAAGGCGAGAGCGTTAGCGACTACGCTACTCGGGTGCTTTTGACATTGTTTGTTCTGATAGTTCTTTAATGAGTAGTACGTGCCGGCAATTTTCGTGAAAAGGATAAGTAGACTTGCCCTAGCCAATCTGTTAATATGAAAGTAGAACCAGTTTCAATATTGGATCCCTATCTAGGAAACAAGGCCGTTCCTAGACAATTTGCTGCCTCGTGCAATGACATCATTTGTTATCCCTCTTTCTCCAGAAGAACAAATCTTAAATACGCTACCCTATCATGAACATTCAAGGGGAGAGAAAGCACACTTGCACTCAGAAAGGCCTAAACACTACAAATACAATTTCGTTGTGTCTGTTCATTTTTCTTTAAATAATAATTTATTATGTTACTGAATGATAAACACACCTGCAGAGGAAAGATGGTAATCCTTTTTATACAATTCAATATCGAGCTTCAATTTCAATATATCTGTTTGCAATTCCAATACAACTAGCTCTTTTATCTTTATTTCTTGATTTTCCTTCTACATTTGTTTAAAAAAATTAAAAGGACTTGCTTCCACGTACAATAGTAAGGAATTCTTTATGACAAAGACAAGACTAGTTTTCGTATCAAAACTATGGCAACTAACTAAATGGAACAGGTGTTCGCTACTGTTCGAGAATTGAGTTCTTGTATATGACAACTGTCAAGCAATTTATGCTAGGATTTGTTTGACCGTTTGCTTTAGCACTTTCCATGTGACCTTAAACTAATAAGATTTAAATATGATTTATGACTGTAGTATTCAAATAGATAGCCAGCTCACTAAATGTAACAACTACCTAGGTATCATCATGAAGACTGTTCCAACAAGAAATATTTATTATAAATATAGTTACGACAGATTTTGCCACCCCTCGAAATTTGACGCCCTGTATATGTTGCACATGTATTAGACGAATGTACAAATGTAAAATGAAACCAACGTTTGTTTTCATTTACGAATTTTAACTCTTTATTTGGCATTGTTGCTCTCAAGCAACACCGTATTCTATTGCTTTATTCTCACAAATTATAACTTCAGGGATCATTTAATTGGCATTATTGCTTCCATATAATATACATATACATGATTTGCGGATCGCTTCTTTAGATACTTCTAATCTTCGTCATAAGGGGACAGTCAATTTTAGTATTGTAGAAGCTTTATGTCCCACGTTCCGCGAAAGTTCTTTTTCTATTTTTTTTTATTTGTGGTTTCTTGCTCTGTAGAAAAATATTACAGCGAAACTATTGGTAATTACTGAGAGCATTCTTATGATATTTTACCATAATAGGACAATGCTGCTCAGTAGCTACACATAATACCTATTTTATAACAATGTTGCTTTGAAATAAACACCCTGTATCTTGTTACCAAAGTACAAAAATACTTCAAAAATTACGAAATTATGAACAGGAAGACATGGCACAATCACAAAAGCAAACTAAATTTTAATGGTAATACTATCTATGCTTGGCAATTAAAGAGTTAACATACATCACAGTGAAAGCTTTCTGATATTGCGGCCATGACACTAAACGCCTGAAAAAGAAGAGCTTAACATCAAATTTCTAGTACAATGAGTAGAGATTAGCTTTTGTTCTAACAGTAATTTTTTAAATGGCGTGAATTAATTTCATCTGACCCTGTACAATGACTGGTTGTCTGTTCTAATGAAACAGATCAAGGGTAGAAGGCAAGTTTCAACTAGTTTAGGATTATGGAAACACTATACATCTACATTAAACATATGGATAATCGAATTATTGTTTGTATTGAGCACCTGTACAATTACGTTCAGTGGAATTCTGTTTCTAAGAGAAATTGTCACTGTTCAGTCACTTCGCTAGTTGTTGTAAAAGCATCATTTACTGCATGCAAGTAGCAACAACCTTTTACCCTTAATTTCTTGCTTTATGAAACCGTACGGTAAAGATAAATTTACATTAAAATAACACCTTTGTAACTGTCATAATATAAGACCTTTGCATATTTGCAGTTAAAATGAAAATGTAATGTCATCAGTTTTAATACTGTTTATTTATGTAATTATAATACTATAGACACTTTATCTTTGTAAGTGTGACACCAAAAGCACAGAAATTTTGTTTGCTTTTTACGTATATGTCTATAGAAATATGAAAACATATTCTTCTTATGTATGTTATGAAAATGAATGTTTTTCTCCAACTGATTAACAGTGGAAAGTTATTTTTCTTTTAAACTATTTTCAAACTACGGGAATAGCAAATATCACTGAACAGTGTAAAAAAAACGGAACTTCACAGATCGAAAAAATATCTGAAAAAACTTCATAGATCTAATATCTAGAAATACAATGCGTCGTCTGAGATTCAAGACCGCATATCTCCAATTTTGTCGAATTTGAGTTTTTGATACCATTAGAATTGTTCGAGACACTCGAAGTGTTCGAAGCACTCGTGAGTCTTGAATTGTTTGAAAGCAGCAAATAGTGAAAGATCTCAGCATGATCTCAATTTATCGAGTCTTTTGGATATTTTGAAAAGTTCGGGATTATCGGAGTGTTTGGAAGAAACAGTACGATCGAGGTTATTATAGGCGTACATAATATGTACTAAATATATGCAGGGTAAAAGTTGCCTCACTTGAAATGAAAGAAAAGTTTCTTCCCACATTTCTTTAAGACCAATATTTAAGTACAAGGCTTAAGCAGTCTGTCAGGAAAGAGAGGGAGAGAGAGAGAGAGAGAGAGAGAGAGAGAGAGAGAGAGAGAGAGAAAGGAAGAGAAAACATGCATCACCCGAACGGGGTTGGAATCCAAGACACCATTAGCCTACAAACTGTCACTTCACCGAATGCGCCAGCAACAGGTCAGGCAGAAAAAGGAGAATTCTGCATCTGGTATCGAGGAGTTAAAGTTCTGGATTGAGACAGTTTCTGATATAGGTAGAGGTAAGGAAATTCGATAAGACTGAAGACTTATCGAACTTCGGTTTTAGAAATTTATTATCCGACACTCGAAACCCTTCGAGTATTTAAGATTGTCGAAATTTTGTGTTAATATCTAAACATCGAGTATTATTGAAACAAACTTTGGGAATTTTGGGTTAAAAGCTCCCTATAGATCGTGCTGTCTGTTTGTATGTGACGTCCGATGATAACTTTCTAACAGTTTGTACGATTTTGATGGAACTTACGTTAAAATGTTTCTCTTCGCTTTCATTACACACCTATTGCTTTGTTTGCTTTATGATAAGAGGGACTAACTTGAATCCGTGTATTTGTACCTACTTTGAGCGTATTCGTGATGTTACGACTATTATTATTATTATTATTATTATTATTATTATTATTATTATTATTATTATTATTATTATTATTATTATTATTATTATTACTGTTTTCTCACTGTTAATATTACTACTACTTCTATTACTACTACCACTATAATCTTATGTCATTTTTGCATCTAACGTTTAGTATGTTTCAGTAGTATATTTCAGACTTTCTCTTTCTTCTTTGTGACTCATGAGTCATGGTATTATGTAGGTTATGTGAAGTAGGTAGATTTTACATCAAATAATTGATATGTATCAGAAAAGTTTAAATATATATAACCCAATTAAATTTTAACTACAATCAAAAAGGTGAATACTACAATGATAACAGAAAACTAAATTTCATTACATTACTAAAGATCTCTTTCCATCAAATACTTGTTGCATGCAAGTGAAAAACAAGTCAGACCCGCCCTTCTGCCAGCATTTGCATTTTCTTTCTTTTTTTGCCATCATATTTTTTCTCTGCCATTTTCTTCTTTGCTGTCATTTTGAAATGCCGATGATCACTTACTGCCGTTATGCTTAACGATTACAAACCGGGACTTGAGACAGCCTTTCTAGTTTTAGTGCTCCTTCCTATGGCCAAAATTTCCGTTTCCCGCCATCTTGAAATGCCTATGACCACATACGCAGTAATCAGATTCACTACTCTCTCCGATAGATCACAGAAAACCCTCATTTCTGCCGTTTTCGAACATTCCTTTTGGCACAGGCTGGAACCGCGCCCCATGAAATTATAAGCCTGTAAGTGGCCAAGGTCAGCAATCGTGCGACGAATCACTCGATTCGGTTACCAGTTCAGAATATTAGCGCGATTATACTTCATCACTTTCCCGTTGCTTCCACTTTCTTTTGGCCACCTCTTGAAATGGTTCGATTGACAACTTTTAGCGTACCGGTTCTGTTGTTTATAACTACAATGATAGAGTGTGTGCAAAACCGCATCGCTTTATCTGGTGTCCTTTGCGTAGCACAGACACATATGTACACTGCCCGAGCCATTATATTAGCCGGTCCCTTCTTATAGGGCGGTCTAAAAAGGACAGAAAAAATGACTTAGAATGGACGACTCGATGGCTATAAGGTTTGAATCTGAACCACCCAATCTTTTGGAAAGCTATGTTAACATCTAGTATCTACTCCCTATCCTATGAGATGGCATTGATAAATTCTAATAATTTCAAATTACAGATTAAATATAAAGCATTAATAAAATTTTTTTCTTTATACCTGACATTATTAACTTCCACATTGTTACCGGCACTTAATATTTCATGTCGACCTTGCTAGCAAATAGGTTTAGATTGCTGCACTCGGAAGTTACGGTTCTTGATTCGAATGTTAGTCAGGCATGTACAGAGATATAGATATACGAAATGGGGTATAATAATTATGTGGTTATTTAACATTATAGTCGCAGCACATTAGTCAAGTTGACTATTCCACTGCTTCCTTACTTATTTATCGTAGGATCATGGTTCATACCTAGCTTTTTTCACGATAGAGCATACTTTCCCATGTACCACTCTCTTGTCCGTATTATACACCAGAAACGGGAAAATCGGGAAAAATCCGCGAGATTTTTCGAAAAAGAAATTTTTGCATCCCTCTGGCTCGGACCTGGGTTCATGTAGAGATCTGAATTTTATTTAAAAAATACGTTGTTATGTAAACAATACTATACAAAATTACAATCTTGTATCTTGAAAACTTAAGTTTGAAGAAATGTTGAGTCTGAAGGCGACCATTTTTTCATGTATATATATATATATTACTGCGTCATTACTATTTGGCATAGAGTCGTGGTTCATACGTCTATTTCTTTCGTATAAGGCGCTTTTTGTTACGGTACTGCTCACATGTTCGTGTCATACACCTGAACCGTAAAAATCGGGAAAAACCGGATTTTTTCTGAAAAAATCACTCCCTCGGAACACTTGCGTCTCTCTGACCCGGCCCCAGTTTCACGTAGGGATCTCAAAGAAAGTTAATAAATACCCAAAGGTACGTACAGTCCGTATGCAAAGTTTCAATCTTCTATATCTTGAAAACTAAAGGCGTGAAGGAGTTTTGAAATTTGCGTTAAAAAAAACAAAAGTCACGCGCCTCCGCCTCCACCTGGCGCCGCCAAGTTGACCATTCGGTTCCAAAACGTATCTGAAGTGTTCTTTGGTCCATCTTACAAGTGCAAATCAGATGCAGACATACGCCATCTGATTGAGCATGAAAAAATATGGAGAACACAGAAATTTAAGGTGCTAAGGGCCATAAAGAGCGGAGTGAGGGAAGAGGAAACATTGAATGTCGGCAAAATTGAAGAAAGTCAGGAATGACGGGAAAAGTTAATTTCGTGCAAACAGGGAAAGAAAGTCAACCAAAAGAAAGAAACTAAACATAACAAGGGCATCAAGGACGAAGAAAGATTATAATGAGGGTTGCCATCCGGACCGCAGTGTTGCCAGCACTGCATAACATTGATATGGAAGATATAGCACAGTATAGCAATTCAGGCACGAGGAAAAATATTAGTAACACAAAAGACAATTGAAAAGACTCTATACACGTGCGTAAAAAGGTTTAACGTACCGGTAGTCGTGAGTGAATATTACATCTGTGATGAACTTCACCATGTTTTTGAATGGATGAAAGAAGAAAACATCAGCAGGTTGTATAAGGCCTGTACATTTCGGAGGAATCAGCTTTTTGTAGAACTGAACACCATCAGGAACTGCCATGTTGTAAAGAGTGTCATCCTTGTTTGGATTCCAGGAGTCAACCAAAAGCAAAACACGATCCTTACCCTGAAGATCGGGCCACAAAACTTCTTCCAGGAAGATTTGCAAATCCCGTTTGGAAATATTCGCTGATTTGCTTGCATATGCTTTCACATTGGGGAATTCAGCGACCATGCGCACTGGGAAGTTACCACTGGGTTCCGAAACAAGAACATACATGTGTGGAAGCAATGTACTGTCCATCCCAATCACCGGCATAATCATATAGGAATGCGTCGTTGCGGTAACTGAACCTACGGCATCAAAGATTGGGTTGCTTCCTTTAATGGCAAGCGCTCTGCCTGAATGCAACTCTTTAGCAAATCTCGACTGATCTGTATTAAGGACTTTTCATGTCTATATTTGTCCTCCTTCATGTACATTATTCACTCACGACTATCGTTAAACCTTTTTACGCACGTGTACAGAGTATTTTCAATTGTCTTTTGTGTTACTAATATTTTTCCTTGTGCATGAACTGCTATACTGTGCTATACCTTCCATATCAATGTTATGCAGCGCTGGCAACACTGCGGTCCGGATAGCAACCCTCATTACGATCTTTCTTTGTCCTTGATGCCCTTGTTATGTTTAGTTTCTTTCTTTTAGTTGTCTTTCTTTCCCTGTTTGCACGAAATTAACTTTTCCTGTCATTCCTGACTTTCTTCAATTTTGCTGACATTCAATGTTTCCTCTTACCTCGCTCCGCTCCCTATGGCCCTTAGCACCTTAAATTTCTGTGTTCTCCATATCTTTTCATGGTCAATCAGATGGCGTATGTCTGCATCTGATTTGCGCGACAACCATATGGCCCCTTACTTGTTAGACTTGACCAATAAGGAAAATCCGGCTTAAATACCTGTTATAGAACCTAAATAAGCGGTCAAAGACGATACTACGCCATGGTATATAAATATGCCATAAATCCTAAACGGGTTAAACATGAAAATTGTACTGGATTATGTTGTACATGTCGGATGAATGCTGATGTATATTTAGTTTATCGTCCTATTTTATTGACAGTATTGATTTAAACACTTTGGGATCTACTGTGAGAAAACTAAGGAAATATTTCCTCCCAAAAACCCTCTAAAATTATCAGTGGCGGATCTAGACAAAGGCGCTTAGACCCCTGCTTTCTTAAGTGAATAAAATATTTTAAGCTACTGTTTATATATTTTTGGAAGATTTTATAGTAAAATCATGATATACTTATCATAACCTGGGTTCTAGCTGACCCCCTGAGTTTTTACTTTCTAGATCCTCCACTGAAAGCTCCCAAAATTCTTCTCTACGTCCGCCATTGACATTAATCATAGTTTTCAAAGATGAGTAAATTTTATATGATTTAACTTACATATTAAAGTTAAAAACTTGTAAGCACAATTTAATTACTCCTTATTTTAATAAAATTACTAAGATTTAGAAATGGAAGAAATGTACAAAGATATTCCAAGGAGAAAGTATTATTCATTTATGAGAGAAAACAAAGCAGTTTTTTTTTTAAAAAAAAAAAAAGCTCATTACAAAGAAAAAATATAAATTAAGGAAAAGTAATTAACTTCAAATGCATTTTTGAATGTTGAGAAATAAAAAAAGGAGACGTTCTAGAAAGACGAAATTAATTACTAAAGAAAACAACAATCTTTCAACATTGTGAAGAAAAAAACAATTATGCAAATATAATTAATTAGAAACATTCCTTCAATTAGTAACTTTGTCTTTACATAATTTTGTTCATATTAATTCTGAGAAAATGAAATATAGCAACGAATAAGTAAAATTTACAAATAGAAACTAAACATCTTTATGTACAGTATTTTCTAAGCGAGACTACAGAAATTTTTTATTTAGTTATGTGAAGGTTAAAATTCTTTTTCAGCATGGAGGTTAGTCCATACGTAGACTACACTTAAACGTAGGATCCAAACTGTCAACGTAAGAGACCCTGTTTATTGGACTCTATCGTCCAGCGCCTGTCCTACATTAAGCACTGTTCGATCAACTTGACCTCCTCGTACTTCCTTGTCCTTGGACATAGAACGTTTGGGAGGCAGTTCAGTAGTTGACACACTACCACGTTTGAAGACCTCCACCATCTTGTCACTGTTAGATAGATATAGCGCGGCGCATACAGCTACTGCTTTTTGTAGCATTCCCATACATTTCTTACGGAGAACTGTTGTCTTTTTTTTTCACCACCTCCATTTCCGAACCGTGTCACTTAACGACACAATTTGAGTACATGCTCACGCCAAACGCTCAGCGTACATACTCCATATGATGACAGAATTTGGAAAAACATGCCGCATAGTTTCAAATGTATGTCTTGGATTTTTTAAAATTGTTTCCAGTTCGCACGAAAGAAAAAAATAATTGCCATGACTTATGAATCAGACCTCGTATATCGCTCCCAGCATTATTTTTTCATTCACTTTGTTCATAATTATTAGTAAGTAATTATATTTATTCATCTCATTTCCGTCTTTCATTTGGTACTTTTAAGAAAACTATCAATCACGATAATAGTATATATATATGGTACATGTGAAAGTGCTAGATGAAACTTATTTGATGTTGATCAAGCTTGGCATTGTGACAAATCTTGACAAGTTTAGGATGCATATGAAATATTATGGCACACACGTGCACAAGCGGAAGATTTACGAGTTATGGACCATTAAATTCGTAATTTGGACTTCCAATTTTCGGAAAAATAAATAAAGACGTAAACCTTTATTTGCTATTTACAAAGAAATACATGAAACATACCTGTTATTGTGCATTAATTTGAAGGAAAACAGTCATAAAATGAGAGGGTTGATTTGCTGCGTTTAAATGTAGTGTGTGTACTTCTAATAGTAAAGGTTTAGTAAAAAGTCATTGAAGAAATATTTTTTCGCAAAAAGACTTACTAGTTCTTATTATTGGCTATGATTTCTTAGTGTATACACTTTCATCATGTACTAAGTTTTATCTAGCGTCAAATTCGCTTGGAATAATAATAATAATAATAATAATAATAATAATAATAATAATAATTATTATTATTATTATTATTATTATTATTATTATTATTATTATTGCTTCAGAAGGATATTCGGGAGCACGGTGGCTCAGTGGTAGAGCGTTTACCTCCGGTGCTTAGGGTCCCTGGTTCGATCCCAGCTCGCGCCATGTGGACTTTGTGGTGGACAAACACCGTGCTCGTGAGTTTTCTCGGAGTTCTCCCGTTTCCTCCATTCCACCATTTCACTCATCTCTCATTATCACCGTCTCCTTTAGCCTCACCGTCATAGCCGTGGGACGTAAAACTTAAAGATTTCATTTCATTTCAGAAGGATATTCACTGCACTGACCGTATGAATTTGAGCTTGTCCATGTAAACAAGTGTGTGGTTCAGTCTATTCAACATAGGCTCTGTTGTTTCTTTTAATCTTCATATCCATATACGTAATCTATAAAGAAATTTAGAGGGATGATATTGAGTAAGGGGTTTTTACTAATGAAGCACAGACTACGACAATAGAAAAAAATCTTTAACATTAAGAATTATAATAGGTTTCTGGGCTTTCGGGATCTGTGGCTATGTTAGTCCGTCACGTATGAGGGATGATATCTCTTGACAATTACTTTACCCGAGCAGCCTGGTATCATTATGTTAGGTACTATCCCGGCATTTGTCTGTATGACTGAGGAAAACTCAGAAAAACCTCACTCAGGATGGTTGGTCTGAAAAAGCTTTTATATTTTCCGACGAAAATCAAAAATCGAACCCGGGACAGCTTGCACTACAGGAGAGCGAGTTAGCGACTACAAACAAATTATTTTTACGTATAGCCTAAATATAAAATATGCTCTTTTCTCAGTGATTGTTTGTGAATCACTAAACGTAATAACAAACTAATCACTTTAGTTGTAAATTGAGGTTCATATTTAATATAAATTATTTCGCTAACTTAAAAAGTGGAGTTTTAGTGTTACAATACTGAAATTGACCAAGCTACTTCGAATTTAACACAAATATAAACTGATATCCTCTCTTACTAATGGATATACTTAGTAATTTTTACAGTACTGTATACTTTCTCTCTGTGTGTCTCTCATAAATGATTGACAAGATCTAACTTCTAGTGGTTCGTGAACTTCAGAAATTTATCTACTGCCATGCAATTGTGTTAGGTATTTGGTTACTTTGAGTTGTTAGCCGATTCTTTCTGAACACAATATTGGTAATAAAAGACCAATAAACAGTTGTAAACTTGGGAAAGGCGATATAAAGTTTAGGGACTTGCCGTGTATATATAATCCGCATATATATGATATCCATATGGAATCAATTACCGGGAAAAGTTGGAAATGTTCCCGCTTGGATTCTTAGCTACTGTTGCTGCAAACCTGAATGATAAAAATTCCCTATATTATAAGAGTTGGTGATTTTTGTTACTCAAATTATGGAAACACAATCACTTAGAAGTAGAACCCTAATTTTTGTAGCAAGAATTGCGAGTGTGAACACACTATTCGTTGTATGTGCTTCAGATCAAAGAGACATGACATGGATGACTTTCCTTGGGATCGTCCCAACTTGGGTTTTCTTTTATAACATTTCTACTTAGTCACTCGTTCATTCGTTCATCATTCATTCGGTCTCATTAGCTTATAGCGCCCATCGCCGAGATAAATTGCAGAGTAGTTACGACTTTCTTTGACATTAAAAGGGAAGAAATAAACTAATAATTACGCATTTCACATTTGTTTTATTCATAATAATTTTATGATGAAAAACAGATTTTCCAATAGCATATATTTCAAAAGAGATTTTAATGCCATGAAAATTAATTTGAAACTCGACTTTGAATTCCAATATATAATTAATTAAATATAATTAATTGATTGAAATCTCGTCATAAATGTAATTTAATCACTAATTGATTCAAAAAGTAAAGTAAACAAATTGGTGAAGCAGTTAATTCAAAATGAACCATTAATCTAATTGATTCACTAATCCATTGGAAATACACCATAGATTTAATTAAGTAATTTATTAATACTATTTCGTAGATTTATTTGAGTAATAGTACGTTATCGCGAATGAAATGTCCACCCGAGTTGTGTAATTTCCAAAGGAAAAAATGTAAACTGCAATACTTGGTTAATCAAAATAGTCACCGTCTGTAACCACATGCTTTCCATAGCTGAGTCAGTGATTGGATGCCGTGACAAAAGGAGTCGTCTGCGAAGCAAAGAAGGTCTCCACTGCACATTTCACCAGCGATCACCATGGAATGTCTTTCTTCCCAGAAACTGTTCGAGGTTCCTGAAGAGAAAGTAGTAAGTATAGATTCCTGAAGAGAAGGTAGTCAGTATAGATTCCTGAACCATAGATGCCTGAGGAGAAGATAGTCAGTAGAGATGCCTGAAGAGAAGATAGTCAGTGGAGATAGATATCAGGCAACGCGGTTGGTGATGTAGGTTTTCATCTTGCAACTCAGAGAATGTGCACCATCCTTTGTGCGACATGTAGGCAAGCAGTGTTGGGCAATGTGAGGACACCATGTCTGTTGACCATTCCTGGATGCTTGCGCATAAATTTTCGGTCCGTTGTATGCGGTAATCTGTATCGATGATTTTATCTTTCTGAGAAAAACATGATGGATCCCCCACGTCACAGACTATCACACCACTAACACCATGTTTTGAGGTTGGAAAGGTAGTTTTATTAGGAAACAATCATGATCCATTATTGTCCGCATACAATTGTCCATTTTCCATCTGAAGTGACAATTCAATGCAGGAAACCTTATCGAGTATTTCTTACACTCAAAGAACTGCATATTCCAAACGTCAATCGTAGTTAGCCTATGTCAACTCATGTGCTACTCCTCAGTTCATCTAATTGCATGGAGCTGCTGTCGAGAGTGGTATAGGGTATACATAACACGAGGTACGCGGTGACTTAGTGATAGATCTTCACCTGTGGTGCGTAGGGTATCTGGTTTGATCCAAGCTAGCGCTAAGTGGACTTTGTGGTGAACAAAACACCGTGTGCGTGGCTTTTCTCGGGGTTCTCTCGTTTCTTTCCACATTCTTCATTCCACTATTTCATTCATTTCTCATCATCACCGTCTTCTTTTGCCTAACCGGTATAACCGTTGAACGTAAAACTGAGAGATTTCATTTCATTTCATATAACTAACACGTCTGCAGTAGTATTAATATTTTTCAGCGCCGAGCCTGCATAAGACGTGAACCTATAGTTTATAAGGTGGAATACAAACCGATGTAATGCGTTCAAATTCCAAGACTATCGCACAGAAAGTCAAACTCGGAAATTCACGCACATTTATTTATTTATGTATCCAACACAACAGACTCTAGGCCTAGGTTACAGTGTTGTTCCTTAAAAATACATTTAACCATAGTTTTATATATATATATATATATATATATATTAACAATGTTATACATTTATATATTTTCATTATCACATATATTTTTAAGGCTGTTCTTGTATACTGTCTCCGACATTCCAAAAACATTTATAACATATATTCTTTCAATTGCATTGTAGGAAACACTCATCCTCCATATAGGAGACTTAGCAAGGATATTGTTGTTGACTTTTTGCAGTAAAATGTACTGCTATTTCCTACGCGGATTTTGCCTGACGGGACATACAGTTGAACCTTGCTGTAAGATTAGGAAATTCAATTTTACCATGTAGTAATTTGTGTAAAAATAAAAGATCCGTATATTCTCTCCGTTGTTTCAATGTGTTCATATTGAAATTTTGTACTATTTCTAAATATGACTCATATTTTCGATACAGCCAGCTTTCTATAAGCATGTGATTTCAAGAATTTTCATTGTATCTTTTTAATCATATCTGTGTGTTTTAGTGTTTTTGGTGACCAAGACAGAGTCGCATATTCTAACTGCGATCTCACAAAACAGAAGTAGAGTTTCATTTATGTAGCATCGTTTTGAAACTCTTTACCTATTCTCATAACAGAGCCAAGATTTCTGTATGAATTATTAATAATTGTTTCAATGTGATAAGTAAAATTTAATTTAGGATCAAATAGCATTCCTAGATATTTAATTGAAGTAGGTGTCTCTAAAATAGTTCCTTCAATAGAATAGTCATATTTAATGGCTTTTTTCTTTTTTGCGGGTAAAGGAAAGAGTTTTACATTTATTCACGTTCAACTTAAACTTGTTATTGTGACATCAGTTCTCAATATTGCATAAGTCTATTTGCAGGTTTGCGCAGTCTTCAAGCGAATTAATTTTGGAAAATATTTTAAGGTCATCAGCGAGTAGAAGAGTGTTAGAATAATGAATGCAAGACGGTAGATCAAGCGAACAAAGATTTGAATCTTGAGGGACTTCAGATAAGGCTGTGAGATTTTTAGAAACATATATTTTGTACATGACGGCCTGTTCACGATTTGCAAATAGGATGCGAAAAAACTTTTTGCTTGCATAGAGAAATTAAACGTCGTTAGCTTTTGTAACCGTACATTATGGTCTACCAGATCAAAGGGTTTTGAAAAGTCAGTATAAATCGCACCCACTTGACCCCCTCTATCTAATTCATTTGCAATAAAATCTGTAATAATAGCTAAGTTAGTTGTGTAAAAATTTAAACAATTTCCTTCATTATAATATACAGCGGATGGACAAAACATAGAAACACCTGAAAATTGTACATACCTTTATTAACAGTGAACAGGACCACCTTTTAGAACGGTCTGCAATCGACGGAGAATTGAGAAATATAGGTCGCGTATGGTTGTCAAAGGAACGTAGTATCATTCTTCCGCCAAAACAGCCGCAAGTTGTAGCGACGACGGTGGTAAGTAGCGGGCTTACACCTTGGTCTCCAAACCTGACCACACAAGGACTCAATGATATTGAGACCTGGCGATTGTAGAGGTCATAGCAGATGTGAAACTTCATCTTCGTGCTCACCAAACCAATCCTGGACAATGATTACCATCTGGGAATAAAGTTTGCAGTTAGTCACCAAAATGCTTACGTAGTCCTTGGCAGTGACAGGTCCATGAAGAATGATGGCAGAATACAAAAATATGGCTGCCCAAATCATCGCTGAACCACCGCAGTGCTTCACACTTGGTAACAGACAGTTTGTATCGTACGCTTGTGCTTTTGTTCTTCACACGTAAACTTGACCAGCAGTTGGAAACAACGTAAAGGAAGACTCATCGCATCAGATGACAGTCTTCCACTTCTCCGTTGTCCAGCTTTTATGGACGTTGCACCACTCTCTCCGTATAGCAGCATGGTCAACAGTCGCGAGTGGATTGGGAATTGCAGATAACGTTAACCTGCTTACGAAGTTCTTTTCTGACTGCTTTTACGCTAACAGAGTTTGTAAGCATTGTATTCAGCTAGCTATGATCTTTAGCGCCGTGGTGATCTTCCGCTTGGACTAATGTGCGTCTGTTTCTGTAACGCAAAACACACTTGTATCCACGCTGGTCCTTCGCTGATGCGGTTTCCCGGAACACTCGTAGGCAGTCATGATCTTCGAGAATGTGCCTCTCGTTCCACCAAACATTTCCGCTACTTTCTTCACGGAAGCTCCCACCATACGCGCACCGACAATTTACTGTCTTTGAAACTCTGTCAGCTCAGACATGATTCGGGATAACCTAAACGGACGGATCGTTGAACGGTAACTGGCCCTGTTGTATACCTTAGTATGTGCCGATGATCACTGCGACACCTACTATTCAGACGCAAATCATGTTTGAAATGGCTACCTCTTTTATATCAGGTTTTTCCATACTTTGTCCATCCCCTTTATTTGGACATATCAATAATCGTGGAATGTTAAAACTTTTACCTTTCCTAAATTTAATCATATGTATCTCGGGCTAATATAACGTGAACTATAAAGTAACGGTTATATGTTAATATCACCATGGATTAGTCACTTCTATACTCTTTATGGTTTCTAAATGCCTTCTCAATTTAATTTTTCATTTATGTGGGAAATATTGTATCACGATACTTGTATTACTTTCCGTATGTACCACATTATACTCTTATCGAATACTTATTCCTAATATATTTTTCCGTTCGTTTCGAGTGTTACATCTTAGGGCATATTCTAGGTATTCATATATAAAGCTGTTAAATCTGAAATTTCAGTGAACCATCTGGTGCACTAAAATGATTATGTCTTTTGATAAGTTTTTTTCGCTTCTTTAAAAGCAGTGAAGTCGTTTAATAGGATATTTTTATACGGTTCTTGAGAATGTTGAAATTTTTGCCTGGAAGCTTGCTTATGGAAATATAAAAGATACAGTAGTGATCTTGCAATACTTGGCATAAGCATCAGTATTTTTTTCTTTAGAAATCGTACACCACGTGGGAATCGCTTTTGTCAGTTCCGGTTTCCCATGTATCAGAAGGGAGTCGTTCAGAATCATCGTTTCAATCACTCCCGACAGACACATTTAGAATAAATCAAGCACAGTATGGCATTTCGCCAAGGCAGCTGCATTTCTGCACCATTTACCGCTTCTTTTCCGCCCCAGCTTCTTATTCTGAAATATTTTTTTCTTTCGTCTTTCGCTCAGTTTCTTGAAGCCGAGAGAGAAGGATTGGGAGATTTAAAGAAAATTCTTTCGATCCTCCTTCCTCCCTCCCTTTACACCCGCCCATCTTTCGCTTTCTATACGACGCCCTTATACTGCGCTTGATTTAAATTGCGGATGCGTAATGCTTTCTCCTCCTTTTCTTGTGTTTTCTCCCCGCTTCTTGGTAGTTTTGCTCATTCCTACATTTTATGTATATATTTCTATGCTTCCCGTGTTTCCTGCCGCGTCTTCAGGGACTCTTGATGATTCAATTCTTGACACTTCGTCATGAAGTCTTAGAAAGTATCTGCAGTGTTGGCCATAGTGTTTCACAGTACAAAAAGAACAGCTGTTAGATATATATATCTTTTGCTTTACTGTTCTCTTGTTCTTTCCGCTTTTTTCTCTTTGTTTTCTACTTCCTTCTTTTTTGTTTTCTCGTTTCATCGTTTCACTCTTACCACTATTGCCTTCTTTTCTGCCTGTTGATCTTTCTACTTAATTCATTTCTGTGAAGGCTTCTTATTTCTCACAAATTAGGCGATAATTCTAGAAGTGCTATTTTCTAAATTTTATTTCTAATACTTGGTAAATATTTTTACAGCACTCTTAGTATATTAAAAAGTCCAAAGATAAGACATAACAACTAATGGAACTCATTGAGTTTAGGAAAATGATACGGATAGGTGTAAATTCGAGAAAATCGAAAAGAAACTATCATTTTGCAAACATGGCACCTATTAAAATGAGCTGATAAGCTATGATTTACGTCTGTTCGATAGTTCACAAGATAAACTTAAATAAAGCGAATTTCTGAATTCTGTTTTTGCAACAGATAGCCTTGATAATCGTTATTATACGTGTTAGTTTCAAACTCCAACTTAAGTAATCCTGCGCAAATTCAACTTAATCATATGCTTAAACTCAAGCCAAACTAACGAAACTCGATTTTTTATTTATATGTAAAATTCTCAACTAAATTGTCGTTTTTATTCGTATAGTACCTACCATTAAATTTAAACACTGCAAACTTGACTACGTGTAAACAGTGTAACTAACTCTATTGCCTATGGAACCCAGAAATTTAAATTCCCGTTCATTAAAGCTCTTGATCGATTTCTGACCTTAGCTAGCTGGATCCAATTTTTTCTTTGTATTCCTATTTCTGCGAGATCCATCTCAATATTGTCTCCCATTTGCCTGTAGGTCTTCCTAATGGACATTTTCAGAATGTATTTCCAGTTTAAACTTTGAAAATGATCCTACTTTCTTCCATTCTGGCTAGATAATCTGTCCACCGTGAGCCTCCTAGACTTGGTAAACGATGTTTGGTAAACGGTACAAATTATGCTGTTCCTCGTTATAAAGTTTCCCAATCCCTTTTCTCTGGGATCCAAACATTCGCCTCAAGATTTCATTCTCAAATACTTTCTATTTCTTCCCTCAAAGAAAGCGACCATGTTTCGTCACCGTACAGTACAACAGACATGATTTTTTTTTATATCTTAAGCTTAAAATTCCTCGACGGAATTCGCGACAACAGAAGATTTTGAATTAAATAATAATACGAAGCTGCTTTTAGAAGACATTTAATTTCTTTGTGGATAGATTTTGATTTTTAAACAGCATAAACATAAACTAAATTAAACATTGTAATACCTGATTTCCTAACAAAGAAATGGTAGAGTAAATTATAAAAAATACGAGGACTTTTTTGTTAAAGAAAAATTAAATAAATTCTTATATATAGTAAAAAAAAGACTACTCACTAGAAATTTCAGATTCATCCGACAGATGTCAGCCGCTGTAGAATTTTTGCTACGCCATCTGATAGGGGGATATGTAACTTCTACCACTCTTGCTTCAACAGTAGAAAACGAAAGATTATCTCTGAAGAGTTTGGGAGTCAATCTATTGATTGATATCTTCACGTGTAACGATGAATTTACTATATAGCTATTCGTACTCAATTTTCTACTATTGAAACAAAGGTGGTAAAAGTTACATATCTCGCCATTAGATGGCAGCAAAGATCCTCCAGCTACTGACATCTGCCAGAATAATCTGAAACTTCTATTGCGTCGTCTTTTTTTACTGTCGACCGGAATTTATTTCATTTTTCTTGATCACAAAAGTCATATATTTTGTAGTTTATTCTACCATTTCTTTGTTAGGAAATCAGGGATTACAGTGTTTAATTTAGTTTGAGTTACGTTTTTTAAAGATCAAAATCTATACAAGAAGAAATTAAACGTCTTCTAAAAGCAGGGAATTCGTATTATTTAGTACTGTTGCGAATTGTGTCGAGGATTTTGAAGCTTAGGCATATACATAAATCTCACGTAATATATTCTCGCTGTGGATGACCCACATACTTATTAATAATGGTGTCTGGATTAGAATAGCCCTGTAAGGTGCTCATCCACTTTATGTTTTTAATATTCAATACAATAAAATAAGATAGCCTAGGTTAATTACCGTGTTGTTATTGTGTTTACTCATAAGTTACTCTTTAAACCATAATCTCCTGCAATAGGTTAAATGACAATTGGTAAAACTATGAATATTCATTACTATAATGCCGAGGTTACAACTTGTGACGTTACTGGTACTTTTAACTATCAGTTTAACACCATTTTACCATAATTTATTATCACTATACCGTGATACTTGAGAGTTCGCTATATGTACAGTTCGCTAATATGGAATCCTTAGCTCGCTTTTTCGTATATAACACTGTCAATGTAGGTGGATGGAGAAAATACTAATTTTTACTAATGGATTAGTTGTTATAAACGGAGGCCTGGGCTATCTACTAACTTATTCAATAACTCAGAACACTGTTTGTTTGCAAGAAACTTTAAAAGAAAAATTCAATTTTAGTCAAAACTCTTTTCGTTTTGGTTTTAATAGTGAAAATAAGGAATAAAAGTCTCTTCTAGCAAAGAATGAAGTAAGAAAGGAACAAGAACATAATAGTAAAACAAAATAGAACAAAGGAACGCAATAAAGACAAAGATAAGTGGAAGAGGAATAAGCATACCAAAAGTTGTGACTTAATGTTTGTTTCTTCTTCTTCCCTTTCCTCCGCTTCTGTTCTGTTAAAAAGTTTTCTTCTGTCAACTTCCCAATAAGGAAAGGACAATGAAATAATTGAAGTTCATATTCCCACGAGAGAATAAAGCGATTCAGGACTGATTCGCATTTTGCTTCGTGAAAATTGCGTAAGTTGTCTTCTCTACTTTTTTTCTCTCAATCTCAATTTTCTCCCTCTCTCTCCTTCTCTGTCTTTCTATTCCTTTTGTTTTCTTTCTTCATGTAATCTTTTCTCTTTCACTGTCTTCTTGTTCTTTTCTTTTGTTCTAACTAGTTTTGCAGGGTTTCGAAACGCAAGCCACGTATGCCAATTTTAGTTTGAAAACGAAATTATAACAGGAAGAAATAATTCTCTTTTCCCTTCCCTTTCTGTCTGTCTTTTTCCACCTACAATATATGTATTTTCTATTTCTATTTCCGCTTTTTAATCTTTGAAGGTAATTGTAAAATTTTTATATGCCTCATGTGTTTCATGTTTTCGCTTGACTGTTTTCCTATGAAGATATCTTGCACTTTATTATAAGCTTCCATAAATTGACCTTTTTGTTCGTTTATATATTTCAAATTAACATTTTAATTAACGGCGTTCTTGTCCATTATTTCTTGTGTTTGTTTATTGTATATTTAGAAATGTGATAATCACAGACACACAGACACAATAAGATTTAAAAACTTTTAACATACAGTACCGCTCAAAAGTTTTCGAACACCCCGGCGTTTTGTAAGCATCTACTATGATCCTATTATTTTGGCACGAGAACTTTACTGCCTGCATCAGAAGTACTCCTCTCTATAGCATCAAATTTGACGACAGTTGAATCGAAGTCTGAGAAGTACTGCAGATTGATATGTCAAATCATAATTATTAATATTGGAACCAAAAAGAGACAATTTGATATAGATATTGCATAGTATAAACGAAAGTGTGGCAGGTGACGCAAGATACTAGTTTTGTTTGGAACGTGTATACATAGAGGGTCAATGTAGTGACAACAATTTAAAAGAGAAAGTAGCCTCTCAAATTTTGCAGTTCTTTGTACCTATAGCTTGTAAATATGCTAACGTTTAAAACACCAAAAATAATATACATTGAAAAGTTCTTGCGATGGTTTCGTATGCTGGATTGTTACTCGTTGAAATAGTAACGACGAGCATTGCATATACACTTCCACTGAGCGACAATTGAACAGAAAATTATGTATATTGACCGTTGTATACTTTTTTAAAGAATAGCGCTTTTACCTTTCTTTCTAGCCAGCATGACTATGAGGTACAGATAACTGCAAAATTAGGAAAACTATTTTCTCTTTCAAATTTTTGTCACTGCATTGACCCTCTATGTCTACACTTTCCAAACGAAACTAATATCTTGCCTCAATTTCCACACTTCTGTTTATACTGCAATATATATATATATATATATATATATATATATATATATATATATATATATATATATATATATCAAATTGTACTCTTTGGTTTCAATTTTACGAATTATAAATTGACATATCATCTGCGGTACCTCTCAGACCTCGATTCAACTGTCGTCAAATTCTATGCTTTAGGTAGAAGTACATCCAATGCAAGGCAGTAAAGTTCTCGTGTCAAATGAGATCACAGTAAATGCTTACAAAAATTTGGGGCGTTCTTCGAAAACTTCTAAGCGGTAGTGTATATTTTTTTAATGGTAACGCATTACTTTCTTTTAGAAAATGTAATAATTTTAATATTATTTCCAGAAATGTAATGATCCTTTTTATAAATAGAATAAGCTATTTTCTGCAACCGAATAGATACTTGTTTCTGGTATGGTGGTCCTGAATTCTATTCCCAGTGTGAAAAAGGGTTTTTTTTTGTTGACTTAACTGGCTGAGAATTTGGTGAGTTATTTGAATTGAAATGTTATGAACTTTGAGGTAGAAAGGTTGAAAAAGTTGTGAGTTTTTGCGGCCACTACAATTTAGCAACTGAAAATAATTTAATCGACAAGACGTAGGATTTCCTTTGTTATAACGCAAAATAATTCTATCTTGAGTCTTATTTTCAGTTCATATTTACAAATTCTACAATAATATTAACGAAAAAAGCCTATTAATCGATAGACCTCACTAAGGTGTTCAAAACTATTTGGCTGATTGTGAATCCTCATGCGTAGGTTTCCAGAAAATCGATAATTATTTTTCTATAAATCTACAATGTGATTCTGTATGATCACTGTGTCACCTATGAAGATGAAACTGATAATGAAATATGCAATAACCAAGCTTTTCTTTATGACATTACGAAGACCGTAATATACAGTATGTTTAATGGGAAGTATCTCTAAATTATGATTATAGTTTAGCTTTTGATTTCTGCTTAAGAATAATATTGTTATATATTAACTAATTGGAATCAAAATCCGAACGGCAACATCTTGCATATACCCATACGTAGCTCAAAAATTAATGATCATTGCTAGTTAGAGGGGCAATTGAGTATATGCTCATAATGAACTTGAGCATTTAACTCAGATAATTGCAGACATTACGTCAAGATAATGTCTTAATTTATTAAATAAAACTAGAAAAATCAGATTTAGTTAAATATTCAAAACAGGTGCTGTGGATTCTTGGCTATCTTTCGGGCAATATCTAATCATATTCAATCAAAAAGTGGAATTTTAACAGAAGAAAAGATTAGCAATTATGGTCGAATATAAGCAATGCGTTTATCATCAAGTCATGAACCAGCTCTGTATTCACCTAATTCGTTCTGCGAGGATGGCAGAGTAGATTTCACCTCTTCTTTTGTCACTAGTACACTCTCGAGTTCTCTATTAATTCAGTCCACCTATCTTCTCTTCCTAGTTTTTGGTGGCATCATTTTTTCCCGCTTACCTTAGCATTGCAAGAATTTCCTGAATGCTTCAAGTAGGATGTGTTTCTCTTATTAAGTCAACCCACTGCTATGACATAGGTCTTATTTCTTATTAGGAATGCTCTATTTGCACATAGTTTTTATGTTACTAAACGATTTCCTTAATTGTTCTGAAAATAAGTGAACGACCCGCAGTACCACTCGATATATATTAAAATCGAGTAAAACTATTTGTATTGCGTTAAAAGTATATCGTTCTTTGTCAATTGATGTAGTTAATAGCTTGTATGTTGATGGGGCATTTTTATTTACGTACTGTCTGTGAGACAAGTAAATAAATAAACATCATCCTATTAGAGTCAGAAGAAGCTGCCATCCTCCTAAATGAGTTAATAACTTGGACCATTTAACCAAGGAGTGTGCGTAGTACTTCACCACGATGTTTCAGTGGGCTTTGAGACTGGCTATTGTAGCAACATTTACCAGAGAAGAGCGATCAATGTCTCCCAAATGATAATATCCGCCCGGTGTAGGTCGGATCACCCAGTGGTACTTACTGATTATATATGGTGTACCTCTTCCGTAAAATAAGATAGGCAGGACCTGATAACCTGTCATCCTTACCGGGGGAGGGAAGTCTTCGTGATAGCTCCGAAATGGACGACTAAGACGTGACCTTGGGCTCGAGAGGTGGAGGATTGACCACCTGCGCGGTACCTCTTGGCGCATGTGGAACGATAAGTAGGTAGACAGAACCAGAACCGAGTCCGCCAGGGTTCCTGGTTTGAGTTGGATTCTGCTGGGATGTGATCATAGCCTGGAATTCGCTAACTTGAAGCTGTTTTCCAAGGGGGAGCTGACTTGCCTTAACGCTCGGATGCCGCTCCTGCATATGGTGGTAGGTTTCCACTCGCTATGGGAGAAGCATTAGACCGTAAGAGCATAGCCAGGGGCATCATGTCAGATACTTTTACAGTATCTGACCATTCAGTGTATTTCTTCTGAATTTTATTTTTCGGACGGGCCATGCCAGTATGGCTACTCATTGATGATGATCAAATGGCTGCGGATGGACACTCGAATTATCTTTTTATGTGTGTGAAACATATATAATAAACATAGCAGATTATTGATTTAGGTCTTCTAACAGGGGCATATACTCCTAGCAGTGACGGTATACTACATGTAATAGTTAACTTATAGGGAAAACAAATATAAAGGAGTTTTCTCTGTTTCGTTTACATACAAATTACTTTAAAATGAGATAAAACCATCCATTGGTGTATATTGTCAGGAAATGGTATCTCCTTGTCTATTCTTTCAGATTTACTGTTTAAATTCTTCGATAATGTGCTATATGAGCTATGAGCTATTCTATGAGCTATATGAGCTATTCTATAAGCTGAGCTATGAGCTATATGAGCTATTCTTCGATAATGTGCTTGCTATGTTGAGCATATTACAAAATATGCTATTAAATTACCTTTTTTTTTTTCAAAATCCTGCCACTTATTTAGCATGTGGCTTTTTCTACTTTTGAAAAACTAGTACAATAGTTGTAACGCATTTCTCAAACTAATATAAATTTTGCACTTAAACACACACAATATGCAGAATGTATGGTTGAAATTAGATAAAGCCTCCATTCATACCGTGATTTTTAGTTGAATCACTTTTTAGTACAAATATATAAATATATAGAAAGTAAAATTGGTAGACTACAAAATGGACTATTATGAATGTTATTTGATGTATACAACAACATCTGGTGATCCTATACAAGGTCCACCAGTGAATCGATCGGGTCTTACTGTTGACATCAAACTAAAAGTATTAGATTATAATACGGTGACATTTTTTAATTGAAGATCATACCTTAGCATTTGCAGAAACAAAACCCATCATTCCACCGAACATACTACTTAATATGACGTTCTTACGATAGCCTTTATTGTGCCGCACATACTTAGCATAGATCTCAGTTTTAATTGTCGCTGCCCATTGTTCAAACTTATCTTAAAACTAAAGTTAACTTTTAAAAAGTGCGTGAATATCAAAGTTCATTGAAACAGTAAAATGCTGACAACTCATAAAATGTGGGTGAAGAGAATAGGAGACCACTTCATAATTCTAAAGCAACGTTGTGTGGCGCTGTTACGGCCTTCATTGTTATCGATCCTTACTTCTTTGAGGACGATCGCGGAAATGTTTGGACAATAATATCTGAGCGTTACACACACATGTTACAGGATAATTTCATTCCTTGTCTCCAGGGTATTTCACTGAAAGAAGGAAACTTTCCAAGAGTTGAGTTTGAGTGTTTGTGTTCTTATGCAACACTAAGACTTCTAAACACAGACGGAACTTGAATGCGGTGCAGTTGGTGGGTACACAATCATGCAGTATCAACCAGCACAATATAGGCAGGGTCGTCATTTGGAGAGGACAGAGGGAGACAATTGTCCCCCGTTAAGTCTAAGTAATCCATATTATTTTACAGATTGTGTACTAATATATTAATACATACACAAACCTGAAAATTCTTATGTTGGTGGAGGAACGTGCTCCCTCTGAATCTGAAATGATGCTACTGAGGCCATAGAGCCATTTTGCACTTTGCTTGTTCGGGCTCACGCTCACTTCTTTCAACTGGGTTGCGCTTACTTCTTTCAACTGGACTCGCGCTCACTTCTCTCAACTACGCTCACGCTCACTTAATTCATTGCAGTCGGCTTACTCGGGCTTGCGCTCAATTATTGAGCCCGAGCTGATTGAGGATGAGTGCAGAGTTCGCGAGCGTCGGGCTCGCGATTTTGGACATCTATAGCACACCGTAACCCGTAACCACAATATCTCGTGTCCAAGAGATCAAAATTGCAGGATCATGTCACTGGTCCCTGCTTTGCTTATAGAGCTACAAGTCGCAGTTCAAATATTGCAATGGTTATTTTGCGTGTACTTGGTTCTAGACATCTCATTTCCAAATATCACACAAGGATTGCCGGACATAAATTTTACCTTAGAAGTGTTCTTTAAATATGAAGTTCAAAATTGGTTGCGAGTGTAATATATATATATATATTCCACTCACATACATATTTCAATCTCCATATTGAAGGAACACAATGAATATTTCTTTATCTTATATCTTCTTGTTCGCTAATTTGTTGTAACGAATTTTACTTCGTGCTGATAGCAGTATTTTAATATTTTATAGTAATTATAATTTTCTCCCTTCTGAATGTGGCCCCGCGTAGCGTAGTCGCTAACGCTCTCGTATTCGGTGCAAGCCGTCCCAGGTTCGATTCCCGGTTTGGACACTCGGTCGAAAAAGTGTAAAAACGCCAGCTACCCTGAATGAGGTTTTCCTGAGTTTTCCTCATTCACATCAGGCTAATGCCGGGGTGGTACCTAACTTATAGATTCTAGGACGCTTCCTTCCTTCCCCAATCCTTCCTTTTTCCTAGATTGTGTGCTCGCCGAGGGACGTCATGCCTCAAAATGTGAAGGACTAAATGGCCTTAGATGCCGAACGCCCAGAAATCTAAATCCTAAATCTCCCTTCTGAATACGCCAGTGATCAGGAATACATTAATGTAAGAAATGAGATCTCAAAAAATATTCAGGTAGAACTGGAATAGTTTATTTGACGTATGCCGTATGTAAAGGAAAGAAAATGCTGAAGTTCACAAAAGTTCCCTACATCTCTTTTTGCGTTTTTTGAGAAAACTATTTGTATCTGATTCATCCATGCAAACATCGGAGACTTTTGCATAATATGTGAATATATAAATGGGAAAAACTATCTCTCAGACATTTCTGTAGATACATTGTGCTAAATGACTCGTATATAAGTGAACTGCTTTCGTAAATTCTGCGTTTTTGTCTACGTGCATCTTTCGTTCTGAGAAGGTTATTTCCCTGTTCAAACAACGGTGTCAGCAAAGATTTTTTTAAAATTTAACTTACTAACACCAACTCCTTCCTGAATATATTCGGTATGTTTTCAAATTCAAGATGTTTGAATTCCCTGTATTAAAAAAAAAAAAAAATACTTTCACCATTTAGTGCGCCTATAGGAAGACGTGGATCTATAGTTTAATGTATGATGCGAACCACATGACCTCAAAGTGTGAATTGAACTTGGTTCCTTGTCACCATAGGCAGGAACGCTTCTTTCTTAGTATTTGAGGAAAAAAACAGACATTTTCGGCAGTTTTTAAAGTTTGACGTTTCACGATTTTGCTCCGAGGCTAAGGGAGGCGGTGGTGACGGTAATGAACAAAATGGTAGAATGAAGAAAGTCGTAGATAGCGGGACAACTTCGAGAGAACCTAGAACTCTTAATATTAAAACCGCGAACGCGGGTATCAACAAATGTATTAAAATTGAAATTCAATTGATTTTTGGAACACTAAATTCGTGCAGAAGACTGTTTCTTCCTACCTAAACATTTGTGGTTTCAATCGACGGACAGGAGCTAATATGGAATCTGTTGTAGTATCGCTACATAATAAATAAATAAATAAATAAATAAATAACAGATAAATGTTTCTTACTATCTATTACTATATTTTGTTTTTAGATGATGAATATTGAAAATAGAAAACGAAAAAAAAAATTCTACAATTTCCGGAGAATAATGAGAGAAGTAAAAGATGTTCTAGAAAAGTTGAATCTATGTGAAAAAATCTCTCTCTCTCTCTCTCTCTCTCTCTCTCTCTCTCTCTCTCTCTCTCTCTCTCTCTCTCTCTCTCTCTCTCTCTCTCTCTCACTCACTCTCTCTCTCTCTCTCTCTCTATCTATCTATCTATCTATCTATCTATCTTTCTTTCTTTCTTTCTTTCTTTCTTTCTTTCTTTCTTTCTTTCTTTCGTTCTTTTTTCTTTTTCTTTTTCTTTCTTTCTTTTTCTTTCTTTCTTTCTTTCTTTCTTTCTTTCTTTCTTTCTTCCTTTTACCATTTTCCCCTCTTGTGATCGATCTGGAAAGCATAAATGATAGACTTATATAATTTCTTTTACAATGAGGAATCAGAGCCGCCAGTGGATTTATGCTTCGGACACTAAATTCATATAGGGTGGTGTAAGAATAGTTGACGTATTTAAATATTTAATTCTACAATTAGTAATGAAGTAAAAATGATTACATTAGTACTTACTGGTTACTTCATTCCTGAAAAAGTGTCTCAATGCAGCACATGTTCAATATGGGCACTTTTACACCGAATAACGTCTTCAAGGCCGCTGCACATGTTTTTTTTTTTTTTTTTTTTTTTTTTTGACACATCTCTCTGCAGAACTGTACAATGCAAGCTCGAATTTTGAAAACATTTTATGGATTTAATTGGTGAATCTCTTCTTTAAATACTCTCAGAGAAAAAAAAACTCATAAGGTTTTAGATTAAAAAAATAAATATTAAAAACATTCGTTCGCTTCAGTACGAGAAACATGCGTATGCAGCCACATTTTTTCCTGACAATTCAGGATTGCAATAAGCTTATTTACCATTACACGCCTAACGATAACCTTCCCTGACCTTCACTATTCGTATTTTCAGGCACTCAAAAAGGTGTTGTTGTGTTGTTTTACGTTTAACACAAAATATTTTTGTCATTCTCTAATAATTTCATGTATTGGTGCGCCACCTGGTATTACCAAACATTTATCGCTATCGTTCACAGTTTTTACAGTTTGCTCCTCAACATTGAAACCGGAAACGATAAATTTCTTCTTCTTCCGGTTCGCAATAACCTATTCCTGGCAGGTTGAGTCCAATATTACGAATTCCTTAATCGCTCTCAGACAGACGGACAGAGCTGCTCCACAACATAATTTACTTATGCACAGCATATTTTAGAACTCGAAAAAAGATGAACGATGTTTGCTCTCGAAGTAACCAATTTCTTGTAACTATAGTGAACCAGATTCCTGGATTTTGTTAGTCGTGTTTCATGTATGCTCATACAGAAAGAAAGAAGCTCCCTTTTAATTTATGTCTCATACATCTGGGCCCATATCGTCTTGAGGAAACTAAAACTCTTGCTAATCAAACATTTCCCGGAGGTTTTATCGTGGTTGGAAAAAGTGATTTATTTTCATCATTAAGAAGTACTAAACTTCCCTAAGATTATATATATATATATATATATATATATATATATATATATATATATATATATATATATATATATATATATATATATATATGTATAATACTATTAAACAGTGTAACTTCTCTTGAATGAGCCAATGAATCAAATGTAGTTAGTCATAACAACCATGTTAGATTTATCCAAAATATAGTGCTGAATCTATTCAAAATTAAAATTTGTGGAATGACCTAAATTTGTGGTCAATGCTTAACGATTTAGATTTTTAAAAATAAATGAAATCTTTGAGTTTTATGTCCCATGGTTATGCCGGTTAGGGTAAAGGAGACGGTGATGATGAGAAATGAATACAATGATAGAATGAAGAAAGTAGGAGGAAACGGAAGAGTCTCGAGAAAACCCAGGAACACGGTGTTTGTCCACCACAAAGCCCACTTGGTGCGAACTGGGACCGAACCAGGGACCAGAGGTGAACGCTGTACTTGGATGGCACATGATCGCAATTTAGAATGACAGAATCACAGAATGTGTACAGCTGCCTTTTATAAATCCTGAATCTACGACTATATACCGTAACAATATATATGCACCCATGTTTGAAAGTACTCTAATACGAAACTAATTATTTTAGTTTATCACTTTACTTCTTTCGTGCCTTATCTTTTTGGTTGTTTGTCTTTTTCGTTCCATTATATCTGTTGTATTCACTACGTTGAAATAAATTCAAAGCCTTCCCAGCCATCTTGACGAAAGTGAAAGAAATTTGCTGACCCTGCTGCATTCTAAAGTGCTTCCGTTTGTTTGCTCTGCGTACTTTGTTTGCGTCATTTAGATCTCTCGTCCAAATATTTGGTAGTCTATTCTCAGTGAGCTTTCTTGACGTTTCGAAAAGGAAAGATTTTTGCTGGCTTCTTCTTATTTCCGTTTCTACAATTTCTTTCAAACATTTGCTCCTCCTTTTCCTCTCTTCACCTCGTTTCTATCTGATTCTTTTTTCCTCTCTACATCGTTTTCTTTTCATTCACGCTTCTGTGACGAAGATGATAGAAGAAATCTGTCAAACGTGGCAAAAGCGAATGAATCTTCGAAAATGACTGTCTGTCCCTTGTCTTGATTGATTACAGACACCAAAATGGCGGATAGAGAGTTTGAAAAATAACGGAAGAAATGGCATAAAAATGGTTATTTTATTATTTTTTTTAAAAAAGAAAAAAGTGGAGATGAAAGGGTGAATATTTCTCTTGTGGAAAGCTAAGGGGGGTGAGTGGTTGAGTTTGTAAGAAGGGGGGCCAACGCCCACCACCTGTTTTGCATGATTTTCTTTCCTTGTCCAGCATTTTCTTTCTCGTTTTTTTACTCATCATGTTAACCTTTGAAGATTATATTGGTTTTCATATTTTTTCTCGCAGCTTACAGGTACATTAATTTTCTTCATGTCGAAAGATGAAATGGTTTATTTTTCAATCACAGTTTTCCCTCTTCTTTCATTTCAATTTGTCTCTTGAGTTAGCTCGTATTTCATCATCACCTTATATTTACATTAGACAGATACTCATATATTAGAAATAGAGTGTTGCTTATATAAACAGGATATCTCTGAAGAAATTGTAGGTATTGGAAGGAGTAGTGTACTTATTTTGAGGGGATCAATGAAGGAAGCGACGCTCTCTTCTTTTAGGTCATTAGCAGTCGTTAAACACCCGTTGCATTTCTATACCGAACACACACCTTCTTCTACAATGTATTTAATAACTTGGAGATGTTTTTTGTGTAATATGTTGGTTTCCTCTCTTTCTTTGACTTTAACCCCTTACCACATGCCGTGCCATATATGACACATACCCTTTTTTTCACTTTAGCTTTTTTGTGATTTATCAAAGGCATCAAATGACTGTTTTATCTGCTGTGTAAAATATTGACGTGTGTGAATAAGAGATTTTGGTGTCATCTGGCATGTTGTTTGTGAGTTGTAAGTGTGTGTCATATATGGCACTTAGTTATTTCTCGTCGGAATTAAGTGAAAAATCTAAAATTCAATGTTTAATTCATTTTTCAAGTACCCATATGAGGATTACCAATACTGATTTTTTTCGCTAAAAGAAAAAAAAATCATGCAGCAAGGGGTTAATGTCCTACGATTATGCTATTTAGGATAAGGGAGACGATGATTAAAATAACTGAATGATGATGGAAGAATCTGTGGAGGGAGAAAGTGGAGGGAAACTGTAGCACCCTGAGAAAACCCTGAGAAAATTACTTGTGGTACCCTCTTGATGACACACTTCGTAATCCGCTGCGACCACACTGAAAATAACACCACCAGTTATCGGCACTATATCGATCTGTTCTTGAGGGCCCAGTGGCTCACTGGTAGAGCGCTTAACTCTGATGCCTGAGGTTTGTGGTTCAATTCCCGGCCAAGGAAGATTTTAGTGGACAACATCGTGCTTATGGGTTTCCTCGGGATACTCCCGTTTCGTACCAATTCTCATTCCACCAATTCTTCCATTATTATTCACTTACCTTAATCAAGGTCTTCTTTAACCTAGTAGGCATAAACGTAGGACGATAAACTCAAAGATTTTTATATTTTCAATCTATTCTTAAATGTTAAGGCCATGCTGAATCACTTGGTAGGATATTTTATCTGAAGGAACATATGAATTGCAATGAAATACGTTTGCAACAACTATTTATCATTTTCCTTACAACACAGCATTGATGAACTCTGGGGCCGCGGTGGCTCAGTGGTAGAGCGTTCACCTCTGGTGCTAGTGGTCTCGGGTTCAAACCCTGCTCCCGCCAAGTGAACTTTGTGGTGGACAAACACCGTATGCGTGGGTTTTCTCGGGGTTCTCCCGTTTCCTCCCACTTTCTTCATTCCACAATTTTCATTCATCTCTCATCATCACCGTCTCCTTCAGCCTAACCGGCATAAGCGTGGGACGTAAAACTCAAAAATTTCATTTCGATCAACTCTTTTGCAGTTATATAGTTTGCGTACACGTCCTCTGCTCGGGAGTTCTAGTTTCGATTCTCGGCAGGAGCTCATGTGATTCAGATCCCACGGTAAGCTGTAGGTCCATACCTCATATAGCCTCACTACTGAAACGGGCACTAAACCCAAACTCAGCCAAACAACCAATAACATTATCGTTCATACTAATACACTGTGGTAAAGACAGTAAAGATGATCACACGAGATTTACATGTGGGGGATTTTGATTTTAACTTGCACCAATAGTATTTTTCACAGAGAGATAAAATAACCACTATACGCACATTTTGGCGCTGCAAAGACATGGTCCTTTCAACCGCACTGGTGAATGCAAAAAGCACGCTTCCAGGACATTATGTGTTATGAATGACGTTTGTTTGGAGAAAGAAAATGTTAATTTATCGTGCGGCTTATCACTGTATAGAAAAAACTTAAAAGTGACAATGATACTCAGTTTCACGCTTAAGTTACACATAGGCTTTAGATATCGAAAAATTCTTCATTAGCCAAAGTATTTTAACCCTTTTAGGATTTCCACTTTTTGAGGTAAATTTTAGGCTATTACTCAAACAACTACTGCTTCCTTACTATTTATCGTAGGATCATAGTTCATACCTCGTTTTTTTCAGGATAGATTATACGTTCCAAGGTACCACTCGCTTGTCAGTATTATACACCAGAAACGGAAAAATAATAAAAAAATTCAAAAAAATTTCGAAACTTTTGTCCCTCTGAGTCAGACCTGGGTTCACGTAGGGAAATGATTTTTTAACATACTGTTATGTATATAATACGTGTACAAAATTTCATTCTTGTATTTTGAAAACTGAGGCCGGGAGAAATTTTTGAAAATCTAAAGGTGTCCCATTTTTTTATTATATATATAGGGTGTTTCAAAACAACACCGACAACGTTTGGGAGGTGATTTCTGACACCAAGGTAAAACGATAAGTATAGACCAAGTTGGGTGCACAAATGCTTCCTTTCGGAGTTATAGGCTGTCGAAACCATGAAAAAATGAACTTTAAAGGTCCATAGCTCCAAAATTATGGGACCTACCATAGTCGGGTCAAAACTTTATTTCGGAACTAGTATGTGCCCTATTCAAACTTCCATGTTTCAGAATCCTGTGGTACTTTCGCAACACTTTTTATAGAGGTAGTTGATGAGTACTTCAAATTATATGACCGTAGCCAAACTCCCCCTATAAAAAATGTTGTGTTAGTACCGCTGGATTTTGAAACATGGATTTTTGGATATATATATATAATATAATTTAAAAATGTACTGTGTCATTCCCATTTGTCCTAGAGTCATGGTTCAAACAACAATTTCTTCAGTATAACGAACCTTTTCCAACGGTAGTACTAACATGTCCACATAATACACCTGAAGCGGAAAATCAGAGAAACACACGGATTTTTTTTAAATCCCACTAAAATACTTTGCTCCTCTGGTCCCGGCCTGGGTTAACGTAGGGATCTGAGTTTTTCTCTGAAAATACGTTGCAATGTACATAATACGTGTGAAAAATTTCAATCTTGTATTTTGAAAACAAAGGGCGAAAAAATTGTTAAAAATCTGAATTTAGCCTCTCTATATATATTTACACACACATATATAATATTATTAAAATTTACTGCATCATTACTGTTTGGGCTAGATTCATGGTTCAAACTTTATTTTCTTCAGTATAACAAGTCCTTTTTAATCGTGTCCGGCCTCGGTTTCACGTATGGATCTTAGGAAAATTGAGAAATGCCCAAAGGTACGCACAATCCGTATGCAAAGTTCCAATCTGATATCGTGAAAAATAAAGACTTGAAAAATTTCTGAAATTTTCCTTAAGAAGAAATAAAAAGAAGTTACGTTCCTCCGCCCCCATTCGGCGCCGCCAAGTCGCCTATCCGGTTCTAAGATGAATCTGGGGTGTTATTTGGTCCATTCTTGACTTGAATAATAAAAGTCCGGCTTAAATACCTGTTATAGAACCTAAACAAGAGGTCAAAGACGATACTACGCCATGGTAACAAAAGTTACCAAAAATACTAGAGGTGTTAATGTGTAAAGTGAAGGCTATTGTAGTGGCCTACTTACTGGTTCCTGGAACTCCAGCGACCTTGCTCAATTCCCTCAAAAGCTAAAGTTTGTATTATTTTAATCATACATGAGGGGAGGATTGTAATTTTCTACAAAACTTCAAAGCAGTTGATTACCTGAAATTAGTGATGCTCAGGAACATACCAGGGGGAGGATCCTGGGGGATTTAAACCCTCTCGAAATGCCAACTTTTCTGTAGATTTAGTTTAATTTGAGGAATAATTTTACAAATTTTAGAATAATTGATCCTCATATTGAATTTGGACACTTCGAAAACCTTTTGGCATCCTCAAATAAATTCCTGTGTGCTTCTCTGGTGTCAGTAACCACATTAAGCCAACAGGAAATTAAAGAAGTGCAACAAGTTGAACGTATGATTAATACAGCGATCATTGTTTATTATTAATTAAAGCATTTAGTGCATTCTAATATTCACATGACATCACAAAGTGATTGAAATCATAATATGACACATCGATCAGCTACAGTTTAATCTTTGCTATCGTTTTTTATTTTATTCCAGTTAATTTAGATAAAACCAAGAAATGGTACAAGGTTTTAATAATGTGTAATATATAAGTAAAATATATGTATGCATTAATCATGCTGCATAAAATACATTAATCGTGCGCCGAATGTGCTTCTAGTAGTGGTTATTTTAGACTCTATGGTATTATCTTTCAATTATAAGAATAAATATATAATAATAAAAATATACAATAATAATATAAAAGAATATTTTATTGTCGAATTATAAACAATTGCCACAAGTGTAATATGTTGCCTGGGAGTTCTAATTAATTCAGTTCATTTTATGGTTTCATGCGTTGTTCTGAAATGTACTAGAAAATCAGCTAATTTTGTTAACTCTGATCTTGTGGGTAGTAAACAAAATTTTCTAATATCTATGAGGAAATCTACTTGTAGTGCAAGCTTAATTTGTTTCCAAGAAGATTTAAACTAGGTAAGTGATTCAAGCAAGTAGCAAACACTATGTGACAATTATTGTATATTTTCACTTTCCCTTAAATCCTCAAAAGTTTGTAGTTACGGAATGTTCATGACCTTGGATTTTGTACACAAACCATGTTAGTTCAGCATAACGATCCTTGGAATCAGAGTTTTATATGTCTCAGAACCCTGTTCCAGTTCCAAGATATCTTTTTCTCTTAAAATAGATTTAAGAGCCTAATTAATTCATTCCAGGATCCTACGAACCCGAACTTTTAAAATAATTTTAACACTTAAATAAAATCTTTTTAAATTCAGTTCCAGCTCCAGCATCCTTCCTCTAATTCTTATTTTCTCCTCCTCTTATTCTTATTTTCTCCTCCTCTCATTCTTATTTTCTCCTCCTCTTATTCTTATTTTCTCCTCCTTTTATTCTTATTTTCTCCTCCTCTTACTCCGTTTTAGGATGTCGACATCTCCAATCTCTTCCCCTCCCCAGGAATCAATTATTACTTTTTAAAGCCCGTTTCGAATAGAGCTAGTTTTTATTATGAACATAGAAAAGAATAACGCAAAAGCATAAAATTAGCAGCGAAAACCACAGATATTTTCACTACAGCTTGCGATAAAGAACCAAATGACAAAAAATTGTGATAGCTCTAGCGCTGGGGGAACATGCACATAAACACGCTCGAACAATGATTGGGCGTTCGGATTCCGCGGCAAAATTTGTTCGAATATTTCGTTCAGATTCCAAGTTGTTCCAGTTGTGGGATGTTTGAATTCCTGAGGTAATATTACATTAAGTTAATGTAGAAAATTATTTTAAATTTAAGTCTGAAAAGTTCATTGTTGTACTTTTGTCTTGGTATATGTAAGTTGTCCAGTGTACTTCACTGATGGCTGAATACTTTTGATCACGAATTTTAGTAGGATATATTAAAAATAGTTATGTTAATGTCTCGTCTAAATGATATCGTTACTTGACGTAGTTAATTCAACTAAGCTTTTTCTAATAAATGCAGTCATATTTAAACAATTCGGATTACCAACTTTCCTTAAAAGAGCTGCGTACTCTTGTTCTGAACGAAACTACGACCCGCTCGGGAGAGTAATACTCCCAGAAGTACGTTTCTCCGCGCGCTACTCTAGCCAGCTGTTTTACGCGCTATCCTAGCCAGTTGTTTTAAGTTGGTCACAAAATTTGTATCATGAAGTACAAGGGAAACAAAACTAGCCCTATATCATGGAGTACAAGGGCATAAGTACTACAACTACTTATCTGCACAAAAATAAATAAATCACTTTTTTTATTATTTTCATATTTTAATTTAATAAGTGTTTTAAAAATGTAAAAAAAAGAACGTTCCTCGGGCCGGGTTTGAACTCGTGCCAAAAGAGACTTAACGCTAGCCCATTCGCCCACGAAGGCCGATAGCAGCAAGCATTTGATTTCTCCTATTTTAATGCAACGTGGCAAAAAGTGGATAACGCCAATCAATCAGAACTGTGTTTCTCGTTTCTACTTCTGGGAGCGTTACTCTCCCGAGCTAGTCCTACGAAACTAAATTGTACAATGATGACCTCTTCCACTTTAACATCATTGTTTCAAGACAAAATGCTAAATTGCTTTACATGTGGTTATGAGAATACAGGTTTTTAAAGACATACAGATTGTCAGCTCTTTCTTCTTTTAATAGGATAAAGACAACTTTTAGTAAAAGACAACTTTTAGTAAAAGACAACTTTTTACATGATGTCATTCCTAAAGAAAGCAATTTTTAAAAAGTGAGAAACGCTGTCAGCTAATCTCAAACTTCTTCTCCAGAACCCGTGGTTCAGTCCTGTGATACAGCACTTTCTATTTATTTTTATTTATTTATTTATTTAACAAGCACCAGATACAGCTCAGAGGCCATTTTATACTGGATATCTAACAACAACAACAACAACAACAATGGAAAGGATTTGGGAAGGTGTCGGCCAGAGCCTGTTTAGTAGGTACCATCCCGGCATTTGCCTGGTAGAATTGAGGAAAACCCTGGAAAACCCCAGTCAAGATGGTCGGCAGCGGGATTCGAACCCGCGACCTCCCGAATGCGAAGCCAACGCTCTACCACTTGAGCTACTTCGCTCGGTAAAGTCAATGTAGGGTAATCCAAGGCTTTTGGTTGAGATAAGGTAATTCAGCACTTTTGAAGTCCAGGTAAGGTAATTCAGCAATTTTGAAGTCGAGGTAAGGTAATTCCGCAGTTTTCAAGTCGAGGTAATATAATTCAGTTTTTTTAAAGTCGAGGTAGGGTAATTTAACACTTTTGGAGTCAAGGTAATATTGTTCGGAATTGGTTATACTGTGAAGGTTGAACTTGAATGATATTCTATGTCCTCCAGTTGCACCAAACTTATGTCCCTCGTGGTTAGGTTAACCTCGGTGTTGCATAAAGACTCAAACAAAAACATCAAAATTTTCCCTAATTTATTGGCCATGAACTCTTCCCTATTTTTAATTGAGAATTTCAATAAATGCTTTTGTGGGATGTGTTATATACACATACGCGTATTCCTTCGCTTTAAGATGTAAGTGGCCCGTACTGGCAGAATCACTGGAGCGAAGGGAAAGAGGGAGACAGAATAATGATTCAAATTTCTTGTAAGAGCATTATTCCGTACTTTTACGCTTGTATCGAAATAAAAAAAAAAAAAAAAAGTACCGTTCATCGTTTCCTGAAGGTTTTTCTCATCCTTTTTGTGCTGTTACGCCGTCAGCTGGTGATTCGGATTCTGGGTCAGTTGATATCATTCCAGAGAACGGTGCTGGTGTGCAGCCTTTGGGAAAGTTGATCCATAATTTATGACAAGTTCTGCTCGTCATAGAGGGAAAGGAAAGAGAGAGAGCGAGAAAGGGAAGCTGTTGAGAGAAAGAAGAAGCGAAATAACTCTCATTGATATAGACGTTGATGATTTTCTTTGATTTTTTTTTCCTCTACGGTTCATTCTGCCCTGTTACATAAATCCACACCTTCTTTTACGGAACAATTTTCTTTTTCGTTGTCTCTAAGAAAAAGAAGGCACAAAAGTGACATGATAATAACAATAAAATAGAAGCAGAGGGGGAGAAACGACCAGATGAACTTTTCGTATCTTTCGGAATCAATTTTTTGAAAATGACATATTTCGAAACCAGAATCAGACGGACATTTTTCTTTCACTTCATTTCCCACTATGACATTGGCGTGAAGAAAATGAAGAATAAAGCTTTAGTGGAAGACTGGGTTTTGTGACAAGATAGAATGAATATTCAAAATATAAAAAGTAGAATAAGATAGTTGCATAAGTATCTTATTATATAAATGAAATACAAAGACAGTTAAAACACTGATATTCTGGAAGACTGTCCATGTTTTAATTTTGTTAAGTGGAGCAGAACTGAAGATAGAGGTTCTATTTTAGAATAAAATTAAGATAACTTAAAATTCACGATTTGTGACAGGTTACATTTATATGGAATACCAAATGGAAAAGTGGAAAGTTAATGCAAATGCCCTTATTATGTTCTTACATATATAATATCTAGAATATTTTACTAGTAACAGTTAAGAGTGAACCAATTTTGTATAAATTGTGTTTGAAAAGTACTTGAGTGTTCCTCCACTTCAAAACTTATCTCGTTCGTCACTCAAGAAATATCTGATTCAGATGTTTGATTGTTAAACAAACTATACATACATTTACAAGCTAGGTAATAATTGTAAATTATTTGCGTTGTAAAGGCCGTTATAGTGACTCAGTGTCTCTCTCATTGTATTGATACGAGAGCCCTGAAATGTGTTCTCAGGGAAAGTACGCTGTCTTAGAGTTGTCAAGCGTAAAACATGTTTGGTAAGATCACACTTATTCAGTAGTTGGTAATATAATGCACTGCAAAACGATTCTTTGTAGTTTTTTCTTCTTTCTGATTATCCTGTGCTGTGTGTTCTAGCTCATACTTTGTCTTTCGACTGTTCAGAAAACTAGACACTCATTTTAGTTACTTCTATTATATTACATAAGACGTACAATATCACTAAACATTAATCACCATTATAACTCGAACTTTCCCATGTATTGGGATGGGGAGAAAAATGGTGTCTAACCATCCACTTTGTAGCTTAAGGATCGCGAACTTTCATTGGTTGTCATTAATTCCCATTGTGCAATAGAGCAATCAAGCCATTTTCGTTATTCATTTCCCTGTAATCCTAGTTTATATTATTCTCCCATCTTCTGTCTACCCAAAGAACCCTTTCCCGTGAAGCTTTAAAACTAGAACCATATATATTGCTCTAGGAAACACTTGGGGTCTTATGCAGAGATGTTCTGACGCGTGATTAGTGCCATACTAAAGAGTTCGCCTAACATGTGTTTCCTGCAGTAGTCAGGCCTTTAGCATGACGCTAATCATACGTCAAAATGACTCTGTATAAGGCCCTTGGTCTTTATTCTATTTTGAAATTAACTACAAAGTTTTATATTCATAATATATACCATTTACAACTATGCTTTTTAGAGTTTTAATTTTTTCGAAAATATGTTATTGAGTAAATTTGTGAGAAATAACATTTTAAGTATAGTTAAGATGAGGATTGCCTGTCACATTTACTTTTCAAGATTCGACCCCATTTTTAGTCATATTCATTCAAGTTTATCTTCTTTTTCTCTCTTATAAGTACAGAAGGCGAGTAGTAAGATTATGCAGGGTGGTCTCAAATTCGCTTTCCCCGAAACAAGTAAGGAAAGAAAAGAAATAAGCGAGCTTTTTTTAAAAAAAATAACTGGCACTGGTGTGTCTCTTAGTGGGCTTTAGTAACCATGTTTTCGTACGTATTTTGTTTAAGAATATTTTACTGATTTTAGATGTGCCGAATAGTACAGATGTTGAGTTGAATCGCAAATCAACAAAGGGACGTGTTTTCGTGTTAGAAACACAAATGTAGTGACAGCACACTTCAGGAGATTTCCAGGTGTGGAATTATTATCACTATGAGAAACCGGAACCAAAGGTACAAGGCTACAGCTTCTATGTGGGATTAACAACGAAGTGTACGATGTGAAGGAAACACTGAACTTGATGCTCAGAGCTGTGTATCTAACCCAAAGAAGTCCACTACCAGAAGACACACACGTGAGCTGGGATCGATTCGTACTTCTTTAAGGAACAGGTTAAAAGATTTGAAGATGAAACCTTACCGGCCAATGTTTCTACATGTTGCACGAATGTGATCCGGACCGGTGCGTTGAGTTCTGAAAGTGGCTTCTCATTCGGAACGAAGTTAACCGAGACTTCCGGAAACTAATTTTACAGACATATGAGTCCTTATTCAAGACATGAGTTTGTTTTATTAGAATGATTATAATGGACACCAAATCGTGTTAACATTCCTGGTTTTACTGTCAGGTGGTGTTCGAAGTGATGGTGTCTTAGGACCATCCGTTTTTAAAAGAACTGTTACCAGTGACTCATACCTTCAGATGTTGCAGGAAGTTGTCATTCCAGATCTTGATAATAACGCTCGTTATGAAAACATTCAGTTTACTTGACAACACGATAGAACATAACCTCACTTTGATATTGTAGTGCAAGTTTTCTTCAATCAACATTTCAATAAATGGACTAGTCGTCGTGGTATGACAGATTGGCCTCCCCATTCATGTGACATCACACCATGCGACTTCCTCATGTGTGGTATTGTCAAAGACGAGGTATTTTCCAGGCAACTGCAGAATTTGGATCACTTGAAACAGCTAATCCAACTCTCATTTGAGAGATTGGATGATAATCCTCAGTTGTGTTATGATATTTGCAAATCAATGCAAACGAGAGTTAGAGTTTGAGATCGATTTTGAGTTTAGCGTTCCTCTTAGCAGCGAGGCTTATGGAACGCGGGCTTACACCTTAACATGGGATTCGAATCACAAGAGCTCCCGCCGCGAATCGAATCCAGGTTTTTTATGGCAAAAGCGCGTACAATAACTCTTTAACCAAGAAGGAATAAGCTGAAGAGATGTACTTTGTGCTTTGATCATACTGGGGACAGTTTAAGCAGTATTTGTAAGTACAATAAAGATTGTAAAGTCACCTTGTTCATTTTACTGTAGTTCTGTATGTATTGAGGAAAGCGACTTTGTGCCCAACGTTTGCTTATTTGTTTTCTTTCTTTCCTTGTTTTGGAAAATTGACTTTCTGCACACCCTGTATATACAAGGTAGACTATTCATCTTAAAACGTCGTTGTAAAAATGAAAGTGAATTTTTTTTTTTTTTTTAGTTTAACGTCTGTAGAGTATGCTGTTTTAGGCTAAAGGAGATGATGATTAAGACAAGTGAATGATAATGGAAGAATGTGGAATAAAATTGTGGGAGGAAACGGGAGTACCCAGGACGTTGTCCACCACAAACTTACTTGGTCGGGGATCGAACCACCAGAGGTAAGTTCTCCACCACTGACCCACCGTGCACTCCAAAACTTCCTTATAGCTTCTAAACTAAAGTATTTAAAAAAAAGTTGAAGTTTTGTATGATGCAAATATCGAATGAGGCACATCGTTCGACATTCAGCAGTACCACCAGGTAAAAAGTGTTACGAACGTAGTTATATTTTATTTTCAAATGGGACTATTAATTTCTGTCTATTATATTTTAATACAATAGAAAATCCAACCTTGGAACGAATGAGAAACAAAAAGAAATGTTTTAAAGTTTTCTAGATGAAAAGTTATCTATTCTGAATTCATGAAGTGTAGTAAGGTGTTCCCCAACGAAAATATCAAAGTTAGGAAATCGTAATACCAAAGTAAATTATTCCGCGATGACTTCAACGTTTTACAACAAATATTATATATAATATACACACAACTAGATATTTTAAAACACCAAACTGTTCCAGTTACAAATAGATTTACTTTAGTGTTCATAGAATACGTCAAGTTCAAGAATATTAACCTTTTTTTCTTTATGTTCTGCTTGGAGTTTTAAAAGAGGTGTTCCTTTCAAACACCAAAACTATACGAGACGTACATCTACAGTTTAACTTGGAATCCGAACCATACTAGGTTTAACTAGAAATTAAACCTGAGTTGCTAGTGTTGAAGGCACGTACGTTGGTCTCATAGGTAGTAGGAACTGCCTTGCTTATACAAAACGCATAATGCATATAATTATAAATATAGCCATAATCACTACCATGTTAAGTAAACAGGGTTAAATTTCAAGTGACACTTCATATGGTGTTGAGATACTTTAAGCTGCAAATTTAAGTCTCTCATGTATTTTCTGTTAAAATATCACCCCAAAACTACAAGTACAATTACTATATAATCTTAGATTACTGTCTTATTGGCAGAACAAATGATAATTACTAGTTAAGTGTGCTACATTTCTTAAAAATGCCGCAAGCAAGTGAAATGTGCGAACTAATCTGGTTTCCCTAGAGTAAGAAATTTAAATTGGAGAAAATAAAAAAAATGAAAGGGCATGAGAAGGAAAAGGATGCTAATACTGGCAACATTGACTTGTTTGCTGCAGGCAAAGGCGCGATGGTATTCAAGCGGAGATCGCATTGCAGAAAACAAATGTGTAAAGTTATTCATCATGCAGGATTTTTTTTTTTACCTATCTCCCCTATTTCCCCACTTTTCGTTTTTCGATAAGGAAAAGAGGAAGATGAGGGAGAAAAGGATAAACGTCCATAATTTATCCGCCACCCGCAAGCGGTTCTTGATATTGGTTTCCTCCTTTAAAAAAATCCCTTTTCTGCCAAACATCCTACTCCGTAGAAAAAGAAAAGCCAACTCTTTTCCCATACCATTGGAGCAACCAACAACTGTTATTTTCTGCCTTGTTCTACGATCTTTTTACCTGCTTCTGTTACGAACACTAAAACTGTGTGACTGGAGGCGGTGTTGTTTCCAGCACCTTCCTTCTCGGCTTCTTTTGATTGGTCTGACGTCTTAGTATTTTTTCTTCCTTGTTTTTTTTTTCTTATTATTTCTCTGCTCTATACTTTACCATTTTTTTCTCTCCTCTGGCTCAGAGATATTTATCGGATGAAGAATCTGTGTTGTTGAAGATCTGATATCTCATCATAAAGCCTCTTCGTGTGTGGAGAACAAGAAACACACACACAGAGAAAAGTGTATACGAAAAAAATGAACAAGATAGATAAGAAACTTTTTCTGAACTTCTTTCTCTTTACTTTAATATTTCTCTTCTAAGATCCAATTTTATTTTACGAATGAAATCTTCTAAGAAAAAAAAAGTGGACGAAATATATTCTTTTCGTCACTTTTGGCCTATGTCCTAAGAGAAGAGATTTATTATGTTCATCCATAATATATTCATAGACTTTTTTTAACGAAAAAAAATCTTTTTTCTTTCCTTTCTAGCGCAATAATATTTCTACAAAATATGTTGTAAGTGATACACGATCTCATCAGAGACAGCTTTTCTTGTGAAACAGATTTATAAAATACAACGATATTTCCTGAAAATGAGGGTTCATTTTGTCAGTGATATAAAAGAAAGTACCAGTAATAGTAGATATACAGATCGTACAATTTCCTCAATAATCTCGAAATGAGTCTGCCAATTTTAGTAATGTTTTCTACCGTGTCAATGGCAGGCACTATGCCTCAGTGGTAGAGAGCTGACCTCTGGTGCATCGGGTCCTTGGTTCGATCCCTGCCAAGTAAGTTTATGGTGGACAATATTATGTCCGTTGGTTTCCTGGGCACTCCCGTTTCCTCCCACTTTGTCACCACTCCACCAATTCTTTTATAGTCATTTACTTGCTTTAATCATAGTCTCCCTTAGTCTAAGAGGCATAATCGAGGGACATTAAACTCAAAGATTTCATTTCATTTTTTCAGATTGTCAATTCTTTCAAAGTTATTGACAAGAAAAGAGTTTAATGTAGTCCCAATTTTTCTGATTAGTGTAAGTACAATCAAACTTATGATCGCATTATCACCTCGTACTTTGTCCTTTGTATGTAACGTGAAAGTGCATTAATTGATTCAAGCAGTGGCTAATTTGGGGGTATTCCAGGAAAATCTTTCTCGAAACTAGAAAATTCTCCCCAGGGCATATCTCAGATCATGTTTAATATAAGACACCAATAGTTTCGCAGTACTACTTTCACCACTTGTGTATGGAGAATCATCCCTTGGAATGTTGATTTCTGTAAATTATGGCAAAGAACGTTATTTCTATATTAAAATAACCGGTCTTAATTCCGTGTATTAGTTCCAAAGTAAATAAACAAAAAAACGATTATATACAGTTATAGCCTTTATTGCACAACAAAAACAATTGCTCATATTTTGTTTTAACACATTTTGATGGGATTTTTCAAATACGATACCTTATTATTATGATCTCGCTGCGATGAGCAAATATTTTTATTTTGCTTTTATATATGGACAAAACAGCATATTATAATAGACTTTCCCCTCCATAGAAAAAGGTCCACTGTTTGCAATATGATTCCACATACCCCTGTTTCCAATCCCTAGGCGTCCCCAATAATATACAGACGGTTAATATAAAGCTTATTCACTTTTCATGTACGGTACCGTATTATCCGGAACAGGAACGATTACTTTACAAACCAGCAATGTAATTTGAACTGGAATATTTCAAGAATGAGTCCGGAAAAGAAGGAAGAAAATAAGGTAGGTGGATTGATCAAAATATAGGCATTTGAAATATTGAAGTATTAGCAGTGAGCAAGAGGGAGATGCAGAAGCAGAAACAGCAGCAGCAGCAGCAGAGAAATAAACAAGATTGAAACTGATGTACAATACTAAAGAGAGTAATTCTTGCATCAAAATGAAAGAGATTAGTGGATAAGTCTATTTCATTGAAGTTTCTCTATGGCATCATCATCATATTTTGGCTTGGTTACGACAAGTATGTTTCAGAATATTCTTATATTTTTAGGATGATCATGATTCATATATAACAACAAGAAATACTAGGAAAAATTAAAATAATTGTCTCCGTTCTTCTTTCATGTTTGAGAAGTTTGCTTTTCGAATCCATTAGCTACTCATAATTATGATTTTCTCTAGCTGTCGGGATAGTATTTTAAGTAGAGTTCCTAACTTCTTTCAACTTCTCTTTGATTTCATGTTGTTACAGATTGCTAATGGTTCCAGTAAAAATGCATTTTCCATTCTGTCATGAATCTTGATAAAGAAATATTTCCTACTTGTCGAATATGATATTTCAACGGATTTACACGTTAGTAGCCCCTATTATTATTATTATTATTATTATTATTATTATTATTATTATTATTATTATTATTATTATTATTATTATTATTATTATTAAGTATTCTGCCTTTGGGAGGTCCTGGGACTAATGATTTTTTCTTTCAATTTTAGATTTAGGACCGGAAATATTTCTTCCATGATTTTAGATCTTCAGCTACCTCTTTTAACTCCTAATATTTTCTTATATTTTTCAAATCATTGATCACTTGTGTTCTTCTTCCTATTTCTTTCCCGGCGGGACCTCATGTGGTTCGGATTCCATGTTAATCAGTAGGTTCCATCCCATTTCATATAGCCTCGCTGCTGAAGGAAGCGTTAAACTCAAAATCAACTCAACTTATTCTTTTTGTTCCTCACTTTCCTTCCATCTTCCCTTCTATGGCCGTATGAAGAAGGCATATTAGTCCCTTTTAGACTTATGTACACCTGCACATTCGCCATTATGTATTTCTTTACCTAGAGCCTCTTCAGCATATCTGAACCAAATTTTAAATTTCAGGTTTTTATAAGATTTTTTAAGGGAGGGTTTGGAATTGTCTTTCTGTCCTCAACAATGTGGGTGGTTTACTTCAAGGTGAATATCAAACACTGAATTTCTAAAAAAAATGGCTCTTAAGAGTTTGTATATATTTCATTAACAATCCTGTACCCCGAGAAAACTCACGCACAGGGTTTTTGTCTACCACAAGATTCACTTGGCGTGAACTGGGATCGAACCATGGACTTCCTGCACCAGAGGTGAAAGCTCTACCACTGAGCGACCGTGGCTCCTACATGCTAAGTACAGTATTTAGTATATATCATATTAAAATGCATGATATAAGATTTATTCTTTTTGAGATTTGATTACGAACTAGACCAGCCACCCTTAATGAGGTTTTCCTGGGTTTTCCTCATTCACACAAGGCAAATGCCGGGCTGGTACCTACCTTATAGGTCCCAGGTCGCTTCTTTCCTTCCCTTTCCCCGGATAGTGTGCTCGCCGAGGGACGTCATCCCTCAGAAAGCGTGACGGGCTAAATGGTCTTAGATGCCGAAAGCCCAGAAATCTAAAATCCTAAAATCTTAATCCTACTTATTGCAAAACTATGTATTAAGAATAGTAACGAAGCATTTAATAAAATCAGTGATGTCAACCATGCAAAGCGTAAAACAAAGTTACTTTTCATAGCATGATAGATTCTACTGACAGCCAATTAAGAATACAATTGATTCCTGTATGATTTTTTATGAACAACCCCCATAATAATTAATGATTTAGATATAATTTAATCAATTGCCAAATAAGCAATATCTTGTTTAATTTAATTTTAATATCGCTAGTAGAGAAAATGTGTTATTTGATTCTTTTTTAATTAAAAAAGGGTAATTGCCTGCACTTCAGCCGCCTTAGTATTGTTATTGGTTATTGCTAAATATAATTAGTCATGGGAATTGGTAAGAGAAAGACGAATAATAACGATTAAACATGTGAGAAAAACGAACCGAAAAGGTTAGATTTTTTGTAAACTTTGTTGTTTCAAATCACACAGGGAAAAGGAAAATAAATAACGAGAAATGTGCGTGTTCCACAGTAATTTTAGTTTTATCGATGCGTGTGTGAATTCGTATATTCACTTCTTCATTCCTTGTGATGTACTGTACACTGTACCAATGTATTCTTCTTTCTAGAGCTTCTATTATTACATACGTTCTATCTTCTTTTTTCTTTCTCATGTGCTCACATGCATCCACACAAATCAAGAGAAGCTGAAGGAGGGGGAAGGAAGTGGTAGAATTAAACAACAACAAATAAATAGTATATTCCTCTTTACGGGGTGATATAATATAAGGTTGTTTTTAGCCGTCTTTTGGGGAGTTGTGAAATGCAAACGCCGATTGTTTTTCTGGAACCGCTAAATGGACTGAAAATTCCCACTTGTTCTATGGCAAAAGAGAGAGAAAATACGAGAGGGAGAAAGAAGGCGTAGACCAGAAAAGAACACACACACACACACATACTCTCTCTCTCTCTCTCTCTCTCTCTCTCTCTCTCTCTCTCCAGAGCCTTTTGTTGTTCAAGCCGCGAGCGTTTTCGTATAAGAGCAGCCTCTCTTTTGCTTGGTAATATTAGTCTTGTGTGCTCAGGTTTCGTGTTTTATTGTGTGTTACTTGAAGGTTTCTCACACTAAGAGTACTGCGTACTTTTTGCTTAATACTAAAATGGTTTGTTCTTTGTTTCTTTTAATTATTATTTGATCATATATATTATTTTACACTATAACCAAGGTAAAGGTGGAAAATTGCCCATACATTTTGAAGTTACATGAATAAAAACTGCCTTCGTATTACTTTATATATTATTAAAATACACACTAGAATCAAACCGCTATCGATTAATTTTGATCTGCGTTCTCTAATTTCAATTTGCAACTCGCTTCTCTATCATGCTCGAATACCAAAGATAAGGAAGTGTTTGAAGTGATGAGAAAGATTATTATTATTATTATTATTATTATTATTATTATTATTATTATTATTATTATTATTAGTAGTAGTAGTAGTAGTAGTAGTAGTAGTAGTAGTAGTAGTAGTAGTAGTAGTAGTAGTAGTAGTAGTATTAGAGTTGTTATTGTTTTTTTGTTTTTAAAGGGGATGTCAGCATCGAGACCATTTGCCCCATCACGATCAACACAATTACAGAAACATGGACTAGCATAAACAAAACGAACCCAAGAAACATCATCCCCACTCCTCTTTCATTATAGCATGTTTGTCCTTTTGTCACCAGTTGCCAGAGCCTCATTAGCCTGCATTGCAATGAATGCAGTATCCAGGATGCACTACCAGGAAGTGAGGTTGGCATTTGGGCACTCACAAGAAAGCACTCCTTACATCCCAAATATCAGTAGTAAATGTATTTAAGAAAAAGGAAAAAGAAATTAGGTGGAACAATGGTTAAGAAGGAACTGTATCATGAGGGGCGTGATAGAAAATACAATGGTAGAACTGACAGACTGCCAGAAAGAATACTTTTGATACTAATAGATGGTTATTATTGAAGGAGTAAAAACTATCAGACAGTTTTGTTATGTTACAGAAGATTTTGTGTTTAGTTGTTATTTGTTGACTATATTCCATGTCAAGGAAAATAGACATTTTATGACTCGTGAAGCAAACCAGGATAATGTAGCTCCATCTTGCATTTAAAGAATATAAACATAATAGATCAGTGTACACGTAATTGGCGTAGTTAAAACGAAAGTTTAATATCAAATAGTGTTGCCCAGGATACGAAAAGTTCCTCTGTATGTCGACAGGTGACTCTCTGAAGACGATAATCGATAACAAGAAACTTTGTCTTAATAAGTATTCAGTATGCCAAGAATAGCACAGTTTTAGCAATGTGTGATACAAAATTTATATTTTCTTAAATTTTTATTTATCTTGTCTGGAATGGGGAAGTCGTCCTTTCCCCATACTCACCTAAATGTAAAAAATGAATTTTCCAATTTTCCTCTACCGACTCTTGCAAGATCGAAATTATGATCCAAATCGTGAAATCGTCAAGTCATTTTTTTCCATTCAGAGAATATCTATAACATCTAACTTCTACAGTGGTTTGCAGTATTGTTACCAATATGTTTGTTTGTGGCGTGGAGAGAATAAGATTTCTTGATAGAAGTTGATGATAGAAGATGGGCAGGCCGCAAACGGTAACGCCTTTTCTGGGGCCAAGAACATTCATTCATTGGGAAATGGGTATCAAGATGTATTTACGTATTGATATATTTCATTGCTAGCACTATTTAAACTTGTAACTAGTCACACCTCGAATCAGCGTTAGGATTCTCTTCAAAGAACTATTGCTAAATTTACACTTAATAATAATTTACTTCTACGCTATGAAGAGCTTGAATTATTATTATTATCATTACTTAGCTAAATTTAAATTTAACAGGTTGACTGCCAAGGTGATTTGAGGGTACTGGTCGCAGGAGGCCATAAATTTATTCTTACCTTTGGCTCGATTATGGATACTTATATCACATTTTTGTCGTGATATTTTTCTCCCGAAAATGTACCAATGGGAGCCGAGCACCATGTGTGATGCTCATCGTCTTTCTAGTAATTTGTGACAATGAGCATCATATATGATGCTCAAGAACTGGATAGGTTAGTAATTTTTGATATCAAACATGAGCATCATGTATGATGCTCATGGCCCCACAGAGAAATAAGGTGAGCACCACATATGATGCTCATGGCAGTCAATCTATACAATACAGTATACCTTCTATTAACAAACCATGCGCTATGCCCGGACATCCAGTAATCTGACATGGCAAAGAACAGTAGAGAGCATTGTTTCACTTTAAAATAGTTACATTACTTCAATTAAAGAAAAATACACAACCTTTCTGTAATCTGCCATAATCAGTTTGATATGTACCTGATTAATGAGGTTTTACTGTAATTTGAAAACTTTAAAAAGAAAGTATTTTACTCAATTTTGGTAAATATTTCGCTTAATCTTTCATATAAGTATTTCAGTTTTGGTTTAGCTATTTATGACTCAGGTGGTAACACTGACATAATTTTAGTTTCCTCAAACTCTAATAAAATGTTAAGCAAGTACAAAAAAAAAACTGTTTGTAAGTAAGTGCTATATTGGAGACCTTTCTGTTACAGTTCAACAGCTGGTGACGCTGTTACAGCTCTTTGTCTTTCCTTAATCGCAATCTTAATTGCTGAGGTCTCCTTAATAGAACACCTGTCGTTTCCTTTTGCAGTTTATGACCTTGTTTCTTCTGTATTGACAGTGTTTTCTTCTTGCGCTACATAATTGATGCACATAATAAAATATTATTAATTACTAACTGCATGTCAAAGACACAAACAGATCACTGATGTTATAACCAAGAGGTTTCTAATGTGCGGAGAAATTTCAAATTAATTTTAAAGGTTTTGCTCCTGTGACTAATCTTTTAAATTAGGAAACTTTTAAGTCAGTTTGGAAGTTCAGTTTAATCATTCTTCTCGGAAATATGTTGGAATATTTCTTCACCATTCACAAAACATATTTCAAGTTTTCTTGTTCACTCTTTAAAATAATACTTGAAAACTACAAACAAATTCTGTTTTATTGAGTAAATCAAATGTTACTTATAAAACTCTTCTACGAGGGCAATCAAAACGTTGTTGCAACTCTTTACTGCCACAATATAAGTACACATTTATTTAATCGCCTTCAAAATAGGCATCCTTGGAACATATTTACTCCATTGTTCCTAACATTGCTGGAAACAGACAAAAGTCGAATTCCTTCGGCGGTTAGCTACGCGCCTTTGGCTTGGGACACGAGTTCGATTCCCGGCGGGAGCTCATATGGTTCGGATTCCATGTTAACCGTACGTCCATGTCTCATATTGCCTCGCTGCTGAAAGGGACGTTAAACTCAAAATCAACTCAACTCACAGATGAAAGATCTTTTTGGTATCTTCCGAAGTTTAGCCGTCACGTTTGGTTTTGATGTTTTCTACGGTGGCGAAACGGATACCTTTGAGCCCAATTTTCCCTTAAAAAATTGTTACCTTGAAATGTTTTAAGGCTATCAAAGTCTCTGAGGCAATTTCTTTAATTGACACATGTACTTGATGTTTGAGCGTTGCTCGAACTGCAACATTACGTCAACTAATCACCACACGCTCCGACGTCGAAATTCACTTCTCGTACAGCGCCTGTTATAACCTGTTCACACTTGTCAAAAGCATAATTACTTAGGTAGACAACTAAAGACTGTACTGTACAATATTCATTGTAATTACATCATAAATGCCAGAACTACAACATTCTGGGAACATTTTTACTCTCCCTGGTATTTATAACTAGGTTCAGTAAATAAGAAGAAAAACGGTAACTTTTTCAGCTCTTGAAAGACTTTGGTATGCACTATATGATGCATGACCACTTTATTCTCGTTTTGGAAAATATCTCTATAATAAGTAGAAATTTAAGTGAAGAATTATATTTGTAGCAAAGAATTTTGAGTGTCTTGATCAAATAATATCTGAAATATTCTTGTATTGGAATATTAGTAGCGGTTCGAAATCATACGTTATGCCGAATGTAATTACTTGAAAGGTATGATAAACCTGACAAACCATGAAAAACCCAGTGAAAAGCCCAGAAGACTGGGTAAAGTCAGGGAATTCTGTTAAAACAGGGAACTTCGAAGAGAGATTTTATGAACATTGAAAATTCTAAGATGATTTCAAATGTGGTTCAGTGCTTGTTTCTTAATTGCCAACTCCAGACTTAGAAACCTATCTTCCGTTTTCCATTAATGATATATAAACAAACATTTTATGTAGTTATGCGCATTATCTTTTACTTTCGCTTGTGCAGTGGAATATCATATTGGTGAATCGCCCACAAAATCTAGTTCCTTCAATGATTCAATGGTAAATTCATTTTCGATGCACACACTTCCTCATTACTATTACTTTCGATTTTGTCAGAATTTCCTATCCTGCGTTTAGTGATAGCTAACCATGCAAATGAAAGGATTTTGGAATATGGTTACTCGTATTTTGGCTTCTGTGTTTTCTTAGTAATGTGTTTTAATTTGGCAAGAACTTAATTTCGGAAGGCTTATGCGATTACGAATACTTCTGATAAAGCTGAACATCAGCGTATGCTCTGAGACAATACTCAATAGATAGCCGGATTAACTTCATCGGACTCTTAATCTTTAAATATGGGATACGTCTATATTTACCAAAGTGTAGTTCCTGCTTGATGCTTATAATGCAATATTTATTAATTGTTATGCATTTATATCTGCGTATTTAATCATTTTCGATCAATAGTTATACATTAGTAATGATGGCTCATAATTTAAAAAAAAAATGTTTATCATCATTTTAAGATTAGTCTAAAGGGACAAGTTTTGCCGATAGATGTCACTATAGTCTTCGTGTCTCTCTCATGCTTTTTTTTTTACCTTTGACGAAAATTCACGATTTCAGTTACAAATTTCAATCTACAGACTTCAAATTTTTAGAGAAGGAACTTCATAATCTATCGAAGGCAACAATCCATGTCGATTTCTTATTTAGAATTTCCTTCATTGCTGAAATGGCTTGATTGTTGAAATGGATAACCAAACCTTCAACAATGGAACTGTTTAAAAAATGAAGAAAGTTCTTTATAAAAAAAATGGCACAGACTGTTGCCTTCGATAGGTTATGAAGTTCCTTCTCTAAAAATTTGAAGTCTCTAGGTTGAAATTTGTAAGAGAAATTGCAAATTTTTGTGAAAGATAAAAAAATACATGGTAGAGATAGGAAGACTGTAGTGACATATATTGGCAAAACTTGTCCCTTTATACCAACCTTAAAATTATTCTTACCAAAAATGATGCATCACTTTGCAAATAATATTTGTAGTGCGTGTGTTCAAATAAAATTTCATTTTCTATCTCTTTAATCATTCTTTGAAACAAATGTTTGTATTCTTTCTCAATACAAATACGAAATGTTCAAAATGTTCTAAAACAAGATTCTTTCAGACAAGACGTGTAAAAGTATTTCGTAACTGGAATGCAGCTTTCGAGAGTAGACAGAAACACTGTTGGGGGCCATGGTAGCTCACTGGTAGAGCACTTACCTCTGGTGCGTGGGCTCCCTGGTTCGAGACCCGGCCAAGTAAGTTTGTGTTTGACAACATCGTGTCTGTGGGTTTTCACGATGTACTTTAGTTTCCTCCCACTTTCTCATTCCACATATTCTTTCATTATCACTCATTTGCCTTTATCATCACCTCCCTTAGCCTAAAGGGCATAATTTGGGGACGTTAAACTGAAAGATTTACAAAAAAATGTTCTGGAGTTAGTGGTTATGCCATGAATACTTATTCCCTATTCGTGTTCCTTTCGTTTTTTTCATTATTAAGTTAGAAATTCCTGTCTCCTCTATGTGATGTTAATGATTTAGTGTAAATTTTAAATGTTAAAAACGAGCTTTCGGCTGTCAATACTTGTAAGGCGTCTTGAAGCTACGAATTTGCAATGGCTGACTTCTTTCACTCGTGTGAATAATATTCCAAGATAAGATTTTTTTTAAAGGAATGAGTTGTTAATTTGCTAGCTTTCTGGCATTACAGTTTAGTTTAATTTCGCGATAGTAATCATTACTGGAAAATAGAACTTTGTAATCAGTCAAAAGTGCGAACGTAATAGTTAATACAAAGTAATAAATAAATTGTTACAAGGAATTCCAAATGAATAAATAACCTGGAATGAGTGTATATGTTTTATTATCGTATTAGTAGTGTGATCGTGTTCACATGCTTTAGTTTATCATTTTCTTTACTTGTCTTAGAAACTTAACAGTGCTTAAACGCTTAAACTAAACACAGACAATGGTTGTGTCTCGAAAAGAAAAACAAGTAACAAATGCAAGTTGATTCGAATCAGTGGATCTAGACAACGTATGTGACAAAAGAAGGATCTAGGCAGCATATGTGACAAAAGAAAAATATTTTCTACAGTCGTCAACGATAGACTTCTATTCAAAACAACATATTGTTCAAGTAGAAAGGCGATCGAGAAGCAGAGGTGCATAGTAACAACTTTCTGCTGATTTAACATGTTTGTTCAAGTTGCAGAGGTAGGATCGAAAGTAAAGAGGTGTGTAAGTCATGAAGTTGAGTTGGTTGTATGTATTGTTCCTGTGCAGATAACAAGCAATTCACCTTCCAAGTATTCAAACATCCAATCAATTCATCATGGTTGTAACTTAGTAATACATAATTTTTACCTCGAATTCGGAAGTACCAGGTGACAAATTTTCTGCTCGCTGCATTTGCCGAAACGTCTTTTTGCTGAATAACGATGGTCGCAAGCAGTAACAAAAACATGAAATGTAAAAAACATTTGCAAATCGCTACGTCTTTCTCAGAAATAGTTAATGCCTTTGTGGATCAAAACAAGCCAATTACCTTCTTACTTTAAGAGTCGTTCTATTGGTATCTCATGTGCGCAGAACTTAGTAATGTCTGATGATATTGCGTGCTCAAATGTGAGTTCTAAGACGCAAGTGGGTACGAGTTCGGAGACGAAACAAAGTATTCTACAGGGATTCTTGTTTAAAAAATAACAGAGGAATTATGATTGTGTATTCAAAGTGTAATGGCATACATCAATGCTCACTACTCCAACAGATGTCACTTACGCCCAGCAGCAACAAAAAATGCAGCTTGAATTGTCAAAATAGCATACACTTTTGTTTATACGTTATCATAACCATACTTTAGAAGTGAACTAATTCACTTGTAGAAGAAGGCATAAATGTGGGATTCAAGAATACCGCGAAAGGAAAGTATGCACGCGTTATTTAACATAGGCATTTTTAGGAAATTCTGCAACTTTTAATCTTTCAATCGCTCTCAAAAAATACATTCACCGTTAAACTTTAAAAAAGGACATTCAAATTTCAATAGATGGTAGACGTCGCCCAATGGCCTGTAATTCTTGGCATAGCAAACTATGGGTTATTTTCTCTGTATGGACCATTTAAGGCTACAATTAAGGTAACACACTGGAAAGTCCTTCAATTTCTAAGAGCTCTGCATAACTTAAATAAGGATGTTCCAGCATGCAGTGCCGAATACACCTATGGGGGCTCAGAAATTTTCCAATTAAGTTTTGTTTTGAGTTGTTTGAAAATAGTAGTGTTGCTTAGCGAGGCATTGGCTCTTACCCCTATCTTCTGTTTTATATTCAAGGTGTTAGGACGGATAAGAAAGTTCAGTCTGTGTCAGGTATGTTGGAAGAAGACAAAATGCTTATTCTAAACTTACATTTTTGAAACACTTGCTTCAGAAAGAGAAACTTTCCTTTCGGAATTTCAGGCTGACACTTCTATCAGGCCATTTTGTTTACAAAACTTTATCGGATATGATAAATATGCAAACGTTTGCAAAGCAGGAAGCTTATTAGTTCTTCGAGTTCGTATATACCAACTGATGTGGAAAATGAAGAAACTTTTCTTCCTGTGAAAAACGATTACATTGGTTTTTGTTACACATGCTGCCTTTAAGAAATGTTAACCAGTAATGGATTTGGACATTTTTTTTATTTTCTCCGAAATTGTAGAAAATGTCTAGAGAAATCTGTTCTTAAGTGTTTGGAAAAAAGTCACCTTTAAATTGTAAAGGACTCTTTGGTGTTTGGGTCTTAATATTTCTGTAGACTCTGATGTTAGAGTGAAGTCTCTTTTAGCTGAAGTAGTTAGAAATAATTAATCAGATGGTAATAGAACAGATGGAGTTGTGGGGCAGTTCGGAGGATTTTGTTTGAATCCAAATTGTAAAACAATTGAGCCAATAACTTAGAACTAGTCAGAGTTTGAATGCCTTTGGCTAAATAATTTGGATAATTCACCGTGCAATCATATAAGATATGTTCTTAAATGGTCTTTACTTCTCTAATCAAAATTCAAATATAGATAGAGGATTTTCAATAAATGCGTGATGTATAACAGAGTATTTAAAATAACAAACTTAAGTAGTAAACACATTTGTGTACAATGGAGTAACTCTTTGTGACGTTGAGGTACTACCAGTGGGGAAGTCCATGATTCATTACTTGTTTTGCAGAAGCAATAAATCAATGACGAAAGGAAGAGGGAAATAAACAAAAAGAAGCTGAAGACAGGAAAATAAAGATCATTCTGAACGAGATTGAAGGTAAGAAGATTAAAATATTGGAAGATAGGTGCACTATTGATGAGGAAACTAAACGTGTAGTGAAGTGGAAACGCAGATAGACTTTCTGCATTCTGGTCACAAAATTGCGATTCGCGGTTTCCATAGGCCTCTTTCAATGGTAACTTAATGCTATTCAAAAAGTTCTGCAGAGGCCGAAACAAATAATGCACAGACGATGCTAGGTCCGAGTCATAAGATGGAAGCACTTAATCCTCCCAAATTCTTGTAATTTTTGATGAGTCAATAAAGATGTATACGATCTGGTGTTTTAGCGTTGTTCAGTTCTGGTTGTTTCTTTTGAATTGTTTGGTACATTCGCGTTAATTGTTGGCAGTATAAGTACAAGTCTATCGTTCTGCTCGGTGGCAGCAGCTCATGATGTACGATATTCTTCCAATACCAACAAACGTACAATATAACCTTCTTGAACGTTGATGTGGGCTTTAGCACAAAGTGTAACACTTATTCCTCACTTTAACCATGATCTTCTTCGCATATTGTTGTCGTAAGTTATTAACTTTTTATCACTTGTGATTAACTGCTTTATAAATGGCTCGAGCTCGTTATATTTCAGTAGAGATTCGCAGATTGAAATTCATACAAATAAATGTTTCTGAGTCAGATCATGTGACACCACAAGCGTCGAACTTTCTTCAAATTGTCCAACAGAGCTTAGTGATTCATGTTTAGGTCATTGGTGAAATCATGACTGCTCACATGCTGGCCTTGCTCGAATTTTGTCAGAATATCATCCACTTTTTCTGTGATTGATCTTCCATTACGTGGAGCATTTTGGACATCGACATTTCTAGAATGAAAGGGACTGAACCATCTTTTGGTTGTTGTATGTGATAGCGTATCTTACTCATAAACAGCGCAAATGTCTTGATGGGCGTGTACAGCATTTGAGCCCTTATCGAAATAAAACTGTATAATATAGCTCAGTTTTGCAGAGAGTTCACTCATCTTCACGGCGCAATGTCTGATTAGGAATTCCTACACTTATTGCACATCCATTAGTCTTAACTGTGACCTTTCAAATGACTTTATACCTGACCATTGTAACTTACATATCCTGAGATTTAAGACACTAACACCAACCATCTCGTGCGTCAAAGGCTTAATACGTTTTTGACGCCCTGACATTACGCCGGAAAATATTGAGACTATTTTCAAAACGAATCATAAAATCATAAAGATATTGAGCTCTTATAGAGGAAGAAAACTTGAAGTATGTAGAATGTGATGTGCACATTGTAATAATGCATAGCTCATCTTATTAGGAAGGGATAGAGCTGGGTTCTTTCAGCTATTAGGTCACGAAGAAGTATAGTTAACTAAAGTTAACAAAGTTTTAAAATATATTATCCTCTTTTTAGATCCTTGAGCTACTCTTCATAATTCATGTTAACACCGTCTAGTCGATGAGTAATTAACCAATTTTCAACGAGTAGTTACACAGGCTGCTTCGTTCAGCTACCTGAACTCCCTCGTGCTACTTAGTTAGCGTACATGTCTTTGGCGCGGAAGACACTGATTTGATTCATGGTGGGAGGTCATATGGTTGGAGTTTGACGTTAGTCTGCAGATCCACGTCTCCTATAGCCTTGCTGCTGAACAGGAGGCTAAACTTCAATCAACTAACCAACCAACCGTCCAGCTGCCTATTTAGTTTTATTTTTACAACTTTATATTCTCACTTAGGATGATGCCTATTGGGTTCTAACTTTGCTTCGACATATTGAGTTCGTATAAAGAAGACATACAAGATGGTAAAAACACTAGTTTCTTCCTTCTATTATTTTATTTTAGATTTTTTCAAATGTGAAGAAAATTCGCGATTAGAAGGAACTGGAAGCCTCAGATATTGAGCACACTAGCAAGATTTTTGTTTATTTCCTAGAAAATAAAATTAATCACTAAATCTTATTTGTAAGAAACGGATTTATAATATTAAGCGCAGTTTTCAAAGTGGAGTCTGTCAATAAATCAGAAGAGGGAAAATTTCTCCATTTCCTAATTCATGAAGTTTTCCTTTCTTTTTGTTTTCATTTTTTCTCTTAGCGTGAAACAACATAAATTGCATTATTTAAAGTTTGTTATCGACTTTTTCTGTAGTACCATGACTATTCAAATGCTCTGAAGTAAATTGAAATACATCATTTTGAACATAAAATGCATTATTAGTTACCATATTTTACGAAGTATAAGACACCCCTTATTTTCTGGAAAATAATTTTACTTTTTGAAAAATGGTATTTTTACAGCGTATTGTATTTAAGGTTATAAAGTAATATTTTAGCAACTAAACATTCGTTTGGACGACATGTTGTCAGATGTTTACAGAAATATTGAACTGCATATAATTGGAATGCTGTCACATACATTATAAGGAAATATGAAATACATGAAACAGCACACAATCAAGAAAACGTTTGAAAATTGGAAAGAGAAAATTTCAGTTTTAGAGTATAAGAGGCGTTCCATTTTTTGACGTATCTTTAATGAAACAAGTTCATCTTATTCAACACTTCCAATCGTGAACCATCTTAAAAATAAAACAAAAGTTCCAGTCCTACTTATTCATTGTTATATCGTGTGTAAATGGGAATATACCTATGCTGTACAGTTACCTGAGAAAAATATCCACCACATCTTGAATGCCAGTAACTTTCAGAACATACGCTGAGATGTAAAGTGACCAGATTTCTACCTGAAATTACAGTGTCTTTTTATGGGCCCAACTCATCTAATGGCATTTAATACAAGGTTGGATCACCTTTATTTTCGTGATAGCAACCAGTTTTGCAATCAAACTTCCGATAAATTTATAAAAGATTTTCTGAGTACAGTACCTCATCCTTTCCAAAGTACTGAGAGCATTTATTATGTATTATTTGTGTTTTTTGGTCTGTTAGAAAGTTAGCGTTCAAAAAATTGCATATATGTTGAATCGGTGTTTTTCAAGGGCGCCGATCCTGGGGGGCCCGTGTCTCCAAAGCTCATCTGGGCCCCCTATTGTATTTATGAATATACAATATTTGGCATAATTTGAATGCAATTTGTCTTAAAATCCTCATATATATATATATATATATATATATATATATATATATATATATATATACCTTCTGCATCTGAATGAGCTCCCAAATTTACTGAGAAGTCGGCTCCCTTGGTGTTGTTCTCTGATATTGCTCCCCCGCGGACCTGTGAAAGAAGGCTCTGTCATCTTAATATATACTCATTGCTAATTCTCGAATCTTCAACGGTAGACAGCACGTAGTCAATTAGAATTTCTTGTAACTCCCTGCTTAACATTTCTATGCAATACAAGAAATCCAGGTGCTTTTCACGAAAAACAAAACAATACAATAATGCCCTATCTCTAAACGTAACAATAGACACTATGCAGGACTGGAGATTCCGTTCACTAGGCTTTCTCTCAACCCACACTCTTTCATCAGAACGCCACATGGTATACCATGATTCATCACTTCAAATAATAGTTTTATACTGTACTATGGTCCAGTATCGTCAGTTCATATACCATATGAGTAAACTGCTAATATTTTTGGTGTGATATATGGTAATATCGGCAACTGGTTTGCCGTTCAATTCAAGATTCTGTATCTCATACGGAACAACCATTGGGCTAAGAGTAAAATTTGATGCACTGTATAATTTTTTGGTACGGTACTGTCGTATAATTTTTGGATTCTCTGAAGGACCCTCTAGATTCAACGGTCTTTAGGGATCAAAATGCAAAGTTAGTTTGGTCACTTTTATGTCATGGGCATTCCTTCATATTTCCAATTCAATATGAAATCGAAGGCAGCAGATCTGTGTACGTTTAGATGGGCTGAGATCTCCCATATAAACTTGTTACACTTAAAGTATCCAATCTATTAACTGCATAGGGAATCCCTGCGCTGAACAGAACAGCCTGTTTTGCTCTAACATTGTCTTCTTGAGACTGTGGATGCTATCTGTGTGTTCCATGATGTAAGTGACGTCAATAGGTTTAGAGTATCGGAAAGAAGTCTATACGGCTGGTGTCCAGATGCTTTTCACTGACCACATAATGTAATAAACCATTTTAGTATAAATTTTGATAACACAGGGAATTAAATTTTTCAACTCCAAATAAAACTAAAACTGTTTGAAGTAATAATGGTCATTTATTCTTTCTGGCCAAGCACTCTTAAAACGGTTTAGGATGGTATTTATCGTACGTAAACAAGATATGGTAGTGAGCACATGGTTCCTTTCAACATGCATTACCTTATCATTAATTTTTACCCTAAAGACAGCCATCGGAAGTGTCACTACTTATCTGAGCCACCCCGGAAACTATGAATTGGGCACTCATATCGGTAGTTTTTAATTTTTTTTTTTACATGTCACTTCTTCTCATAGGTTCCTCTCCCACTACACCGAAAATTGTCAATACAGTATCATAAGGTTCTTTGGAGGTATAGGGTTAACAATCATGCCAAGTCTCGTTTTTAGTGGTTCAGTATTGCGTGATTCTATCACGCACAAGCTCACATTCGCTTTTATGTAGTATTTCTATAATAACCCACTGATTCTGAGACCAAAGTATAAATATGATATTTGCTCATAATTCTATGCATATTTTAATTAAGTGAAAGGCAAATATATGGTATGATAGATTAAATATCCTTGGAATTTAGTCGAAATAACGTTGGCGAGAGAAATTACACACAAAACAAGATCGTAGCTTAAACGGTTATATGATGTGGACGATAGAGACATGAAGCAACATTTAAAGTTGAAGAATATACCAGCTGTTCCTTTAAAGTAGCCATGACATTTCTCTTTAAACTGCAGCGTAAGCAAATGCTAGGAATTAATGTAAGCTTACTTTGTAGCTGAGAATCTAATCACTTAAAAGTCTGGCCTTTGGCGACACCTGGGGCCTCGTGGAACTCACTAACCCATGGTCTACAAGAGACAAAATTATATCAAGGTGTGTCTGCGAACATGTAATGAACAAGAATTAGTTTGTTCTCGTCCATATATAAATACCGAATACATTAATAACTTCTCTCCAGTTTTTATAGCATATATCTTACTAATAATTAATTCATATTTTAATTATACTTATTTGTATGTTAGGATTTTTTCGCATAAACAATAAGAACAGAAGATTGAATTCTAATACTAGAATATCACTTTGAAACTTACTAGCTATTGTTTTACCGTTGTATTTAGTAGTTATGAACTATTATGCCTAAAATGATAATTACCTATACAACGCTATACCCGAACTTAATCTCTGAAGAAGTTTGTCAAGTTCACTTTAGGTTAAACTAGTATCAAATTACTGAATACATTTTCCATAACACATTTCCTTGTTACACTTAAAAATAATAAATTAATATGCTATATTTTGCTAATATATTTCGGAGCTTACGCTAATACAATGATTTATATAGTATAGTAAATACTTCTAAAATAATAAATATTGAATTTAGCTATTATTTTGATTTGATTTTAGTTTAATGTTCCTTTGAACAACGAGGTCATATAAGACTTAGATCTACAGCTTAACGTAGAATCCAAACGCTATATCCTATAACTTAATTTCGAGTTATACATCTTTTTATTATATACAACTAGCAGCGTTCACCCCGCTTCGCTGCGGTCACCCCGGAACGCAATAAACTTTGTTACTTAGATAATTTTTACTTTTTCGCTTTCAAGTGATATGATAAAAACCATAGAAGATTGCAGTAAATGTTAACATTATATCGCCTGTCATTTATGTTAACCCGCCCCGCTTCGCTGCGGTCACCCCCGAACGCAATAAACTTTGTTACTTAGATAATTTTTACTTTTTCGCTTTCAAGTGATATGATAAAAACCATTATAACGCCTGTCATGTATGTTAACCCGCCGAGTGACACGGTCATGCGGGTTGCATATAAATACGTTTATTTTTATACCTATGATGAACTAACAAAGGATTTGTACGTAATGGACACCTGAATGGTCAATTATCTCAAGACACTGGTAATTGAAAATTAAAGTGATATGATAAAAACCATCTAGGGTCCAAATCCTAATAACCCCCCAAAAATAAAAGAAATTGGTTCAGCCGTATTAGCGTGATGAGCGGACAAAGGATTTGTACGTTCTCTTTTATATATATATATATATATATATATATATATATATATATACGCTCGCTTAGGGAATATGCCATTCAATATATCAGCACCAAATTTTGAACTATTTTAAATCAGATTCTCTAGAGGAAGTTTTCGAATTTTCTTCCTATCCTCCAGAAAAAGAGTTAACCGAAGGGTGAAAATTAAAAAAAAAGATACTTTCTCTAATGATTTTGTTTATTTTTCATAAATAAACTAGCAGCGTTCACCCCGCTTCGCTGCGGTCACCCCGGAACGCAATAAACTTTGTTACTTAGATAATTTTTACTTTTTCGCTTTCAAGTGATATGATAAAAACCATAGAAGATTGCACTAATGTTAACATTATATCGCCTGTCATTTATGTTAACCCGCCCCGCTTCGCTGCGGTCACCCCAACCCGCCCCGCTTCGCTGCGGTCATCCCCGAACGCAATAAACTTTGTTACTTAGATAATTTTTACTTTTTCGCTTTCAAGTGATTTATAGCGCCTGTCAGTTATGTTAACCCGCCGAGTCACAGGGTCATGCGGGTTGCATATAAATACGTTTATTTTTATACCTATGATGAACTAATAACAAAGGATTTGTACGTATGGACACCTGAATGGTCAATTATCTCAAGACACTGGTAATTGAAAATTAAAGTGATATGATAAAAACCATCTAGGGTCCACATCCTAACAACCCCCCAAAAATGAAAGAAATCGGTTCAGCCGTATTAGCGTGATGAGCGGACAAAGGATTTTTTGTACGTATTGACACCTGATTGGTCAATTATCTCAAGACACTGGTAATTGAAAATTAAAGTGATATGATAAAAACCATCTAGGGTCCAAATCCTAACAACCCCCCAAAAATGAAAGAAATCGGTTCAGCCGTATTAGCGTGATGAGCGGACAAAGGATTTTGTGCGTTCTCTTTTATATATATAGATTAATGTTCCTTTATAGATTTCTTACAAAAAAATGTTGTATGGATGTGAGAGCTCAAAACATTTTACTTTCGAAACTATATACTTGAGTGATCATCAGGTTTCATTCGGCGTATTGCTTTGGGTTTGATTCAGAAAAAAACAATCGTTTATATGAAGACAGTGGATGAAAGTAATATACCGGGTGATTCAATAAGAGCGTACCAGGCCTATATCGCAGCTAATACTGCACGGGGATCATCTGCAAAATTTGACATGGAAACAGGGGTTGGTTGTGCCTCCATTGAAACAAGCTCACAATGGGAGAAACATGGAGGGAAAACACCCTCGCACCATCTGACTTTCACCTAGTAATGCAAGCGTGTTGATGCCAACGGGGAAGAAATATGCCAACGTGTTTCTTCTCGACGTTTCTCCCATTGTGCGCTTGTCTCAATGGAGGCACAACCAGCCCCTATTTCCATGTCAAATTTTGCAGACGACCCGTTGGAGATGTTCACGATACGCCACTGGTGTCGCTACTATTTTTATTGCATTCTACAATACGGATTGGTAGTTCAATTGTTTGTATCACGGCTCTATGTGCATTATTAGCTGAGATAAAGGTCTGCTACAAGTAGTTAGTTACAAGTCTGCAACAACGCCTTTAGCGGCTAAATGGGAAAGGATATGACAAAGTTTGTCCTCTAAAAGTTGCATGACATTTAATGTCCTTTCAAACGATTCCAACAGTTATACAACTTTCCATTGCAAATTTTGAAGTTGCTCCCCGTTGGAGGTATTCCCGAGACGCCACTGGTCTCGCTACTATTTTTATTGCATTCTACACATACGATTTGGTTATGCAATTTTTTGTTTGAAGGCTCTACGTGCAGTATTAGGCCTGGTACGTTCTTATTGAATCACCCGGTATATAGGTTAAATTATTGCAAAATTAATTGTAAAAAGCAAACAAATCATAAAACACAATGTTCGGAATGTTTCCTATCTTCTGCGATTTATAACTGTAAACACGCTTTCAAAGACTGGTAATTGTATCTTATTAATAGTTGTAGTATAGTGTATATCTTCAAGTTTGTTCCAGTGTTGAGAAAACAATTTTTAGTATATATTTAGGCAAGATAGATTTTGTAAATTAAATGTAAAGATATACTTCAATATTTTATCCCATTTCAATTTTACATTTTTTAAACCAAGTATTCAACGAGAAACAGTAATGAAAATATGAGTTCACTAGTTTGCTACATTTTCGTATACTGCATATTTTGCCATTCAGTTGTTCATGAGGACTATAATCAAAATGTATATAATAACAGAAGTTCCATCATCTAAAGTTTAAGCTGTAATATTGAATTGAAATTTTACGTTACGTTTTAATAATATAAATTTTACATTTTACGTGTAGCAGAACGTTTTCATTTTCGCAATGGTTTCAGAATGATTGCACTTCCCTAGAAACACTAAGTCTCGGATTTGAGACAAAATAGAGTTTTAAAATCACATTTTTGTAAATTTCTCTCTCAAAGTCTCTACAGTTCTTTTGGGGAACACGAACCGATTCCAATAAATCCAATCCCAGTAGAGATGGCTATAAGCACCCATATATTGGGTATAAGCGTTGTTTTTAGAGTAGTAATGGAAAATTTTCGAGAAAATATAAAACAAATATGGAAATAATACTGATAAATACAGTCATAGGCACTTTGCATCAAATTTAATGTAGTGATTTTTCTTTAATGAGATCTAAGTAAGATCTATGTAAAATAGAGCTAATTAAACTGGGATAAAGCAAAACTTCCTGCAAGCTAGATTCATAGCAGAACACAAGTTTACTGTCCAATATTTGTTGAAAACTACCGTGTACGCATTTCGAGATGCATACTGTAAATATTTATTTAAGACTACTTGTAACATTTGTTCTCGAATTGCCTTGACTGCTATGCAACCCAACCAACTTTCCAGTTAAGGTGGTTGCAGCAAATTAGTGTAGCGATAATATAATCCTAAACTAGTTGTAAGCTATTTTTTTTCCCACTTCACAATGAAATTCTCCTCGGTGTCGTAATCAATGAATTTGTTGAATTTTTCTTTCCACGCACATGCAGTACTGAAGTTCTGGAACATGGGACCTATGGATATATGGCTTGTTAACCTCACCAGAAGTTGAATTTTGTTCAGTTAGCAGGTGCAAAGATTCCCATGCAGAGTGACCTCTCGGAAAACTATCTTTTCTTTTCCACACAAGCTCCTGGTTCAGATGTCTACTTTGTGCGAGTGGAAAGCAATTTGAGGATTTACATCAAAAACACATTTTTGTAATTGATATTACAACTCATCGATTAAGGAGCAAAAATATTTTTTAATTTGTGTATTTATCGCTAGAGAGAGAGAGACATTAGTTTTGAGTCATTTGTTACTGATAACATATTACAACATCATTTAATAGAATTACGCCATTGGTATTTAATTACATAAAATTTTCCTTGGGTCGGATGTAAATATCTTTTCATACATATAGCTTTTGATCCTATGCATTTGGAATTCGGCATCTTTTCTCCCAATTTAATTGTTGACAATCATGGAAATTTTTCGTGTGGAATATAACATAGCACGGAGCAGGAATGTACGTACTAGGAATCAATGGGTCTGAAGGATTTCGAAACGTAGGTAATCAGAAGGAAAGTATTAGCTGGGTAAAACAGAAGACCAATGAGGAAACATTAACGAATAGTGATAAGAGAACAACAATATCGAGAATGTGATTTATGACATTTTTAAATGAATGCGATAGTTGTAAAAGAAGTGGAAAAATAAAAAGAATTGATAGACGTGTTTTAGTAAAAATGTGATTTGTATATTAAAAGTAACAGCTTATTTGAACACTACAGTACATAAAAGATTTTAAATTCGCGGCAACTTATTTTTGCAGTGATGACACATTATTTATGTCCAATAAAGCCGTGATTTCCCAAAGAATTTAATCCTTCAACGAATGCAAAAATACAAGTCCCGCACGTCAAATACGCACTTAATTCTGACTTACAAAACTCTTAAAGTGTAGTAAATTACTCGACCACATACTACATCTATTGTTGCTAGTATATATAAACTATATATCTATATTTATCTTTATCTTTCTTTCTCTCTCTCTCTCTCTCTCTCTCTCTCTCTCTCTCTCTATATATATATATATATATATATATATATATATATATATATATATAATATACAGAACAACGTTATCTCTATTGAAATAAAACGAGACCATTTAAGTTTACTACCGACACTACCAGCATCATGCACTGTATCTGTAAACTGTTTTTACCGGAGCCGGCAGCAATTTCTCACTCCTTAGTCAATTTTGATAACGTAATATAAATGTTGTACAGGAAGTCCCTTAAAGTCCCTTACAAATGTCTATTTTTCGTGCGATAAAAGACAATGTGGGTTTCCTATATAAACTTAGATATCTTTTTCTATTTCGGAGACATCTACTTATTATTGCAAAATGTTTGGTACTATGATATAACATCAAAAAGCAAAAATATCGATGGATAATATAGTGTGACACAAAATAGCAATAGTCTGCCAATGCTGGCGCTGTATCTTGCGTAGGAGTCGCTCTTTCTATGTCACTGTCTTGACGAGCGAGTTATGGGATGATGCTGGATATATTGCTTTTCTAGCGACTAAACTCCTGCAGAAGTATATGTCGGCGTAAAGTAATATACATATTGCATTGTAAGGAAATATCTCTCATTGAATCTTTGCGACTTCAGTTCCAATTCAGAAAAAGCAAGCAATTAAAAAAAACTATTATAACATTTGGAAGATTATTTTGGTCATAACAGTAGGGAGAAATTGTTACTTGAATGAAAGTATTATTATTATTATTATTATTATTATTATTATTATTATTATTATTATTATTATTATTATTATTATTATTATTATTATTATTATTATTATTATTATTATTATTATTATTTTATTACACACTTCTAAGAAATTTAGATTTCTACTATACATCTACTCGACATTCGTTTACTTTTCTCAATAATTAAATGAATACATTATTATAAAGGTTCCATATCCTACTAGGTTGTTTTATTATAGAAGAATGTAATAAACAAGAGCACACATTTTAACATTTCTTTTATTTTTTGTCCCATATTTCAATGTGATAACAATTTTTCTAACTTGAACTAAGATGATAAAGAAAGAAGCTACCAGGTTTATATTTCCTTTAGAAGGCCGAAAAGTAGAGTAGCGCGTCTCATTTTCTTTGCGAGATAACTGAACCCCACCGCAGACAGCGTCGTGCAGCTCGCTTAGCGTTGCTGGAGAGTGCGAAGCAGCAGGTAAAAGAGACGTGACGTCGCTTGGCGTCCGGAAACATAGGTCTCATGGTTTATTACTCGGCGCTGTTGGGAGCGACGGGTGCAGGGAAAGATGGAGAACTATAAGTTGGAGAATCGGGTGGTTGTTGTGGGAGGGAAGGAGGAAAAAAGGTCCCAGCGGACCCACGAAACAACATCTCGGCCTCTCTCCGTCACTTGGCAAAGCCGCTCGTGTATCACACATCCGCTCCAATAGTCATCCTGCACAGAAGCCGCCGTCTCAAGGCCCTCCGAGAATGTTGTCACTGACTGTGTGGCTCTATCAAGATCAAAACCCACAGAGGCAGTCTACGTGACATTTTCTGCCAAAGAATGGAACAACATCTCACGATGACCTATATCTTGGGTACCTTCCTCTTTCTTTCTATTGAAGAGAACACAAATAGAGTTTGTTTATACACTGTTTTCTTTCTTTCATCATTTATCATCTTAAAGTTAGAAGATAGCGTTAAGGGAGCCTTCTTAAAACTGCAACTTAGAAATAGCTGGGTATATGGACGTATTTACTTAACCGTTTATGTTATATAAAAATTTTCAGAACTAATTTCAGGTTATTTGTATTATTATCTTCAGTGCTAGAAACAAGGCATGGGGTCCCTGGTTCGATTCCGGTCAGTAAGCTTATGGTGGACAACATTGTGCTCGCGATTTTCTCGAGGTACTCTCGTTTCCTCCCAGTTCCTCATTCCACCAATTCTTTCATCGTTATTCACTTGCTTTGATCATGGGGGCGCGGTGGCTCAGTGGTAGAGCGTTCACCTCCTGTGTTTGGGGTCCCTGGTTCGATCCCAGCTCGCGTCGTGTGGATTTTGTGGTGGACAAACACCGTGCTCGTGGGTTTTCTCGGGGTTCTTCCGTTTCCTCCCACTTTCTTCATTCCACCATTTCACTCATCTTTCATCATCACCGTCTCCTTTAGCCTAACCGGCATAAGCGTGGGACGTAAAACAAAGATTTCATTTTTTTGCTTTAATCATTTTCTCTCTCAGTCTAACAGGCATAATCGTGGGACATTAAACTCAAAAGATTTAATTTCGTTTATTATTATTATTATTATTATTATTATTATTATTATTATTATTATTATTATTATTATTATTATTATTATTATTATTATTATTATTAAAGTAAAACCATGAACATCATTCATGATCTCGCTCACATATAAGTACATGTGTAGACCAGCAGAATCCCATTTTATACTCTGCAATGTGTTTTACTATACGACTGTTTCAAAGCTAAATGGAAGATATTTGTGCTAATCATAGAAATTTTTACTAATCACTTATATTTGGTACTTTCATTTTTCTTAATACATGTAGTTTAGCCATGTCTACTTGTCTCGTGGCTAGCGCGTGCTTTTTTTGGTACGCGTAGTTCCGGGTTCGACTTCTTGTGATAGAGTATTGGAGTCCTTACGGTGGTTCGGATTCCACTTTAAACTGTATACGCATGTTTCATAAAGCCTTGGTCCCCAAAAGGGACTTTAAATCTCAACAAACCGACAAATCCATGTAGTTCGTTAGAATATTCAAGTGTTCAAATTGTTTTTAGCCTAGGTTAGTAGCAATACATACACATTTTGTAATAGCTGTTATTTCATCTGAAATACGCCATGTTCCTCTACAAACAGAAAACTTCTATAAATAGAAACAATACAGTACCTCTTAAGATACAATCAGAAATATTGAACTCACTGTTATAAATTGTCAATCGTTCAATTATTGTTAAAGCCTTAGTATCTTTAGTCCTAATCCTTGATTTTATTTATCTTCAACAATTGCTTTCTTCTTTCCTAAGTTATGTAACGAAGGTATGGGATCTTTTCTTCCCTGCGTACTTCCTTCAGTGTCTCCAGAGAATACAAGCATCTATTTCTAAAAAAAATCTATCCTCGCTTCTCTAATCTCTTTGTCCTTCAGTAGCCAATGGAGGCCATAGCGGAAGAAGAACCGTGTGTTTTCTGTGAGTGCAATCCAAGAATCGGAGATTCTTCTTGGTTGGTCCCTCCTCGTCTCTCTCTGTCTCTTTTCTATTTCTCAAAAAACAAGTGAATCTTTCCCGCTGTCTTCAATGGCTTGTCGCTCAGACAATGCAGCGGACGGAAATTGCGTTAGGCAGAAGCACAAAAGATTTCTCGGCGACAAAAGGTAGCTCACCACCACGTCATGTTTTCAACCCCTTTCTTCTCCCCAAACCCGCAGCGTACACCCTCAGGAGTTCTCTTTTTTTCTGTACACTTTCCTTGTGTATACGCTTCATTCTCTCTCTCCGTATGTGGTGTGTGACGGGGAGGTGGAAGATTTCCTCAAGGGAACCACAAGTAACAACAACAACAAAAAGGAACAAAGAACAAGATAAGGAAGGGAGAAGTATCAAATGAGAAACAAAAATGATTGTTAAGCATTTTTTGTTGGGAAAACTTAACATTAATGGCACAGATAATTACGTAGACATTTTTATGCATCCTTTGTTAAATCAGAATCTTCATTTTGCAAAACACTCACATTCACGAGCTTATAAATTATGACATTCAATTCTTACTGAATATTTTTTTTTTATATATTTTAAAAATATCTCATTTTCATGTTTCTTTATTCAGACTTTTTTAATGTTCTAAAGCACACGAATGCGGGAAATGAAGACGCATTAAACAACAGAAGTTGATAAGAAGTTTTAATGTTTTTAGGTTGATACAAGATTACAAAGTTAATGTGAAATATTTTTCTATCTTTGTTTTATTACTGTTCTTCGCTTTATTTGCTTTCCCTTATTTGTTGTCTTGCAGAGGAACGTTGAGCACTTTTTTTCTTGTACAGCTTATGTGTGTTGTTTTGAAATACGCAAATCTCTGCAAAGTGATGTATGTTAATGTTTGATTAACCAGGGATGATTGTTACTATCATCCTAAATTTGCTGTTCTCAGGCACGTCACTTCCCGAAAATTAAGAGCCTTTGGTCCCTTGCAAGTGTTATCTTTGGCCTAACAGCTACTCTGTTTGATACCATTCGTAAATTGCAATCATATTATTTACCTTCCCCTTTTCCTTCTCTTGTTTTCCCCCATCATTTAAAAAGCTTACTTGTGTCTAAATGTTTACATCTTTAGTACCGGCTATCCGAATTCTTTTCCCTGTGGGAGTGCTATGGTTTGTAATCTAAATCCACATCTCTTGATGATGAAAGAAAACTGAAAACTAGGATCAAATAATCTATAAAATGAAATTTCTTCCCAGTATTCTAATCAGTTTATTTTTTTAATTACCTCAAACATTGTTCTTTTCTTATTTCTTTCTTTTCCCATTAATCCTGTGCTGAGAAGTTCGTTCGTTTGAGTTACAAAATTGCTATATTTTGAATGTATTTACTTTCTAATAATTAGCAAATAAGGAAATATGTTATGTCTTAAATAAGATTAGCAAAATATATTTTATCTATAAGAAGGATTAGAAAACTCTTTGACTGCCTAGAAAATATAAGGATTATGTTCAAATCAAGTGTTCGATTGTTAGCAACACACTTTTATTTATTCTCTTTCAACTTTTTATATCATGTGTTTTCTTTATGTGGATCTTCCAGTAACTTGAACAAAAATCAAGTTTTCATTAACGTATATATTCGCAGAATTACAATAATCGATTTCAATTTGTTCCAGTTGCCTATATTAGTGCTTTGAATTTGCAAATCCTGGAGTTTTAAGGAATTCACCAATGATATAAGGGAAAGTATCTTGCAATAGCGTTGACGAAAACATAACACGGAGTGACATAATAAGGACTAGTGGTGTTTATTTTATGGAAGTCACACCGGTAACATGTTTTTATCAATATGACTTCCATTTAAAGCCATCACTGATGGGTACATTAGAAAAACGAACGATATGAGCCTTGTTGATGTCTGCTCATTTACTTATTTTCGTGTATTAATAGTATGTAAAGTTAGGTGCGTTTAGCAAATCTGCTGATAAATGTGTACATAAAGAAGTTTTTCACATATTTCGCGTGCAGCGCGATGATTAATGTACATAACCTTGATTTTTCATCACTAGTTAAAATTCAATGAAACACAATCACGAAATTTCAGTATCTATTAATCTCCTTTACAGTGTAAATAAATTCGTAGGTAAAGCATAGGTACAAAACTTCCAACTTTTAGAAAATCATCCAGATTTGGTATCAAGAAACATATACTAAAGTCGTTGTTTGGACGAATAATTCTCATACAAAAATGATTTTGAAACGTGTCTTTTTTTATCTATGGGTGAGTAGGCATATTTGTATTTTGTAAGCAATTTTACATGATACAATTCATTTTTCTCACATAATTCCAGAAATAGCGGTGACTGCCGGAAACGAATTTCGGACGAATTACTGGAAAATATTATATATATGTTCTTACTGTTTCATATATAATATATACGTTTAGAAGCCTACAAATTCACGTAATTAATTTTTCTCTGTATAACTAAAAAAATTACCCAGGATACTAAGGCCGGGTTGAAGACGTTTCGGAATATGGACGTTATTCATACTCCATAGACATAGTTTTTATCATTAATTATCTTATTATATAATGTAATGTATAATCTATTTTTCTAAAGCAATTTCAGAAAGGATAGCTCGTTGATGGAATGCGTTTTGCTACGTTTTTAATACTTATAAGGCTTTGCCCGTATTCTTTAAATATTTTTTTATAATCCTTTTAATATAACCCAATCCGATTCTTTATGAGAAATCAAGTGCTGGTGATTTACTGATGTGACAATTTTGAACGTAGGTTATTAAAAACTTCTCTAAGTTTTCTATTCAGACGTCAAAGTAATTCAGAGTATGGCATGCTTCTTAATTCCCTTCAGAAATTAAGAGTAAGGAAGTTTAACCCTCTGATCTTTACCTTTGCGGCAATGGTGGCTCAGTGGTAGAGTGTTCATCTCTGGCGCATGGAGTCCTTTGTTCGATCCCAGCTTGCGCCAAATGAACTTTATGGTGGGTTAACATCGTGTACATGGGTTATCTCATGGTTCTCCCGTTTCCTCCCACTTTCTTCATTCCAACATTTCATTTATTTGTCATCATCACCGTCTCCTTTAGCCTAGCCGGCATATCCGTGGAACGTAAAGATTTCGTTTCATGTTTTCATCTTTACCTTTTATTTTAGACGCTCTGAAAACTTCCAATTGTTAATAATAAGCGAAAATGAACCATATTTGCACATCTCCGTGTGTGTGTGCAAGTTTAAGTATGAATAATCATGTTTTATTCTTTTTTCAACTGTAACATTAAAGTTTAATACCTAGATGTCTGAATAATATAGCACTCAGCTCTGATCTTCGATTCCATCTTAAGTCATATGGGCTTGTTGACAAATCGATATTTGTGTCTACTTTATCGTTTTAGCTTATCATTACTGTTGTAAACGTATATTTATTATGCTAAAGATCACACATAACATTTACACATCAAAATTATTTCGTGTTAACATGTAATAGCCTTAGAGTGTAAATTTATGAACTATTAAACATTGTTTACTAACTAGGTAAAATAAACCGATACTAACAGGTTATAATTGTTATTAAATGTTATTAAATGCTAATATTTGAAAGACACTTTATTTTTTTACTATTAGTATCTAATATGTGTATATTTTGGGGGGATCGAAAAAAGGAAACATGTAATTCGCACAACAGAAAGTAGGAATTCTCACCGTGGATACTACTGCATCATATAACACGACAATTAGCAGTGAGAAAGAGGAAAATATATGAGTTTGCGGTGACCACTTCATCCGGGCCTTTTGAGCGTAACCACGCGATCTCCGGTCACTGGCATGTGACAAATAAAATCCATTCAGTCCGAGTCTCCATGGACTTAAGCCTTCATTTTTCACAACACACACATACTCACATACACACAACGCAAATACCAGCAACGTAGAATAAAACCAATGAGTAAACACCAAACTAAAATAAACTACGTTTGTTTCAACCGCACATGTATATGTTACATAAAACACCGTTGTGTAATTCAAAAAGTACATTTAATCTAGGAGCCTTTCTGTGTCAGAATTGAAGAAAATGTCATGTTATTAATTAGCTCTTCCTGCTGAAAGTCAGTTCTGAAAGATATTTGAAACAATTATGTCTGTCATGTTGGATGAAAGAGTCTAGAGATTACACTAGTTTTCTTTGTTTGTTTATTTATTTAGAGTTAATGTCTCTTTTAAGTATTGCTTATAGAATTATATTCTCAGCTTTACCGAAACTCGTTAACAAAAAATGAAACGAAATCTGTCAATTCAACGTCCCACGATTCCAATGACGATGCGAGAATTGGTGGAATGAAATTGTGGGAGGAAACGAATGAAATGAAATTTTTGAGTTTTACGTTCCACGGTTATGCCGGTTAGGCTAAAGGAGATGGTGATGATGAGAGATGAATGAAATGGTGGAATGAAGAAAGTGGAAGGAAACGGGAGAGCCCCGACAAAACCCCACGCACACGGTGTTTGTCCACCACAAAGTTCACTTGGCGGGAGCAGGGTTTGAACCCAAAACTCCAACCACCAGAGGTGAACGCTCTACCACTGAGCCACCGCGGCCCCTATGGTAGCAAACGAGAGTATCCCTAGGAAGCCAACGAACACGATATTGTTCACTACAAACTTACTTGGCCGGGGACGGAATCAGGGACCCCACACACCAAACATAAGCGTTCTACCACTGTGCCGTCTAGTTAACAAGAAAACTAAGAGATTTTTAAGATGAATTCTTAAGAAAAATGGTAACCAAATGTATTTCGAGTTAATTTTCAGAATTGTTTTTGAATGCTGTATGCAACATTGAAGAAAGATAATGTATGTAACCAGTGATTAGTGCAGAGCATTTTTTACCTGGAAGAACTTTGAATAAATGGAAGCGAAAGTAGTACTGTACTTCGAAAATACTAGCAACACACATTGAGCCCGATTAGAAAAATGTCCCGAGGGGATTCCTTAACTCCGGAGAATTTTTCTCCAGGCTACCTCCTGGAATCACTACATTAACTGATATTAATACCCTATACACATAAATAACATACAATCTAAGTAGCAAAACAAAAACAAAGTGTCAATATACTACCACCATACTAATAGACTATGCTAAAAGCATATAAAATAATGTCTGTATAATGTGATTTTAATATATATTGTTTTTGCAGGGAAAATGAGGAAATTCCCTTATGATTAATGTTTCCATATGATGAAACTTCTTATATTCATCTTGTCCCTAATGGTAACAACCTCTATCGTGATACTTAAATGCATCATGAGTACACAGGACTTGTTAACATTTGTAATAAAATTATTCTTGATCAATCCTCGTTTCATCGTTTAAATGAACTTTTAAATTCCTACATGTTTGTCAATTACTAAGGTTAATTGAACTAATGAAATAATTGCAAGTAGAAAGTAATAGAACTAATACAGTGGTACCTCGATTGACAAGACCAATTTGTTCCAGAAACTTAGTTGCTTCATGGAATTAACATATTTTGATTCAAAAGTTTTTGTATAAAGTACATTCAAAAGATCCCAGTACTTCGATACATATAAAAATGAAACTAACTATGTTTGTGATTTAATAACCCCTGAACTACCCGACAGATCTCAAAATTTTCAAAATAGATTAGATATTCGGGTCTGGAATGGCTGTTATGATTTCACATTCTTCATATATATAAAATAAAAAATGACCGATATTAGTGTTGAATCCAGTAGTTTTCGGGGTTGTTTCAAAAATCAAGACAAACATGTTTTATTACTTTGAATGAAAAGTCTAATCATATTTTTTTTTCTCTCCAAACTCAGGAAGCAGTGAAATATTTACATCTTAAAATATTTATTGGAACTCTACTACTTTCTTATCCCCTCTCTCTGTCAAATATTAAAAAGGCGCAGAACCACATACTTAATTATTTTAAATACAAAATCCAATCCCGAATTTCAACTCCCCCAACCTGAAGAGATCTTATTATAAGAATTACAATCACCATTTCCCCCCTTCATGTCTGATTTCTAAATATTCTTCCATAGTAGTACTTTACATCACAAATCCTGTTGTATTATCCGAATTTCAACTTTATAGTTTACTTAGTTTCGCCCAGGCGTTGTTCAATCAGTCAGTCAGGAAATTTTATACATAGAGAGAAAAGCCAATCAACATAGTATTTTGATGCAGAATTTTGCTTACAAATACTGTAAATACAGTGCAATAAATGGTATTTACATGAAGTAAATGGTGACTATTTCAACTGTGTTTTACCTTTAAGGAAAGTCTTACTGTTAGCTGTCTTGGAAAACGACGTAAGGGTATAAAGGGTTTATTATTGAGAAATAATACGAGATTTTATCATTTTTTTTTACTTGTTAGTGGAATTTAAAAATTTGAATTTTCAAAATAGATAAATACGTAATCTAGTCTTGTAATCTTCTGAGTATATTTTTTCTGAATGTGTTTTTCTAGGTGTTATAACTACTAAAGCAAAGGGTATTCACTCTTATTAAATTTTCCAATATACTCTAGTAATTACTAATAAATGTTGATACCACTTTCTTTTCGCTGTCAACTTTTAATTGACTTATGCCACTAAATCCATTAAACAGAAAGCTTTCTCTATCCCGAAAACTATTCCAGTAATGTAAACTACAACACCTGGCATTACCATACACCTAATATATCAAGAACTACTTTTGGCTCATCAACCTAAATATCAATTGCCACATTTGCCTCTAACTTCTCTTAACGCACAAATAACTACAGCCACTCATGGCTTCATTCTGATATTAACCAAATACACATGATTTATATAACGTAGTAACGCTCTTCATTTGTTCTTACAATTTCCCAACATCTTGTCCAATTATTCTTATGTAACACCTACTCCACTACTTTCAAACAACGCCCAAACATAACTCACTAAACCTTTACAATTTTATAATTTAATTAGTTCATATAATGTACATACGTCTTAACCTGAAGAATTCCTTTGAAACACTTGTTCACCGACTTAGCGAGGAAGATTAATAAAAAAATTAAAGATGCGTTGCGAGGAAAAACAAAGTTCGTTCGTGCTTCGTTTTATGTTCTCTCTTGTATAACTCCTACGTCAAACCCACACGATCCATGAAATTTACATATCAACGTCTAGACGTAAACATGAGATAATGCATAACGCAAAAATTTCTTGAAATTGCAATAAAAACCTGAGGTGATATATGCATTTTGTTTAGTTTTAAAATCCCGGAAAAAACATCAAGGGATAACTCGCAGTGAAGCTAATGCAGAGGAAACCTCAAGCCAGCTATCAAAGAACATTACCTGACCATCGAGATAGAAAAATTAAAGGACAAAGGTTACAAAATCTAAGCGTGATTTGAATTTGAGTCTAATTCCTCACGAATTTCTAGTTCTATATTAAAGGGCTTGTTATAGTCTCACAAGATGTGAAAGCACAGTACCCAAGTATTCTTAGATTATTAGCTGCCAGAAAGTCTTATTATTTTTAGGTGATTATCCTGTTAGTCTGATCAAAACCCGAGATGGTTTCCTTTAAAATACAATATACAATTCAAGTTAAAAATGGAAAATATAGAAAGAGCGCAAATGAAACCTGTACGCTTTTTAACGATCAATCCCTGCATTGAGATATAGTGGAGATCAAATTTATGTAAAGCCTCTCAAACAATGATTTTCTGATAATGCTGTACATGACGTAGATAATACTTCAGTTATGAAAAACTGGTTGGTTGTACAGAGTGATAGCGTTTATGCGCAAAATATCTAAATAATAATAGAAAAAAAGATGTAGGAAGTTCGAAAGAGGGGAGCATGGAATCATATTTTACGTTAGTTCCTTCCTTCTTCTACCCGCCTGATCGTAATTTGCAGCGAAAAACCGACGTTAAGTTTTTTCCAATAATCACATGATGCAATTGAACGTTGTTAGGATTGCTGGCGGTGATCCATATGGGGTGCTGTTACCACTCAGCAGGGAGAATTTGGGCTAGAAGGGGTAGAACAAAATAAATTTCCCCTTTCCTCGTGTTGCATCCTCTCTTTTTATCCATCACTATATTTCCCAGTTCTTCTTATTCTTTTCTTAAGGTTTTTGAGCCTCATTTCTGTCGCTCGAAAAGGCATCAGTGTCGTGCGCATCTTTCTTGATGACCCATGGAGCTAAAATCGTGCGACTGGAAGGACCTCTTGAGGAAAGCGCTGACACTATATAGAGTCAGGTCGAATACTGTGGTTGCTATTGGTTCTGGACTGTCGCCCATCGAAACCTTAGTAAGGTGTAGAAAAGAAAAAACACGTCAGTAACAAAAAAAAATCTTGAAGGAGTTCCTTTTCTCTTTCAACACACATAGACATACACACAAACACACACACACACACACACGCCCCTAGCATTTTGGCCTGAAGAGCTATCGATTTTCAATATCACAGCTCACATATACCTGGGTAAACCACCGCAGTGAGATTTTTTTTTTCGTTTCCTACCTTGTTGCCTCCTTAAGGAATTACCTGATCATTTTATATTTTACTAATGGGTGGCTTCATTTCATATTTCTTCAACATAAATTATGTTTTTCTGTTCTACTCTTTAAGGTCTATAAACATATCTCACTGGTTTGAGATGAATTAGATGATATGCTATCTTAAATTTATCCTTAACTTATATGATGCTTTAAGGAAAATATTTATAGGTAGTACGTCATTAAGTTATGTTGGTTGTCAGTTCTGGAGTTTCTATTGTAGCGTATTATTTCTTATATCTGCTGTTGGTGATAGTACTACGCTTCGAACAAAAACAAAGAAAATGTTTTGTACCGTAAAATGGGGGAACATTGGCACCCAGGGGTAAACTTGGAACGTTGTTCTAAGCAAAATTTTCTCTCTCCTTTTAGCTCTTTTTTCTTTAATCGGGTTTCCAACAATTACTTCAACATTGACCAACAATTAGACAAACACAGTACCGTATATTATTATTATTTTTATTATTGCCAATACGAACGATACCGCCATTTTACAAACTCTAGCCTCTTTCAAGGTTCATTACAGAGTAGACTGGAGTCTCAGTCAATTGTATGCTGTATTTCTTCTTTTCTTTCAAGATGGTCAGAACTTACGAGAAAGGAAATGGAAAGAGAATATACAAACCTTATACAGATGAAGATCTATAAAGGGCAGTTCAGGATGTTAGAAACGGCATGTCACAAAATGAAGCCAGCAAAAGTATAATATAAGCAGGGGAACAATCCAAAATCACTTAAAAGGCCAATGTACTAAAACTGTAGGAAGGTCCCCAACTTTGACAAAAGAGGAAGAAACAGAGCTTGTTAATATTATGGTGGAGGTTGCTAAATGGGGTTATCCTTTGACACTATTTGATATGAAAATAATGGTAAAAAAGTATTTGGATAAAAAAAAGGGGTAAACATACCCTATTTTTCTAAAAATCTGCATGGAGACGATTTCATATATTCATTTCCCAAAAGGAACGATATTGTATTGAGAACTGCAAGTAATACTAAGAAATCTCGATCATCCGTTACACGTACAGCTGTGGCAGGTTATTTTACCAGGATAAAGGATGCGCTAGATTCAGTAGAGCCTTCCCTAGTGTACATTTTGATGAAACAAACTTATCGGATGACCCTGGTTCGAAGAAAGTGTGGTACCGTAGGGTATGAAAAGAGTGGAGAGAGTGCAGGATCATTCTAAAATGAATTTTTCCCTTATGGTGAGCATCACTGCAGGCAGAGAACTGCTAGCGCCATTTGTTGTGTACAAAGCCAAAATTCTTTATAAAGGCTGGACAGAGAGTGGCCCTGTAGGAACTTTCTACGATTGTACGAACACTGGTTGGTTTGAGTCCAGAACATTTGAGCGCTGGTTTTTCACGATCCTTTTTCCACACGCCCAGAAAACGGACGGAAAGAAATTGGTAATTTGAGACAACTTGGGGTCACATTTTTCACCTACTGTAATAAAAACCTGCAAGGAGAATCAAATCTACTTCACGACGTTACTTCCGAATTCTACATATATTACACAGCCTCTAGACGTGGCTGTGTTCCATCCCATGAAGATCTTCTGGAGGAAAATCCTAAGCAAATGGAGGAAGGAGAGCAGGGTATCAGGATGTTTACCCAAGGAGCATTTTCCGCTGCTGGTAAGAAGACTTTGAGATAAAACGAGACCTAAGGAGAACAGTATGCTATCTGGATTTCAAGCTACTGGACTTGTTCCGTTTAATCCATCAGTTGTTCTGGAAAAAAATACCGGATTCAGAAGATGGACAATCAATTAGAAGTTCTCTGGACAAATGTCTTCAAGAGATGCTACAGGAGTTAAGAGTCCAAGAGTAGGAACCGCGAAAGAAACGAGAAAAGAATATTATTCCTGGTGCAAATTTAGGTGAAGAGTTTGCTTCGTAAAGAAGCCAAAATGATCCTGGACAACCTTCGACTTCGGCTGCGAAGATCTCCTCAAACGAAGACAAATGTCACGTTTGTTCCTGTCTCTGGAGTACTTTATCAGGCCCGGATTGGATTCAGTGTGTGAACTGTTTAAATTGGGTGTGTGGCAATTGTAATGAGAACACTGCAGATCCCTATTATGAATGCGCAATTTGCCTCTCTAATTGAGCACTTCAAATTCTGATCAACACTCTATTTTTGTAATTTTCTTCACTCATTTTTTGTAATCTATGGATGTCAGTTTTCCTATGCACAAATAATAGTTTTAATAAACCAAAAATATTGTAAAATACTTTTAAAAATACTTATAGGTGCCAAAGTTGCCTCTATTTAGTACAAAATGTGTAAAAACGACCCTTTAAATTACTTGCCAAAGTTACCCATATACGGGGTAAAATTGACACCCCAAAAATTATACAGGTACAAATTAGAATTTTGAAAATGACGTTCCAGATATTTCAAGGGGAAGGTTCAAATGTCATGTTGACTTTTTTAAAAATTGAATTTCAATAGTTTCTGAAAAAACTTGAAAAAACCTTTAAAAAACCTGCCAATGTTCCCCCATTTTACGGTATTTCACATTTTAATAGTATATTTTATTATTTATGACTTTCCTGCTAGATAAGGACATAAATTTCCATCTACCGTTTAACTACGGAAATACTTATTTACAAAATAATTTTCTCGTGATTAAAATGTTAAGGTTTTGTTTTCAAGACAGGACCTTAACATTTTAGTTCCTGAGTCAATTTTCGTCACAACAATATAGTTTGTAGACTTGATACAAACGTGTAAACTATGTCTTATCTTTTGTAAACAAAAGTTAAACTCTTGTAGGAACCATGCTGAATTAGTAGTAGAGCGCTCTTTTTCGTGGGGTCTCTGGTTCGATCCTAGTTCTCGCTAAATGTTTTTTGTGGTGGACGAATCCCGTTTGATTGTGTGTTCTCAAGTTTCTCCCGTTTCTTCTCACTTTCGTCATTTCAACATTATCATTCATCTTATCATAACAGACTCTCTCAGTCCCAGTACATGATTGTTGGACGTAAAACAAAAGCTTACTCTAATACAAAAAAGGTAAAACAATTGGACAGGTAATATGTTGGATAGTATTAACAAGCTATAAAGAAAATTAAGTGATTGTAAAGAACGTTCTACTCCATTCTGATATATACGGAAGAATTAATTTTAAAATTCTGAAGAATCTTCGAAACCTTCTTTAGATAGTTTATGTATAGAATCAATTAAAACGAGTTTATAGTATTTAATTCTTATCAGTTGGCATATGAATTAATTTGGTATATATTTACTGAATAAAAGCCAATATAGTAATTGCTTTTCTCAAAAGTTTTTCTTTTTAATATTAGACAAAAGTTGATAACTAGAACCAAAAAAGTAGAATGTGTTTAAAGCTTTATATGCAGCTGTTATTTTCATAGTTCGTTTGTTGATTTTCTCTAGTATGTTCACGTTCATTTTGAAATGTTACTGATTAGTATCCAGATAATATTTACTCGTGTAGTTAATATATGAATTAAGTTACTGGAATAATAACTTGCAGAAAATATTAACTTCTAATGTCCAAATAAATAATACGGAAACCACTTAAGTGATTGTTTATCCCAGCAACAGAACAAAATAATCGTAGGATATGATCTAAATGATCTTCCATCTAAAAGCTAACTCGGTTTTCCCACACAGAATACGAGAATATTGCCAATTCAGTCTGGAATTACGTGTATCTTATTAGTTGTATTGGTTATATAATCTTTATAAAGCGAGAAAATAATCGTATATTTTTAATATATGTAAAGCTTAAATAGCTACACAAAATAAGTAGTCATCCTCATGTACTGCACGTAATTTAGATTTAAAGATGATCATACAATTTAATGATTTCTCTAGTTGAGCAATATTGTCATATTTGGTCTTATAAATTTAGATGTTATATCTAATAGTTCTATGTGTTCCTAATAATTTTTTTATTATATTGTTTCAGGTAAGCATTATTGTTTGGTAACCTATATATTGATACAGTAAGAAGATATTTTTCTGTCTTTTGGTAAGTAAAAATATATTTCTATAATGTCATTAGAAAGATACATATTTACTGAACATGAGTAAAAATTTACTTACTGCTATACGTAATTTTACAAGTAACACTTGTAATGATATAAACAACAATTTCAGGTATGCTATGTTGGTAGAAATCGAACTTAGAATAATAAGTTATTATTTCGTAGAATATTTGCTTCGTCTCGGAGTCCTTACGAAGCTTTTACATTTGTTATTCATACCTTCCACTTAAATGCTTTTAGAATATATCTTGTCTCAAGAGTGAGAGTGACGGAGAAGGGGAAACGATAACTATTTTTAAAAAAGACACGTACAATGTATTAGTAATAATAGATGTCTTCCCGTTCTGCCTAAGCTCTCCAGCACTTTGTAGAAAATATTTTAAATGATATTATCTTTAGGCAGAACGGGAATTCCCGTTCTGCATAATCTTTTGAGATGGGGAATTCTGTGCATGGGGGATTTTTTCTTTAGTAATTCTAACAGATTCTGTAAGAAGAAAAACTAAAACTTCAAATTTCATTATAAAATTTTGATGTTACACTACAACTTCTTTCAGAAAGAATTACTAGGTACAGTTCTATTATTAGCAGCGTTATTCACATTTACTTTAGTAAAGATGACTGTATTTTTTTTCAAATACTTGCGTTGAAATGGAAAATGGATTAACTCAGTTGCAAGAAATCTGTTTGACGTTGTAGCTGAAACAAGCATAAAATAAACATTTTTCAGTCTAATATCAAGTCATTTAACAACAAAACTTTATACAGTTTTCCAGTACTTCATCTCCAACATGCGAAGGCTCGCAGTACGTAAGAGGTGCCACATTTCACATCTTCAAGACGTGTTTGGCCATATATTAGACAAACAAGGCAAGAGGATGCATAAGAAGGATGTATAAGACGCCCTTAATAAAGAGCGTTTGTCTTCTATATTACATGTCCTTTCTCGAATTGATTGACTCATTGCAAGAAAGCCGTTTGACATTGTAACCGAAACGAACACGAAGAGACTTATTTTGGATCTAATATCAAGTCATTTAACAACAAAAATTTTATTCGGGTTTTCAGTAGTTTATCTCCAGCAGTACTTAAAAGGTGCCATAGTAGACCTACACATCCTTAAGACACGTTTGGCCATATAGGCTATTAAACAATAAATGCAAGAGGATGAATAAGGGGACTCTTTAGGAACGAAAAAAAGCCTTTGTCTCTTAAATCACAACTCCTTTTTTCGGTATAACTGATCAGAAGATATGTCTTCTATACATGATTTTATACTACATGAATTATGTCATATATACATACATTGTCAGTGTAAACATTATTATTATTATTATTATTATTATTATTATTATTATTATTATTATTATTATTATTATTATGTGTTCTGTCTTTCAGACAAAAGAGTTTTTTGTTTCAATTTTAGATTTAGGCCTGGAAATAACACTATCAAATAAAACTAGACGGCAATACACTCAACACAATTTAAAATAAAATATCATTGTTTTAAAAGTAAACAGTATTGCAACCTTATTTATGTAAGCCATCGAGTCTATTACACGTGATTCCAGCCTTCTTCTCAATGATTTTGATTTTTTCTTCAACTCGCCTACATTTAAGCTTTTGTTCCTTCGACTTCTTTCCTACCTGAAATATTAACATGAAAGCATCATGTTCTGAACGCTGAATGGCTACTGGTGAACTCAGTAGACAATCACCTTCAAAAATAGCAAACTGAAACATCTTATAAATCCCTTTTCGTCCCCGATTATCAGACATTTTGATCTGATTGAAACTCTACAAAAACATAAAAGTATTTCAATATGTGATATTGATATTTTATATTGCTGCTACATACAAAAGACAAATCCGCTGGTAAAATGATGCCGAAAAGGAGTTGTGATGTAGAAGACTATTGCTATTTGTGAAGGGCCGCTTTATGCATCCTCTTGCATTGTTTGCTTTCAATATATGAATAAAACTGTATTGACGATGTTGACTATAGTGCCTTTCAAATACTGCGAGCTCTAATATGATGGAAATAAATTACTGGATATCCAAATGAATTTTTGTTGTGAAATGACTTCATATGTGACCCAAGTAAGTTTGTTTTGTGTTTGTTCCAGTTATAATGTCAAACAGTTTTCTTATAATGCAGTTAATCAATTTTCCATTTACTTCCAAGTATTTAAAAAAATCACACTCATCTTTACTAAAGTAGATACTAAAATTCATCATTACTAAAATTCAATGGACAGAATCGCAGGAGCAGCCTCACAAAAGTATGATTATTTTTTTCTTCAATTGTCATGCATCTAAAACATTGTCCGTAATTCTTAACTTTACTGAAATATTTTTTTTAATACTGAAAACCCAATAAAACATACAAGACTGTTATAATAACTAGACCCTATATATTTCAGATTTTGATCTTTGCTGAAAAAACTTTTGATCAATATTTCAGAATTAAAATAAATAAATACCCGTATTTATACAACACTCACAATAGAAGACCTCATAAGGAGGTCTCCTCATTCGTATGCTACCTCATAAGGATGAAATTTAAAATAACATCAAATAACATCACGGTTGCTTTTCGCAATTAAAATGAATGGTCTTACAGGAATATGGTGAACGTATTTTAAATGTGTAACAAATAGGAGTACCCAAAACTTTTCATATGGGTGTGTGTGAAACTAAAGCCAAACTACCTTATAATAAACATTGTTACTTTTTATTGGATTTTCAGTATTTAAAAAAAGAAAAGAAAAGAAAAAAGAAAGAAAAGAAAAATATTTCAGTGCATTGAAAAATTACAGATAACATTATAGAATAGTGGTTCTCAAAGTCGGTTCCGCAGGACCTAGCCAAGGGTCCACGACGCTTAAAAATTGAAATGGAACTTTCAGTTCTTATGCAAAAAGTGTTTTTAAGATTAAGAAACTGCAGCTGTGGGAAGTACAAGTACAAAACAATAACTATTTATCACTTCCCGTGCTCAAGGATTTTATTGATTCCTCAGGTGAAAAATTCTCTGCTGAAATGAACAAAATACTTGTAGGACACTTGAGAGCATTAGCTGCAAGTTTTCGAGAATATTTCCCTGTTCCACAGCCTTGTAATGGTTTGATTTAAAACCCTTTCAGTAATATCGAAATCCATAACATATGAGGTATGAATATCTCTAACACGGAAGAAAAGCAGCTGTTGGAACTGTCCTGCGATACTTCATGGAAAAAAGTTTTCAAAGAATAATAACTTCGTAATTTTTTTGCGTTTGCGTTGAGTATAAAGAGTTGTTTAAAAAAGCATTGCAGCATTTTGTCTTAACCTACCACATACATATGCGAGCAGATCTTTTCTGCTCTTTTGAGTATTAAAACTTTAAAGAGAAATCGTCTTAATGTGGAATCGGACCTAAGATTCATGGTAACAAAACTTATTCCAGATTTCAATGCAATTATTGAAAAACACAAAGAATTTCATTCGCCACATTAGTGACCCCACATTTGAGAACATTGTTTATCAAGTGGATTTCGTTTTTTTTTTTTTTTAATGATTTTCAGTATGGAAAGTTACTGTGTTTTCAATTGAAATTTCGTTCGCTAGGAAACAATCCTATATCTTTAAGATAAATTACTTATTGCATTATTTTCCTTGATCTTTTCCTTGTTAGTAGTAATTCTAATTAGTATATTTTTAAATACCATGTGAAATTTCAGATAACATTGCAAGGGGGTCTTCAGATCAGTTTCCGAATGAACAGGGGGTCCGCGGTATCGGAAACATTGAAAATCACTGTTATAGAATATATGACAATTGAAAAAAAGTAATTATATACACTGGTACATCCAATATAAACTCCTATGATTCTGTCTCTTGGATTTTGTACGTTTCGTTAGAACTTTTCTTGGATTTTGACCGTTTGGATTTTGTCCTCGCCCTTGTTATTACAGCCATTGTATATATGAGTTGCGATCTGCATAAAAACACGCTAGGAGTCAGGCATTTCAGTGCTGCATATCCCTAAAAGATCCCTCCTCGCGTAAATTTTCCCATCTCGATGATTAGGCAGAACGGGAATTCCCGTTCTGTCTAAAGATAAGATCATTAAACATATTTTCTACTGGAAGTATGAAGTGCTGGAGGGCCGTTAGGCAGAACGGTAATGAATCGTAATAATATAGACATAAAATGAAGACTAAATAATATATGTGGTAAATGCAAATAAATGGTGATGATAGAATTTATGAAATAACCAGAAAATTTTATAAAACTGAAGCACTATGAAACCCCATACGGATATGATACTCATTACGAAAGCCTCATGGGGGTTGGGCACCATGTTTCAGTGCTAGACCGTGGGGTCCCTGGTTTGATCCCGGTCAAGTAAGTTTGTAGTAAGCAACATCGTGTCTGTATTTTTCTCGGCGTACTCATATTTTCTCCTGCATTCTCATTCCACCAATTCTTCAATTATCATTCATTTGCCTGAATAATCCATCTCCCTTAGACTAAAGGATATATTTGTGAGACGTTAAATTGAGAGATTTCATTTAACGTTTTAGGAAAGTCTCATCATTTGGCCTGGAATGTAACCCTCAAATCGAAGTACACCCGTTGTTTTATCTGCAGTTGAACCGCCGTATCTCTAAGAAAGAGACATAAATATTCACTAGGAAGTGTAAAGAAGCACATGCTACTCGGAGAAAAGAGCAAAATCAGTACTTTTTCCGAACTCATTGTTAAATATTACAATAAATACATTTTGCTCTTACCAGTCTTTCTTTATCTCGAAGCATAACCGTAGGATGTTAAATTTTAAAAAGAAAATCATTGATATTGTAGGAAGGAGGTTTATGATTTACAAGTTGTATGTGCGTAAGCGTAAGGAAACAACAATGATAAAAATCTGCTATTAATACAGTATTTTCCTTACATATACAGTACAAAATAAATAACAATTTCTTCCAACAAAATAAAAACTGTCAGTTATTAGGAACAAATGACATACATTTTAACGCTACAAAGGTTCGTTTCTTTTCCGATTTTCTCGAAAATTACCCATGAGAATTTGCTCTCAGGCAAGTTATTTTGTTCTACTCAATATACTCTGTGAAGTTAAACAGAAATTAAAATTTAAGTCTTAATGATAATTGTAGGCTATATCTCATTATCCATACTGTTTACCATCGTCTTGCTTTCATACATCGAAAAGCTTGATACGGATATACCAAGGAGACCAGACGTCCAGTTTTAGCCGGGACAATCCCTTTTTTCCAACCATTGTCCCGTTTTTTTCTGACTCAAGAACGGGACGCCTAAATGTCCCGTTTTTAAGTAAAAATGACCTAGGTGTCCCGTAATTATTCTTCAAAATATAAATCATCAATGCAAATTCTACTCTCTTCTGTACCAACACTCGATGCCAAGGTTCAGCCGTGTCTAGAACTTCTGAATTTTCAAATGGGAATTGAATGTTGGTGGTTCAAATGGGAATTGAGTGGGAATTCTGAGTGTTCAAGTAGTTAAAAGAATTGTTGGGTAGAACTTGCAATCGGGAACCATTATTTGTTGTGAGGTACACGTAAAGTTAGAAACGGTGTGTTGTCACTCTTACTTGAGAATTTGCGTATTTTGTAAATTGAGAACATTGCTGAGTCCCAAAATGCAATCTGGAAGTCAGATATCCCCCCTCCGTAGCCGATTCGTATGCGTCCTGTTTTCGCAAGTGAAAATTCTGGTCACCTTGGGATATACCGTCCGACAATTAAGTAATGAGATTGATTTTATTGTGACCAAGCAAACAAAGGTAATGTGTAATTATTATTATTATTCAAAGTACACCCCTCCTGCGTCAATACAGCGAGTGATACAATCGCTCACATTTACACAAGAAGAACAACCACCTCTGCAACTCAGTTTATGGTATGTTCCGTAATGCCGTTGTCACAGATGTTTTGATGTCTTCAATATTGTCAAAAAGTCGTCCTTTTAATGGTATAACTTCAGTTTAGGCAACAGAAAATAGTTGCAGGGGACATATCTGGAGAATAGGGGGTGCTGCAGCACACACATTTTTTTTGTCCAAATATTCTTGAACAAGTACTGCCCGATGAGCGGGTGCATTGTCATGGGTAAGGAACCAGCTACCTGGGGCTGAATATTCGGGCCAAACACGGCTTATTCTTTTCATGGAACGCTCCAAAACACTTAAATAAAACAGGGCATTCACTGTGTGACCTTCTGGTACAAATTCATTATGAATGATACCCTTACTGGACGACCCGGGCGACAAATCTTCAATCGATTCCACACAACGTTTAAAACATTCATATAATCTAAAGATCTGTGCACGAGACATACACATATCTCCATACACATTCTGCATCAAATCAACAGTCTCTGTGCCACTTTCCTCAATTTAACATAGATTTTGATATTCGCTCTCTGTTCCATGCTACAAGCGTGATAAGGGCCTCTGAGTGACTTCTGTTAATGGCGTCGTAATTCCCGTCGCACTTCACGTGCGACAATGTGGTGTTGCCAGATTCTAGAGGAGGGATTACTCTTTTGAACGCACATATTCTTTTATGGATTGAGTTCGCTATTTCGTCACAATAAAATCTATCTCATTACTTAATTGTTGGACGCTTTTATATCTCGGTATCACTTTCATCTTAATAACATACATGTTCCTCGTATTTTAAAATTTACAAACAACTTAATTTTTTTTTACTCTTTCGAAAACTATGCAGAGCGTTTACACTCATGCATATACTTTTGTTCATCTTAATATCATCTGTAGTCTCATCTTAGGAATTATTTTTTTGGTAAACTAATAATATTGTATTATTTTACAAGTTTCAATTTCTTTCATTTTTTTCTTAAAATGTATTATGAACAAACTATTGCAATTATAGTATAATTAATTATATCAATACAACTACAACAAGAAGTACAGTTATACTATAATGTATTTATGATTAACATAGAACGGGACGTACGCTAGAGGTATTTTAGTCATAGGAATAACTTAACTTCTTTTTAGAAATTTAGACATTGATAATTTTTACACCAATATCTATGAACATATGATGAAAGAAGAGAGATTTTGGGAATAAACTTAACTTCTTTTTAGAAATTTAGACATTGATAATTTTTACACCAATATCTATGAACATATGATAAAAAAAGAGAGATTTTGGGAATAATTTTGATGCGTGTAAGTTTCTGTTTATTTGTGTCTGTTGAAACTTCTTAAGTACCCAATTATGGCTAGACATTGACAAATATGAAACTAGTACATATTTTAAACTTATGGTCTAATACAAGTTAAGTAAATGATAAACTTTTGCGCTTTTTAATGTTGAGATTGGCTCTACAGTTTGATACGGAGTCGTTCTCTGGTTAGTTTAGCCCCGCAACTACGCCCGGCGCAGGAAAGCGAAGTTTCTTTTGTTTGTTTTTTGACTAGTACTGAGATCATGCACTTACTGTACTCGTGATCAAATAGTAAGTACGTGTACTTATGCATATACTTTCTAATCATATTTGTCAATGCATGAACTTATGCGGTGGCTTGAGTAAGGTAGATGACTTCAGTATTTGGAAACAAATTTAACACGTTAGCCGCCAAGCCATATTTTGGGAGTATTTTGCACCCCATTATTGGTGCATCAGAATTATGCACATGGCGGCCAACGTGTGACGGAATTATATAGCAGTTCTTATAGATAAAGAATTTATAAGTTAATCTCATTTTATTTTTGAAAAAGTTTTCGTTGTGAGTTATTTGAAGAGTGATGAACTAAAAATATTATCACGGATAAAAGTTTAATAATTGAGCTAAACAGAGTCCATGACAATGATATAAAAATAATATGTGGAAGATCATTCTAGAAGATGGGAATGATTAATGTGTTAATTAATTATAAACATTGTTTATTAAATAGTAATTACATTGAGTAACGTTATGAACCTGATTTAGATGTCTCGAAATCACGTGGAAAAATTATTTTTTAAAAACTAGAGGAGTGAAACAACTTTTATTAGGATATAATTAAAGGATATAATAAGTTATAGATAACAGTTATAAATAAGATACCTGGATAAACTTTCAATTGCACTATGATACAAATATTACTATTCAGACACTAGTTAGTGATATTAATAGCACAGACTTATGTTTGTACCAGAGAAAATAACAAAACCTCAAATAAAATAGTGACGATGATTCAATTGCTAAAACCAATGACATTCGCGCAAAACCATATTATTATGGGTCTTGACAGGTGAAACCAATGTTTTAAGAAAATAACACATATCCTGGTAGAATAAATTACTACAAGAGTTTCATATAGGCACAAGTATTTCAATTTGTGATCATAGGATAATATATATGAGTATTTTAAAATACAAATTATAATTTGACCAATCTAGTCTCTTCAAAATAATAATTTAACATCACACATTTTACATAGATAATTTAATCAAACAAATTCCATCTTTGGACATTTTTTTCATATTTTAATATTCTTAATTTACAAAATATTGACAATAATTTAGTTTGTCGTGGATCTTATAGTAATTATTATTCCAGAATTTTTTATTGGTAACTTATAACGTAAAACTAATTTTGTACCAAAGCTTGAGTCTTGAATTTGCCTCGTCACCTGAATATTGCTTTCGTTTCTTCACTGAAGCTGGTGGTGTTCATTAACAAGCTCAGGGGTGGGAACTCACTGCAACGAGTTAAACAATCCAGTGACTATATGATGAGGGCATTAGCGTAATTGGATATTAATTCCCATTAGAAGCAACTTAGGAAACTGTTCAGTTCATATCCAGCTATCTTGAATGTTCTATATAGACTTCAGATTATAGGAAAACTACAGTTTGAAAGAAAAAGCAGAGGAGAGGAAGACATTTTTAGAAGAGTTTGATTCAAGAGGACAATGAAGCAAATGATGGCTCTTGGATTGACTTGCTACGGGGAAGGCTTTCCTCTCTTTCCATTAGAGAATTACATACCACTTTTCTTGCAGACCGAGTTATGGAACACACACATACACAACACTCTTTCCTACCTTCCTTTCTCACATTCTTTCCTTTTTTCTTTTTATTTCCCCAAGTTCCAGTCTTTTACTCCCTCTCAAGCCCATATACACATCTCTCTTTCTTCTTTTTTTCTGTCTTTCATTCTTTTCAGAACATTTTTACTAAAACTTTTTTAAAGATGCATGCAATAGCAAAAGATGCAGCTACTATCTACTTATGGTGATTGAAAAGTTTTCTGAATGTGTCTTTCATTTTTGTTTTTTCTCTCTCTCTCTCTCTCTCTTACACAACTCTCACATTCATGCCAGATGCCTTATATATGTATATGTACGGATCTGTTTCTCAACAGCTGGCTCAGATAATATTCTGAACATTTTTTTTGTGCAATACGAACATGGTCTGTCTTTTCTGCTTTCAACATACACGCACATTGTTTATTTACTTGTAAATGTATTTTTATATTCTGTTGCTTATTGAAGAATAATCTAATTTTTGTATCTTTTATGACTTTAACTATATTAGCTTCAGAAGTACTTTAACCCTATGAACTCTGGACTATTTCAAGCTTTTCTATCAGGTCTAATAAATTCTACTTTTTACGTACTTTTGAACAGAAGAATTCAAAGTAATGTTCGACTGCTGCTTCTTAATAATGGTAGCAACATATGCATTTTCAGGCGCATATATTTTCGAAGCGTAAATGTAGTGAGCTAGGGATGTATGCTGTGTATTTATATGTAAGTTCCGCTGAGTAAAAGCTTAAAGATACGATAAAATTACAATTCTTGTTACGTTTCGCCATCGAAAAATGTCTTCCTCAAGTTGTTCTCCCATATACTTTTTTCAAACCAATTTAGGTATTGCATAGCATTTACATATTATGGATAATTAAGAATCTCGTGTAATTAGCATGTTTTATTCTAACTTCACTTCTCATTAAAAATACGAAATCTTTAGGGCATTGTGGGGCAGTTTATAGCATGCAGAGTTAAGGAGGAGGAAACCCCATTTTAGGAAACCATACACATCAATGCACTGCCTGCACATCATCCAATTTTCAGATTCTTCAGAGACTAGTTCGATAAAGTTTTGTTGTTTTAAGAGCATATATTTATTGACAAACTCAAATATATATGAGCGGGGCGCGGTGGCTCAGTAGTAGAGCGTTCGCCTCCGGTGCTTGGGGTCCCTGGTTCGATCCCAGCTCGCGCCGTGTGGACTTTGTGGTGGACAAACCCCGTGCTCGTGGGTTTTCTCGGGGTTCTCCCGTTTCCTCCCGCTTTCTTCATTCTACCATTTCACTCATCTCTCATTATCACTGTCTCCTTTAGCCTAACCGGCATAATCGTGGGACGTTAAACTTACAGATTTCATTTCATTTTCAAATATATATGAGTTATTTTAATGAAATTCTTTTTAGCATATGATAATTAGCACATCTTTCAAAATCATTAGACACAACGTTTTAAATAGCCGTTAGAATACAGAGGACAGTTATAAAGTACTTTTGAGTCATGATTCGTGGAATAATACATGAAGTAAAGTGGAATATGATGTCATCAAAATAACATTTTTCTTTTCTTGACCAAACCTCTATATGTTGTTTTATTTGAATTTAAGCGTGTCTTTTTCGCATTAAGGCTATGTAAGATTTGACTACAGTTGAGTGGTTCACCTATGGTGCAGGGATATTTGGTTCGATCCCAACTCGCGCCAAGTGAGCTTAATGTTGGACAAACACCGTGTACGTGGATTTTCTCGGGGTATTCCGTTTTCTCCCACTTTCTTCATTCCATCATTTCATTCATTTCTCATTATCACCGTCTCCTCTAGCCTCGCCGGTATAACCATGGGATGCAACTAAAAAATGTCATTTGACTATAGCTTAGGGTATAATCAGAAACACTGTAAATGCGTTCAAATTTCAGTGCTTTATCACCGGGAATTGAACTCGGGACTGCATGTACTAAAGTCAGCCGCACTACCCACTAGATCAGTAGAGAGGTCAAAATTTTAACTGAACCCACGTAGTTTGAGTAGTATTCTTGACCCCAAAGATGTTAGAGCAGTCTTTACTAGTTTCAAGCATTGTTACGTGTGTATCTTGCAAAGTCAATAGAATTCTGTAAACAATAAATTTACATATCCATCTCGTGTTGTTTTGTTAATGTATCACATTAAACATACTTTTTAATTAAAGAGAAATATGTAGGGGTTGTATACGAGTATAAACCAGTGAAATGCTAATTATAAGATTAGAATTGGCAGTTATGTTCGTCATTGCTTTACTCGCCGAGGAATCACAAATATTTAGCTTCAAAAATAAATGATTCTAATGATTATGTAACGTAATGCGTAGAGTGTATAGCTTGAATACACGTTGTTCTGAGTGATGGATTGTATAACACAAACTCTAGTTCGTTCTACAATAGTTTAGCTTAATAATACTATGAATATTTCTTACAACTGTATGGTTATAATAAATTGCAAAAATGCACATCAACAACAGTATAGTTTTGTAGCTAGAGGCTGCATACGCACACACACACACCTACCCCCAACACAGGTAACTACTCTACATAATATCAAGTATCTTTCAGATTATCTTTTCCTTCCACAGCTAACAAGTTACATTGAACTGCTATCTTTTAACAAAAACAAAACACTGTCAATAATAAAAATAGAACTAAACACTGAGCTAAAATCTCGTGTTGAAACAGATCTTTCGCTGTTGATCCAGCATCATGAGACAGTTGGGAAGGTATCAAACTCTTCTAGAACACCAAGTACAATAGTGCTGGTAGTAGATGTACTGATATCATATCAACCAATTGAAAGTTCGCCATCTAGTCAACTAGATTAATAAAGTAAGCTGTTTGCACAAAAATATCGTCCCAACATTTAACGAGAGAGACTTAGAGAATACACAGTATATCCAACTCAAGATGGGCGATTTGCGAATTCGAACACAAATTCTTCAAAGTAAGAATAGGAAACATTGATTCATCTTAACCTGCTCCGTATATGAAATGCACTTTAATTTTTTTTTATTTTTTATTTTATTATTTTATTTATTTATTTATTTGTTTGTTATTTGAAAATTGTAGATAGACAAATATTCATTGAATAAACAAATCTTCATAGCAGTCTAAAAGTCCGTCGACTTTTCCTTTAAGCTGATGACGTGAGATTGTCCAATAAACGGAATTTTCAGATGTCTGTATAGTGGCACAGGGATAAAAACAGAGCAGAACACTCACTTAGATAAAGACCGAGAGAAAGAGGGAGAACGAGAGAATGAAAAGAGAGATGCTGAGAAAGCAGCAAGTCCTACCTTTAAGGATAGCAGAAGCAGCCATCTTCAAATTAAATTTATGCAGATCATTAATTACAGGAAAAGGAGCGTTATAGCTTAGTCCACGCTCTACTGAGACGAAGAGAAAGGCTTATTGGTGTTGGACACCATTAGGGCTATAAAGAGGCACACCTGGCTTTGGCATGACTGCCGAAAACAAATGAAGTCTGTTCTGCGTGTTTAAAAGGGACCAACGAGAGTCCTACATAAGAGAAAAGAAAGGAAGAGGGAGCAGAAGAAAAGTGTTAGTGGATGGAAAATTGTTCTGCTCACTGCGTTTGGTAGCGGGAGATATCCTGCATTGTGAAATTACGCAGAATACGGGCTTAAGACAAAAGGTATATATGCTACGAACACTGCAAGACGATATTCTAAGGAGAATTAATGAAGGACTCTGTTCTCACTTTCTCTCACTAGGAGGCGCTTGACCTCTCAAGCTCACATCCTTTTTTTTTTTTTTTTTTTTGTGGCTGTTTATGGATGTTCCGTACACCACCTTTTACTTCTGTCACTTTATATTCTGAATCTCCTTCTATTTGTTGCAGAAAACAATTTGCGAAATTCAGCTTGTGTTTATTTTTTCGTTTCTTCTTCCTATTTATTTCTTTGGCCTTTCCGCTTCCTTCAGAATCTCCAACGATGGCTATTACTGTCTTGGTCATGGGGCTCTTTGGAAGATATAAACAATGCAGCTAATACGTGCTTTGTTTAAACAACAACGTCTTCATTACCAAATCCTCTGTACGGCTGCACTAAAGCCCCGTAATACACAACAAACCTCCATCGTTACAAGTAATTATTTCAAAGTTATTTGTTAACTATTAAGTACGATCCCTTGAACATTGTTTTATCTTTATTTGCAATCAGAATGCAAGGACAGGGATAATTTAGTGTATATCAAATTAAGAGTAAGTCAAACAAATAGATAGAATAAACTTACGAGTTTGAAGTTTTCTCTTAATTTGGATATGCTTCCTCGGATACAGTACTTTCTTATGTGAATTTCCTAAATCGTGTACTTCTCATAGTTTAGGATCATGAAACTTATTATTTCAAGTCTACTTCAAACTCTCGATGAAAGTTGAGAGTTCTATCCTTGATGGCTGCTTTGCCATGTATATAACTTTGGAAAAATAAGTTTTGTATAATTCTCCAACTTTATAATAACTATTAGTTTATGTGCTGGTATAAATTGTCATCACTGTCTTTCAGTAGACTTTTATCTTGACTTCAAATCATCATCTTCTCTTATGCTAGTGTTATTTCCGCTTTGAAGTGTGTTTTCTTATCCTTGTGGAAGTCAGTATTCCGTTTAAATGTAAAGATTTACTTTTCAATGCTTTAATTGGACATTTCTTGATTTCTGTCAAAATTATCTATTTTATATGAGCTTGATATTGCAGATATTACGCTTTCATTATTGATATGTCTTAACATTCAGTCAAAACTTCCGGAATATTACTGAATCGTTCCTGAAAGAGTAATTCTTCAATCTATTAAAACTAGGTTAGAATTGCATGTTAGTATTTATTCCTCTTATTCAGATGTCAAATAACATGAAAAGGCATAACCTCTCGAAGTAGTCGCCATGTAAGTATTCAGAAACATTATCAAAACCAAGAAGCAACTACAAAACTGTATACTCGTGTGATACATCGAACATCTAATATTTCATTGTCCCTTCCTCATTTATCGTAGATCCATACATATTACATAACACAGCTTTCCTCACTCTAAACAATTGAGATTTACCTCAAAAGAATACTTTATAGATTTTTCTAATTCCCAGGTGTAGCCGTAATTAACAACACAGACTAATCGTGACAATCACTTTCTGTAGGCACGTTACATATTCCAATTTGCCTTGAGCTTCATCCCAATGCCCCTTACACTCAGATGATGTGGAATCCATTTGGCAATGCTATTTCTGTTTTTTACCTAACAGTACGACTTTGAAAGTAAATGGATATGCTTGCTTTCATGTTCCAAGTTTTTGCAATTTATTTTCACGTTTTCTGCTGATATATTTTTCAGAAACGGTGTTATTGTGTGAAACGATTAATCAGGAATGTTTCGGTCGTTTTGTTTCGTTGTAGATGTGTTTCAATAAAACAGTTCTAACAAAAACAACGATTAAATGAAAACGAATTTAAGATTATGTTTGGTTCATGGATTTGGTAAGTTAAATAATGTCAAGCAAATGTGTTAATTCATGAAACAGACAATTACATTATTATGTTTTCAATAGTTTTCTGTTTATAAGATGGCTACATACAAGGTTTCACTTTCAAATATTATAGTATTTCTTGTAATATATTATCAAATAGAATGGTGTGTTCGTAAATATGTAATTAATTAAAGACGTGAACTTGATTCGGTCACTGTGGTAAGATATTGCGTTATTGAAAAATTTATGATTGTGAGGCATTCAGGAATTATTGCACAGTTACTTCATTTTGCGTAAGATAGCACAAGGTTTACGTCGTTCGTTTAGTGAGAACTATAACAAGTATTATGTGTTAATTGAAAAGTACTTTATATTCGGAAACTGTTCACAGCCAAGTTGGTTTCATAATATTACTATTATGTATATAATCTATCAGAATTTTGAAAATTGAAATTCTTTCTTTCAGCATTTTAAATGTAAATAGAGTAAATCGAGGATAGGATTTTTTTTTTAAAAAAAGTATGTTTTTAAAGAATTCTAGCATTTTACCGACATGTGGTGCATGCCTCACAAGAGCACATATGTGAAAGAAAAGAATGCAATTGGCACATTGAAAAATTATTATTAACAAGCAGTATAAACTAATGTCGAATAAAACATAATTCATCGCAAGGATATTTCTGTCGAATAGAACAATGCTAACTGATAATATGAAACTTAAGCAGGAATGGGCTGTTAGAGTTAAGCTGTATTATATTTTCATACTCTGTGATTGAGGTAGCCTTAATTTCATTTTTCTGTCATTATTAGACTATACGAAGAAACTCTCTACATTTGCTATTGGGTGCTAAAAATAAGTTATTAGACGAATAAAACTGAAAATTATTATTAGATTTTTCTGACGGCTCATTATATTGTTACTGATTTATCACTACAATCACATCTCTTCAAAAGATTGTGAAATTATAATAATTTATACATACACAAAACTAACTGCAGTTAGAGAAAATCACATATATAAAATATCAAAACGAGCTCTATTATATCTACACTGTATATATTTTATAAAATTCTGTATTGATTTAAAAATGAACAGTTTGAAGGAATCCGCATTGCACCGCATCGAGATACAACAAAATATATTAACCAAATTAATTATTGTGTAGAATGTGTAAGCTCACAGCAATTTACTAGAAAATTGTAAGCCCAGAATATATAAAAATTATTTCCAGATACGAAATAACTTTATAACGTGTTCTAAATTTAAGACGTTTTATAAATGTTACTTGCTGAGTTATTTGGATGCGATTATATTGTGGTTAAGCTCCGTAGAGGAAGTCCGAGCAGCTGCTACATAGCAAGCAAGCAGTTGGTCAAAATACGGAAAAGGCGCATGTAATGGAAGGAGAAAAGGTCCTCGAAAAACCCTCTGCAAACAGCCGTATATCTCTTTAACGTCGTAATCCGACAGCAAGGATTTATTGTTGGAGGCTATTGCGTTGCGTTTTCCTACATCTGCTTCGGTTCATGTAAGAAAGTCTTTGCAAACTGAGATTATAGAAATCTAGTGATTGGCGATCCATTGCGAGCGATAACAGAGTTTTTACGCTTGTTTACTTTGGTTGTTCTCCTATTTTATTAAACTTCTGTTTTTTTTTTCTAGTTTAGATCAATATGTTTCTAAAATAAAATCAAAAGACACCAGATGTACCGTAATTCTATTTCTAGAGACTCTTCGGATTGCTGTTTTCAAGTAATATCGTATTTCTGTGATAGCGAATTAAATCATGTTGTATAAAACAAGTTTACAGATACCTCTACTTTTTTTTCAGAAATCGTTCTAAAATTTGTAAAGCTTAACAATAGGTAATTGCAATGCTTTTAATTGAAGTAGTCCAAGTACATTTTTAGATTTTCCTCAAATTTCAAAACATTGCGGGCAATATATTGAGTATATGCTACATACATATATCGTCCAGTGTGGATTTGGATCGAGCTAACTTGAATATGAAGTCAAAATCTGACAAAAGCGAAAATTTATATTAATAACCTTTTCTTACAGTCTTGGTAATGTATCATTACTTTTTCAGACACATAATCAATATGAAGGTATCTCTAAGATTACAGCTTATAAATCTTTAGAAAAGAGGGTAGTTCTCTTTGAACATGCAATCAAAAGTGCTTACAATAATCTCAACAAATCTCAATAAAAGTTGAGCTCTTTAAAAATGAAAACAAAATCTGATTACAGGTCGGAAGTGACCCTCTCTCTTTTTCTAGGATTTGTAAGATGTATCCTTCATCATGTAACCGATGAATGCAATCGTCCCTTGCTGAAACTATAACACATGTGTGTTAATATAAGTTTTCGTTTTGCTAGAGTTTGAATTTTACTTATAAACATATACATGTGCTTATTGTACATTTAGGAAATAAATATTCAAATTTAATAGAAAGAACTGGATATTTAAAAATACAGTAAAACCCGTCAACTTGGCCAACTGCTCATCTTGGCCTAGTTCGCCTTGAACCTGTATTTTTCCATAAGATCTTCGTTACTTATTACCTTGGAAGTTGGCTATCTGTCTATCTTGGAAGTTGGCTCCATTAAAGCAATATTTACCGTATGATAAATATAAATTTACCTGTGTATCTTGACCACGCAAAATATCATTTTGTTGTTTTTCTTGATTCTTTCGCATTCTCATATGAGAGGCAGATGTTTTTGTATTGTGATTGGAGACAAAGAAGCATGGATTCCCACGATTTATTCTTGGAGGTCAATGGTCAGAACACTACCCTGATAAAGAGGTGGAGAGGAAAGATGTGAATAAGAAAAAACACGTACAGGAATTCAGGAATGGATGGAAAGGATTTGTTTACCTTGTCTGTTCTGGTAAAACCATTAGCTACCGGCTCCTTTCATCAGTGGGGAGCTTTAGTAATTCCGGAAAATTCTCAAGGTTAAAGATAGCCATCTTAATTGTTAGTTCTTGACACCTGACGGCTCGTCGAAGGGTAGCGGATGATTTGAGATTTGAGTTCCCTTACGATTTTTTCAAAACATCTTTTGCTTTGAGGGAAACACTTGAAGCTCATTAACAAGAGGTAATTAACTACGAAATTAGAATGTGCATATGTGCTAGAAAGAATAAAAAAATAAGTCTAGAATGAACCACTATGAATAAGTTTGTTATTAATACAGTTGTATTAAACATACTGTAGTAATTTTTCTAGTACTGTATATTGTTATGATTACTCTGTTCCCACTTTTTAGATGGTGGTCAACATAGACAGGTTTCACTGTATCAAAATAAAAATTTAATTTTAACTAAACAAAAGGACAATCGTACTGGGACCAACTGAAATACGTATCTTATTTATGCAAAACCTATGATGATGATAACTAGGTATTAAATAATATTGCTCGCATATGTGCTCCCTATCGCAAAAACAAGTTTTAGCTATATTTTAAAATCATTAATTTCAGTTTATTTGTTATGTGTTTGTGTCACATGAGTGTGTCTGGTATTTTGTGTCAATCTGGTAAACTATTTTATTACGTTATTGAAAACATTGTACAATCCGTTTGTACAACCATCGGACAGCATGTTAAAAAAATATTTTATTTTGGTGCAATATCAAAATGGATGATATAATTTTTTTTGGTTGATCAAGATTTCATTAAAAGATCTTGAAAGTACGTGCAAATTGAAAAAAACTGTACTACTGCAATTCAGCACTTTCGAGTAATATACAATCTTCAGGTTGCTTTCTGAAAATATATATATATATATATATATATATATATATATATATATATATATATATATATATATATATATGAATAAAGTCACCAAAATACACAAAAAAGTCTAAAAAATAATAAAAGAATTCTCCACTAATACATAAAAAACTGCATTATTTACATACTCGAACATCCAATGTTTTTGTTACTGTAACAAACTTATTACTCTAAAAGGACGCTAAAACAGTATACGTTGTCTTCATAATCGAAAAACCTTCACGGCGTGAAGATATATACCTTTCAACCGAAAACCTGCCTAGAACAGTTCAGAAGCCTAACACTCACTTCTAACATAATGTCTCTCAAACATGCTACACAAATAACACAATACACACTAAATTCTGTTTATTATAAATACACGTTTAGTAATTCAATAACTTGCTTTTCATTCTTATCACGGTTCTGTTTGGCCAATAAAACATTCCCAAATTATCAACACCTCTCGCTTGCGCATTATGAGTGCATTAAAAAGTACTGTTACTTCCAAATACTCACAGGTGCAATCTAGGTTGCCCACACTCGTATACCATTTTAATTTTTTAAGAAGTTCACACTACAAGATTAAGAATATAGAAAAAATATCATGTTTTTAATGGATCACGGGAGCTTCCTTGTGGCCATATAGTTAGCATACTTGCCTCTGATGCGAAAGATATGGGTTAAATTCCCGGTAAGAGCTCATATACTTCGAAACCTACGTTAATCTGTAGGATCACGTCTTACATAGCCTCACTAATGAGAGAGATGCTAAACTTGTATCCAATCTAATCCAATTAATAGATTAAGGGACTATTTTAATTGTGACATTTAGTGTATATTTTGTAAAATAAAGCAAAAAATGCCAGTACATTATAAATACTTTATATCATATTATGAAAGATAACAATGACTTACTGAATTTCTGATATATACTTTTTCGCCTGCGACTCTACATTAATAAGTCATATGATGGGGTTTCTCTGAAAATAACAAACTTATTTCCTACTGAAGACGGCTGCAGTTGTTCTATATAGTATAATTCTGAAAGTCACCTGCGTTAAGCGCTTTTGTGTTTAAGTTTGAGATTTTTCACCACTTAGGATCGGAAATACTGAGCTCAATCTTTATTCAGGTAAAGTTGATATTGATGATAAGATTTATTAATAAAACATTTCCGATGAATGCTGCCTTTGAAAAGTAGCCGAAAATCAATTTCATTAGATAAAAATGTGTATCCCACAATTAATAGTATACTGTCGAATTGCCCATCAGTATGGGCAAATTAAAAAAAATACTTCTTACTAGTTCCTTATGGGGTATGCAATTTTGTTTGTATACTGCTTGAAAAGTGCACTCTCAACTTTGCTTCTTGAAGTGCGTATATCGAACATCGGTAGCGTACAGCCATAATATCATAAAGCTTGATTTTAACATAGTTCCGCTTTGTACCTCGTTAATTAAAAATCCTTGTACAGTGCCGAAATTAACAATGAGAGACTGAGAAGGCTGAAAAGAAGAAGAATTTAATTAAAATGTAATATTTACATAATTATTCATATATCTAACCATATTTATTTTAAAGAGCTCTTACTGTGGAAAGAATTCACAACCCAGGAATGAGTTACAAAAATTTACTTTTACTTCCATTGTGCTGATGCGAAAATTTTATTTTTTCTTTCTTTTTCTTTTCGTTGAAGCTAAAATTGCGATTGTTATTCTCTCCTGCTTATTTCATTTTTTCTCCAAAGGGTTATTCTTTCTTACTTTTTTCGCCTATCGTGATGGAAGAAAGTGGACGGACAGCTTTTGATGTCTAGGCTCAGAAGCCTCCAATGACCACTTTAGCTTTGAAACGCTTCTCCTAGGAACTGTATAAAAAGTACGCTCAACTTTGGAATAGTCCACATCGCAAGTCTTTTTATACTCATTTTCCTGAGTCTTTCGCCCAGTCTTTCGTTTCTTTCTTCCTCATACACGCACTCATTCTGAAAGTCTCTCTCACATACCCCTTTCAGCCTTCTTCCCCCAAAAGACAATATCCAGTTCCCTGGACACTTACACACATCTCTGTTTCTTCTCGCTTTCGTGCTTAGCTTTCAGTAGCCCAAATGCAACGTGGGGAAAATAGAGTGAAGAGGGAAAAAAAGCAAAAGCTCTGTCACGAGACACTATCTCATCATGAACTCACCAGGAGTCCATTGTCAACACAATAAAAAACATTCAACTTCTCGTTTTTCGATACTTTTTCTCCTATCTGTGTTCATCAGTGAGTGTGATTTGCCATTTCAACTGACTAATGATGCCATCAGCCTGTTTGGTGACGAAAAGACAACTAGTAATCAATAGATCGTCACAAGTGCTTCATTTATTTACGTCATTAGTTGCAGTAAAGCTACGTTTTGAAAGCACTTTATATTATTTTTAAAAAATTATGACATTTGTTATCGTCGTTTCAAATTAATGAATGTAAGTTTATCATTGTATATATTTAAATTACGATAGTTACTTATTTCAACGATAGTTGCACTGATTTTTCCCCCCAAATCATCATCAATGGTGTACATGAGAGGAATTTTTATTACGTTTGAATTTTCAACACAAAGAGGAGCGCACAAAACGATCCAGATCTTAATGTAAGATGTAACATTACTCACGTTCTCCGAGTTGTTTTAGCCTTTTCCTCGTGTATCTATTTTTGCTGCATTTTTATCTTTCATTCTGACTTTTTATTTTTTTTCCCATTACTTATAGTTATTCTGATATATTTTTTCTAGTGCTACCATTATTAGTATTTGTTATTGTACTATTTTTACTATTTATTGTTGTTATATATTTATTATTTATTGTTATATATTTGTTATTCTAATATATTTATTATTTTACCTCTTCTTTTAGTCTTTTACTTCTCTTTTTTAGCAGTATTTTTGCTTTATTTTGATAGTTTTTTTTTTTTTAATTTTATTTGTGGCAGTCATGTTAATCATGATGGGGACAAATAGTCTCGCTGCTCGCGTCCCCGTTAAACTTTAATCAATTGATGTAAGATGCACCAGACATATTCTACTTATTGGAATCAAATTTTCCAAATCATTGATGTGATTTAGAATATTTAACCAGTTCATACCTTCCATGAATACTACTAACAGATTTCATTTTTACAAGGAAGCATACTACACTTACGTTTTGATAATTATAAAATGAAAGATGTACTCATTGACTTTTATTTTCTCATGTGTTTAGCGTGTCATTGGTTGGTTACTTGACTTTGTACATCTATCTTATAGTCGACTTCGGATCACTCAATTCAGTATATTAGCGGACACTCATTGTTAGCCTTATCTTATAATTGTTACTGTTAGAAATTATGAATCGTGAAGAAGTTGAAAATTTGTTTTAAAAAATATTGGATGTACCGTGAACATTATAATTAATATGTGCGTCGCTATTGGAGAGAAACAAACAATAACATACAATCTTTTACTTCACTGTATATTGCTTTACACAGTACACCAATACGTAAATAAACCATCTGCTTAAGCAGAACAAAATTTATTGGCAACGAACGGAATTTTTTTTACAAGCTAGCATCTTGTTAGAGGGTTACGCCCTCTTTCAGGTAAGGTAAATTGGAACAATTGGTTCAAGGACAATAGTTGGACTAAGGGATAATATATATTAGAAATACCTTTATTTAAACATATCAGCTGTGACTATAGGACTTAAGGCCATTATCAACCTTAACATGTTGGATAAATAAAAAAGCTGTAACAGATACACATAATGAAAAACCATTTAGAACTAACGAACTAACAATGTAGTTTTCTAATTATCAAACAAGGATGTTGAAATGAAAAGGAAAATAACGGTAATGTCAAAACAATACTACTGGCCCATATATATATATATATATATATATATATATATATATATATATATACAGGGTGGGCCATTTTAATTAATCCACGGAAATATCTGAAAAATGATAAAACATAGAAGAAATGTTTCAAGTACACGTTATATATTGCTAAGGGGGAAACCCAATTCCGCCAAAAGTACCCCTCCCCGACCCCCCTAAATGGGGGTAACGGGGGGTAACTTTGAAATGTCAAATGGGAAGATGGGTCGAGTAATACCTCGTTCGAAAGGCCTTGGAAAACTAAGTAACGTTGTACCAAAAGATGTTCCATATTGTGCACCGGTTTCAAAATGGCCGCCATAATATGGTTCGGGAACTCCAGTACCCGTAGTGTGAAAACCATGGAAGTAAGTGAATGGAACAAAATTGAAATACGTAAATATCATAGGGCATATCGAACGGTGTGGTCCCTGTGATCTCAGTGGCCTCCCTAAAGGGGTCTTGGGGGCTAACTTCAAAATTTCAAATAGTAACATGAGTCGAGTGGTACCTCGTTCGATAAATCTTACAAAATCTAACATATTGCAGGAGAAAACGATTGATGTGAAATGGCAGTGTTCTCAAAAGGCCGCCGAAACATAGTATCCGTGTCAGAGAAAAGGTTTAGTACCCGTAGTATGAAAGCGATTGGAGATAAATCAACAAAAGAAAAACTGGAGTAGCTAACTGATGTAAGGCACATCGAGAGGTGTTGTCGGGGTGACTCCAAGGGCCAACTGAAAGGTATCCGGGGCCAACTTGAAAATGTCAAATAGCAGCTTGAAGCGAGTAACATCACGTTACATAGACAAATTAATATCAAACAGCTTCTGTAAGAAAATTTTCGACATGAGACACCGTTTTCAAAATGATCGCAAAGACATGGTGACTGTGTCTAAGAAAACGTCTAGTGCCCATAGTATGAATACGGTTAGACATAAATGAAAATAACGAAAATTAAGTAGGAAAACCACGGAGGCGTTCCAAGGCTCGAGAATAATACAACAGAGATAAAAATATTAGAGTAAAATTGCCATAATGTATAGAGAGAAATCCAAGTCCTGCAAAATAATCTCACCCTGCGCTCTGTATGTGAGTCGGGTGGAAAGTAAAGTGAAAGTTCAAACGAGAAATCTACTTTAATTCGTAAATTAAGGCTAACCTTACAAATAGGTATGGTGTGGTTGAAACATTTGTTTGTAAGGATGACGCTGAAGTGACTAAAAAAAGAGACTTTTATGCAATGCGTGCTGGTGTGGTTATTCAGAAAGCATTTCGGGTATATACGTACACACCGTTTCGTCCCTCAAGCTCACAATATGACATGAATGCTAATAGTTAATCAAAATGTAACTGTGGCCATCCGCGTTAACATAGTGCACCAATTCTCTATGCATGAAGTCTGCCTCCCAAACAGCATTGGGTAGGTCAAGCGTACGCCCGAACCGTTCTCCGGTCGGACATTGAAATTTTGAAGTTAGCCCACAAGACCCCTTTAGGGAGGCCACTGGGATCACAGGGATTACATCATTCGATATGCCCTATGATATTTACGTATTTCAATTTTGTTCCATTCCTTTACCTTCCATGGTTTTCACACTACGGGTACTGGAATTTCCGAACCTTATTATGGCAGCCATTTTGAAACCGGTGCACAATATGGAACATCTTTTGGTACAGCGTTACTTAGTTTTCCAAGACCTTTCGAACGAGGTATTACTCGACCCATGTTCCCATTTGACATTTCACAGTTACCCCCGTTACCCTCATTTAGGGGGGGGCGGAGAAGGGTACTTTTGGCGGAATTGGGTTTCCCCTTAGCAACATATAACGTGTACTTGAAACATTTCTTCTATGTTTTATCATTTTTCAGATATTTCCGTGGATTAATTAAAGTGGCCCACCCTGTATATATATATATATAGTTATAAAGGTAACTGCAAGTATATACGCCAGTGCAGCTAAATACGCCAAGTGTTCAATGCTGGAACCTTTGCAACGAAATCCACTAGAATGCACCTGCAATATGTGCCACGGGCCTTGACAAGTCCGATTTGACGAATACTCCGGGACACAGCGCTGAGACCGCCACGCCGCGCAGTGTTGTTTGCTTCGGGAAGGTTCCGTGGAAGTGCGTTATTATTTCAATATAGGTAAGAATCTGTTATTAATACCGTACTAACTCAGAACATTGCCGGTTGTTTACTGCAATGTACGTCTTATTCTGTGACCGTCTAGGAACACTTCGTTTTGTATGTGTAACTTCAGTATGTGTGATTCCATGGCTACTAAATCAATCCCAAGCATGGTGCAGCGAAATACCCAGGGATTGTGCAGGACTGACTGCAAAAGACAAAGGTGTTTTCATTTGGGAGAAATGTTCCATGTACTATCGATTTAGTTATTTTAAAGTCACAGTACAGTGACACTGTTTGTTATTCTTATGAACTAAAACTTTTCAGTTTGGAACTTCATTTCAACTTTGGAGATGATCGTTTTTACATTTAATCTGTTTATCTTCGTCTTGCACTTTGATTATTCTATTTTTTGATTCAGCCATGCTGTGCAGTAATATTTGAGTTCGTATAATACAGACGATGTAAGCGGCTGCAAGATTTAATGCAGGTTTTTAGTAAAATCCTAGACTCGGCGTAATTACATGCATATGCTGGTAAATACGCCAGCTTGTAACTCTTTTTTCTTTTACCTTGGGTACAAAACAGAAGTGAGTGGCATCATTGGTACATTTTTTCTACACGCGGAAAAGGATACTCTGCAACGCACATGTATTGTTCTTTGTGTTTCATGAAAATTAAGGACGTAAATAAAAAGATCCAACTACCTTAACATGGCGTGTTTTCCTGCACCTACCTTACATATTCATTTACATCCTATAGACATCTATTTACTTGTTCTGAACCCGGTTCTCACTCGTGTTTTCAATTTTTTTTTTGTCATAATTTTTATTATGCAATATCTTATTTGTCGCTTAATACTTCCGATAATTTATATAAGAATATCTTTATTGTTTTCAATAATAACATTTTTGAAGCATAAATACACTTTACGAGAATTAAAGGATTTATATCTATATATATATATATATATATATCTATATATATATATATATATATATATATATATATATATATATATATATATATATATATATATATATAGAGTTAGTACTGCCCGTGTCTGTTGTGCATACTTATTTTTTCCGTTAAAACGTTGGCTAAAAGCTGCATATTATTCACTAAAAAAGTTTTTGTGATAAGCAAGAACTGTATGGTTGCAGTATATGGCTTAAGTTGTTATTATAAGTGTGAGATGATCTTGTTACGTAGTTCTGTTCCCTAGGTTTATAAGGTGTATTTTGCGACATTACTGCAGTTGAGTAAGTCAAGTTCATATTTGAAAATCTTCTGCAGTCACCTAGAAATGTCATATCGTCTTAAACTTAGAGCTTTGGTCGCAATTGCTGAAGAATATTTACTTTCCCTCTTCTCGAAAATAAGTTATTAATCTTAGTAATCCAAAGTTTGAAAGGTGAGGTATCAAATGGATGCCCATTAAAATAGCTGAGTTGCGAGCTTTTTCCTTCTTTTGTTTTGGTAAGTAAACAATGAAACTTTCTTTCTTCGCAGAGGTTGATCATATTATTGCGACGTTCAAAATTATCACCGTGGTAGCTAAGCGATCCCTGATATAAAGCTACGCAAGTGAATAAAATGTTAAATATTTTAAATATAATTCTAATGAGTCTTTTTAATATACGCTAATAACAGTATATTGCTATGACTGAACAAGAGTAGCTTGTCTTGTGTGGTTACGTGGGAGATGTTTTGTTTTCTTGCTTTCAGTGAATATAAACTACAACAAGAACAAATTTGTTCTTGTGTTATCGAATTTATTGCTAACTTGTTCACTTTTTCTCTCCTGGTGAATGAAATCCGTTGTGGAAGAAATCTGATTTCGAAACTTTTGACCCAAGTTTAGTGCCAAACCATTCTTCACGCTAACTTTTAGCGTTTCGTGTTGTTCATGAGTTTTTTTTTAAAAAAAAATAACAAAAAGAAGAAAAAAACATGTTTAAGCGCAAATCACATTAAGCAGAAAAGAGAAAGAGAGAAAGTGCTGATTCTGTGCCCGCCCACAGTTTGGTCTCGGAATTAAAACTCGTGTGATGAATTTCAGCATAGCGTAGGTATGTAATTTCTCACTCTGACTTGTAACTTTTTCCTCTCTCTCATTTTTTATCCACTTCCGTTTCCGCACTGGTGTTGGTTGCTGCGTTGGTATGAGTTAGGAAGTGTTTTATACTAGAGATAGAGGCTGGTTGGAATCTCGAATTTCGAACATTTGCAAAGAGGGCAAAATGGGAGGTGGCTTAAACAAAATATATATATATTTGAAGAAAGATTTGCAGAGTTAGGAAATTGCATCCGTTAATTTCAAACTGTGTTGAGATTGAAGTATTAAATTCAAAACTACCCGTTTTGTTCTTTTCTATTTCTCTTTCTATCGTTGCAGATGTTTTTACCAATTGTGACATACATTTCTTTTTGTGGTGTCATTTGTCTCTCTGAAATGAAAAAGTAAGCTAGAAACAGGGTTCCTAATTAGATAAACTCAAGTCAACTCAGAGGTAAATATATTTGAAATTATGAGTTGCTAAAACAACAGGATGAAATATCATTTTAAGATGTACGAGGTGATATCGCATGTTATTTTGTGTGTGTGTGTGTGTGTGTAGTGTTAGAGGCTATTCTTTTATCATTATCAAAGCTTTATAAGTAGAATATATTGTTAAGTAGTGTTGTATAGACTAGTTTACAATGTTGACAAACACCGAAAAAATAACAAGGTGATAGAATACACATAAAGTGCACAGAATGAATACAGGATTGGTTGTTACGTATAAAATATACATAAATGGGTTCAAGGTGTTTGATTGTAACACCTATTCTAATTATGAGCTATTCTTAAACAATGCAAGCTTACAGACAAATATGAGCAGTTACATTCACTATTTGCCAATAGAAGACTGTTTTGACGACATTCAATCAGTGTTCACTTTACTGTTTCGACACTTACTCTGGAATTGTTTCCTGTCAAGAACCCTCGAAGAGAGGGTGATGAAGTCGCTAATATCGATGACAGGTCTGATATTGAAAATATCGAAACTGCTGATTCTCAATGTGACTCTTTTTTGGCATGTCCTTTTAATCTTGAGATGCAGTGAAGCCTTCTTTAAAAAGATCATTGGCGACGCCATTGAGATAGTTTATGACATTGGCATGATCCATGAATTTGCATGCTACATCTAATTTACGACATCTTGATTTAATTTGGTGGATGTGTTGATCGTAAAGGCTAACCTGATACTTTCACATTCGTTAAGTTCTCAACCTTTTTTGTGCTTGAGGTTGTGTGTTTTGCGTCCTTATACAACATGGAGGTTCGATCCTCCACCAAGCACGTTCGTGGTGGACATCGTGCTCTTTGGTTTTCTCGGGGTACCCCGTTTCCTCCTACTTAATCATTTCACTAATTCTTCTATCATCATTCACTTGCTTTAATCTTCGTCTGTTTTAGCCTAAAGGGCATAATCGTGGGATATAATCTCAAAGATTTCATTTTTGTGCAGCACGGAACTTGTAAAAGACGATACCAACTATTAATGTGAGCTCGAACACCGGTGCAGTTGACGGTTATAAAAACCATAATGTAAAATCAGCTCTCACAATGTAAGCCCTTCTCCTCCATCATCTTCTAATGTAAGATAGCTGAATTAAAGGACTACATAAACGGTCCTGGCTTTCCAGCCTTTTATATTTTTAACTCTTTGTTAAACTTTTTCAAGAGACTCACTCTATTTCGACAAAGCATTCTTAATTTACAGTTAATCTTGCGTTTAAACCCCTTCCAGCCTAATTCGATTAATTATACATTTTTTATACTTTTTATAAGAGTTAAGATATCAAACATTACAAATTATTTTCCATGAACAAATGTATTATTTGATGTATGCTTCAGGTTAAGAACCGCCATCTTAATCGAACTTATCCCAAATGATGTATGGCGAAATTTTAGAATTTGGAAATAAATGTTGTCATTCACAAAACTTAGAGGTTTAAACTTTATACGACACATTCCGATATTTACCCGGGTTCGATTCCTGGCGGGAGCTCATGTTGTTCGGATTCCACGTTAATCAGTAGGTCCACGTCTCATATAGCCTCGCTGCTGAAAAGGGACGTTAAACTCAAAATCAGCTTAACTCAACATTTCGATATTTGGCCTTGGCTCACGTTTTCTGCAGGAAGTACTCCTACACGGCAATAAGTTGAATGTACGGAGTGCCAAATGGTAGCCATTTTCATGACACCCTTTTCAAAGTAAAGCAGGAAAATCATCCTGCGAGCGATTAGCATGTTTACTATTAACTACATGCTTTGTACTATCCATTTCCGTGAATACACTTGCTTCCAGGTACATCATCATCTTTCATTTTCAATTTGAAAATGGACCATATTTTTGGAACACTTTTTATTTCGTACCGATGTTTTGCTTTACTTCATCGCAAAAATAGTGTCTGGTTAACATACAATTTTTAATCTACCTTTATGTTCGTGTCCTTGCTTGTTCTTTCTTTTTTTTATGAATTTGCTATTTTTTTATTATTTTGATGGTACTAACATTAATTGTTAATATTAGTGTAAAAGTGCTAAATATGAGAAAGACATTTAGAAATGAAATAGACCATTTAGTGGAGAAAGAACGTTAACTTTGGTGGGAATGGGATAAACTTTTACAGATCAGTGTGTAAAATAAAATGCTTAAATTGTCCAACAGTGTATTTTTACATCGTTAATAGACATTAACCCTTTGCGTACCAGTGACATCCATGTGGATGTCATGAAAACATATCACTTTTTAAGGGTCGTATGAATCCTGAAGATGATGAAATTTGTTAGTGAATGCAACTTTATGTACAGGGGTGCGACTCTTAAAAGTAGATGACGTAAGTTCCTTAACATGAGGCATATTTATATGGAAAATTGACAGTAAAAGAACAATGCTATTTGCTAATAGACAATAACAGGAACATTATGGATGTCCCTCGGATGTTTCATGTCGGACGATTTCATTGAGTTTTTCAAATAATTCTCTTCTATTGGTGTGCTGATAAAACACGATACAAATAACGTTTTACATAAATTACAAAGTTCAAAGTATAATATAATATATAATAAGATTCGTCTATAATTGCTCTGAATGGTAGAAGATAATACATTGAAAAATGTTTGAGTATTACATCTAGAAAACTTTTTCTAGAGATAAATTTCTTCTATATTCAAAGAAAAAAAAATATATATAAATGAAAAATGATACCCATTTCAGTTACAAGAGGCAACCGTTTCCCGTCTCTCTCTTTCTCCCTTCAATATAAAAGGGAAAGCAACCAGAATAAATGAAATGTGCAGAATATATCCGTATTGGAAGTTGTATAAGAAGCATCAGAAGAGCCTTCTGCCTTGGTGCTTGAGGTTAGATGAAGGGTTTATATCTATAAGCAAAGCGGCTGGCGAGAAGGGTTGAAGATGACCATCCATTGAACGAAATATACGTGGTATGCTTGCGCACCATCACTTTTTTTGTTTCTTTTTTTATTTGGAAATCTTATTTCCCACTCTGTCTTGTTTTCTGAATGCTCTACTCGCGTCTGTATCCCCTTCAAAGCATGAATAAATGGTTCTAAGTCTTATACGGGTATCTCCGAAGGCTTTCGTTGGAACAGGCCGACTATCTAGGGTGTTATTCGTCATACTGAAATCGATAACCTTCATGCCATTTCTTGGCCCCAAGCAATAAATTGCGGTCATCATTATGCGTGGTCTGTAAGTCTTTACGTATCGGAAATCAACAAGGAATCGCTGGGAAACGCCGAAGAAAAAGTAAAATTTGAAAGAATTACGAGAGGGAAGGAACAACCGGGGACAACCGTTTACGAAGAGAAAAAACATATAAAGGTTCTGAGTAGATAAAGGTTACTGCTCGCTCGTAAAATTTGTAAGCAATATACATATTAAGTGAGGAACATTGTATACATTGATCTATAATAATATCAAAACGTGTATAGAATTTGTGTATCCTGAGTAATTGTTAGAAAATGTAATAGATAAATTAAATAAATGTAATAGATTTAAAGAGAATATGTGTACATATTGAGAGGTTCCTTTATTTGAAATTTTCACTCTTGTGGAAAATCGTGTCTGAAATGATCCCATGTACGAGGTGTGATCAAAAAGTACGGTGAAACATTTTTATTAGAAACAACGTAACAAGCTTGCATGGAATTTGATTTAATCTCCTTCAAAGTATTTTCCTTGGCTAGCAATACACTTATCTCAACTTTGAATCAATGACTGGAATCATTTCTGGAAGACTCCTTTAGGAAGGGCGTTCAGTTGCTCTGTCGTGGCCCTCTCAATATCAGGAATGATCTCAAAACGGTTTTAATTTTCGGGAAGAGCCAAAAGTCTCATGGTGCTACATTTGGAGAGCACAGAGAATGTGAATAGACAGGAATACTTTTTCGGCCAAAAACTTGCTCAACGAAAGCAAGATGTGGCACGATACGTTTAAGTTGTGAAAAAGTAAGCCACTTACCCATTTAATCGGTGGTTAAATGCTTTTCAAGGAACCGTACGAGATGTTGGACAGTTCTCTAATACGGTAGTCATTCGCCTGTTTGAACAAATCATTTGTGCCACTTTTTGCGTTTTCATCCGTTTTTGACGTCAAAGGACGACTTGATCGTTGCTCGTTTTCAACTGACTCCTTACCACTTTTGAATCCATCATACCACTTGCAAACAATTTGCAATGCTCCGCTTCTTTGCAATACACTGATTTTCACATTTCGTGAGCTTCTTTCTTTGGTACTTTTTTGCAGCTCAGAAGTAAACTTAATATTGACGAGCAACAGACACTCTTTAATACGTCCTAATTCTTCTGCCTCTGGAAGCCAACTAACATGCCACAATTCGTTCAAACTCGACACTAACTATACCAGAGATTTAGGCTACCGGACTTAGTAGTTGAATTGGATACAAAATCGATAGATGGCACTGTGTAACTACATTCACCATATTTTTTGACCATACCTTGTATTTTAGAGTTTCCTTACGACATTCCAATCATCTCCACAGCTTGCGGTTAAAATACTGTATGTTATTAATGAAAGGATGAATTTACCCCTTCCTTAATATAAAAATAGGTTCAACTGTAATTTCCAAAAAAAATAATAATAATAATAATAAAAAGGTTCAATCTTTAAAGCGGTATGGCTTTTTTTTCTGTTGTTTTTTAGGCTTCCTAATCACCATCTTTGTCATTGGCGTAACTAGGATATTTTGCTAGAGGACGTCTCTTCGGAGAATTGAAAGAATTTTACCTATGGTCTTGAGGTATTATAGAAGGTCTCTCTTTTTCTATTTATGCCAATGCAGTTTGCGTGAAATTGGAATCAATGAACAATAGCATATTAGATTAACCATTTGATTCTTTTTGAAATACCACGGTAACTTTAGTAAAAATTTTCGGTTTTAACATAATATAAATCTTTACCTTTTAGGCTCTCCCACAATCTGCAGTGCTTGGGATTAAAATTAGTCATAATAAGCTATGTATTTAGTACTCCTAATCAGGGAGAGTGGATTACTACTTCCCCTTAATTTGAAAAATAAAATTTCCACAATAATTTTGGTAAGATAGATATGTTGATGCAACATGGAGCAATTGTGGGGCTTTACGATTACGTCTGATTTATTTGGACTTAAAATCAATCGAGAATAAAAGAATGAACGTACTCTCCTCCCTGGTTTAAAAAATTTTACACACTAAGCTTCACAAAATTAATTCACTGTTGACACAATATGACGTATATGTTTATTGAGCTTTACGCAAAATTTTCGAGCGGGAATATCGTTCGTCTTTATGTTGAACAGCGTAATTCTAAATATAGAATTCATTACAGCAGAAATCGTTGCTGAGTGATCCTTGAAATAGAGAAAAAGATTAATCGAAACGACTGTTCAAGAAGAGAAACAAACATAAAAGTCCGTAGTAAATAAAAGTAGCTGTTAAATTATAAAATATGCATGAAATGTGTACAGATTAAGAACGATAATACTAAAAGTAATGTGAATTTAGAATACAAACTAAACAAGCGCCATTCACTAGTATAGTACCAAGAAAATACCACTCTCAATCCCGTTAGAAAATTCTAAGCCAACTATGATTTTCAATTAATATTCTATACGTATTATCGCCCATTTTTCTCAGTTGACTATAATAAATGCATGCAAGTTTCATTGATATATCTTAAAACTTTGAATTATAACCTTATAGAATTTATCAGAAGGATTGAAGACAGACAGAGAGAAAAAAGCAAGTAAGATAGGCTGAAAGTTGATTACAGCCAAAAGTGATTTTATGTAACTTGTAACAAAGTACAGGCGCATAGATATGTGAAAATGAGTGTGATTGCTAGAGTGTGGTAAATCATATATGTTTTCTATCATATGTTTTGTTCATTTTATAATAAGTTCTTCTGGTTAATTATAATATTAAGCACGAAGTCTTAAATCAATTAATATAAAACAATTATGGAAAAGAATAAAATCATGTTTAATTTTCTGTATTATACCTATTTTTAGAGTAATAAAGTTTCATTCATTGTGATAAACTCACGTTATACATGTATATTTAAAAGAGAAAAGATAAGAGGAACTATCCATTAAGAAATACGTGATAGCACTTAGTGTTTCATAAGAATATTAATTATAAAGTATTTTCACCTAAATTAATTTTTAAGTACATAAAATATAAATATGCATTTTATGATTATGTATTAACGCGTGAAATAACAGTATAATTAAGATAATGTGAGCAAAACTAACATTGTATACATTACATGATATTTCTACTACAGCTACATCAATGATTTGTTTTATTGCAAATGATGTTAGCTAACGCAGCACCGCAACGAGAGAAAATTTCTTGTGTTGCATGAAAACCCACGAGGTTTCATAACAATGATGTTCGTATAGAAGAGAAAGCAGCACGTATCTGTGGCTTTAGAAGTAGCCACTTGGCGTTCCATAACACTGCTCACCAGTGCAGGTGTCACATTGTTCAGAGGCTTCTGAATGTTGGCAAACTACGTTGTAAGATCCAAATTGTTTCCTTTATCTGCCGTTGCTCTCGCGTCTTTTCCCATATAATTCCCTTTACCATTACCTGTTTTCTGTCCTTCTCCTTTAAGGTGTTCAAATAATATATTTTCCAGAGATTTCAAATTTTTTCTAATGCGTTAACCAAAATATTAATATGCATTGTACAAATCCCAGAAGTTACAGAAAGAAAGAAAATGTAAAAAAATATATATATATATATATCAATATTGAATATTTAGAAAGCACCATGGCAATATGTAAAATTATGTGTAGATAAAGGAAATTCAGTGAATCGTTTATCACTAAATCTCAAAAACTCTTTGAAACTGTTAGGTGTACAGAGGTGTAGCCACAAAAAGGGGCAAATAGGAACCCGGGAACTCAAACCTATTTGTTGCCTCTCCCTCCCAATTCGATACGTCTATTATGTGTTTATTAAATTTGTTCAAAACTTATAGCAAATGAACAATGTTTACAATAGAAAATGCTACAAAAATAAATTTTAAAATACAATATTTTAGATTATATGATACGCTAAAATATCAAAAAGAACTTAAGTTAATCGTTCGTTTTTACTTTCATTTGCCTACCTACATTCACAGAGTTGAGAATGCATTACTATACTATTACAAAACAATGTCTGAGTTCATTTTTTTACTTTTCTCCTGATTGTTTAACATTTGTAGTCACGTGAATGCAGTCTACAAATGGACTTCCATAAAAAAAATGATTCGTCATGAAAAGTTTATTGATACATTCTACAGTCTGTAATTCCAACCTCATGTACTGTTATCATACTGAAAATATAATAATATGCACGTATGTGTGTGAGTACGTAATATGTAATAGGTACACGCATGTGTGTACGCTCCGTTTGTAGGGCCTTTATATTCTGAAAGAAGACTTTTGATCTAATTTTAGGATGCAGATGTAAAAGATAATTTTTACGAAGAAGCAGAACGAATAGTTGACCAACTCCCGCAGTATCATACGATTTTTTTAAAGGGGATTTCAGTGTGAAAGTAGGACGAGAGGACATTTTCAAACCGATTATAGGGAATGAATATCTGCGTAAGGAAAATAATAACGGCGTTAGACTCGTGAATTTTACAACATCCAAAACCTTATCCTGAAGAGTACAACATTCCCACATTGCGATTCATAAATATACTTGGACCTCACCAGGTGAGAAAATACGTGATCAAATTGATCACGTTTTAATAGAAGAAGACAGTCTAACATAATTGATGATCGGTGGTTCATCGGTGCTAACCGTGCTAACTGTGACACTGATCACTACTTGGCAGCAGCGATAATAAGAGAGAGATTATTATCAAATAAACGAAATGTTGAACATCTGGAAACGGAACGGTTTAATTTAAAGAAATTATAAATCATGTAAGAGGAGAATACTAGGTTGTGAAGGGTCGAATAGATTCTCGGTTTTAAAAGGTTTGAGTGCACTAGTGTTGAGGGTACTTGGGTTGAAATTAGAAATAACATTAACATTTCAGCAAAAGAAAAATTAGAGCACGCGGAAATACGTAGGAACAAACCATGGTTCGAGCAGGAACGCACTAAACTAGCAGAGAGTAAAAATAGACAAAATTACATTGGCTACAAAATCCTACCTGATGTCTAGGAGGCTCAGGTGGGCAGGTCATGTAGTCAGAATGAAATCAAAAGTTCAAACTTTTAACTGGAAATCCAATTGGAAAACGATCATTAGGAAGACCTAGGCGTAGATAGGAAGAGACTATTAAGAGATCTCGCAGAAATACTACAGAGTAGAAACTGGATTCAGTTAGCTAAGGACAAAAGTCAATGGAGAGCTTTTGTGAACGCGGCATTGAACCTTCCGGTTCTATAGGCCATAGAGTTAGTTTAATTAGCTATGTGAAAAGGATGATCACCTGAAAAGTCAAAGGCTTCCTACAAATTACTGGTTATATCGCTGTAGTCGTAGAAACTTATGACTAATATGACAACTGAAAATTCCACCGCTTCAACTGTATCCTCTTATATAGGGTGCTTCAAAAGTCCCCTGACATAGAGTAACTCTATTATTATCGGAGTCACAACAAAATGTAAGTGGAAAAACCATCTCCAAATATAATGTTTTCAATCTAAAGTGAAGGATTTCTTAAAATTGGACTAGCCGTTTGTACTGTACACTCTTTGTGCGCCCAATTAAATGAAAATTCAACGTTTCCATTTACCTGGACCCACAACAAAAGTGAATCAAGTTACTGTCTTTTACGCTAACATGTCGATAGCCAACCCCCATTTCAAACAGTAACTTCATTCACTTAGGTGTGGGTCCAGGTAAATGGCAACTTTGTATTTTCATTTAACATTGGGTGCATAAAGAGTGTACAGCTCAAACGGCTCTTACATTTTGTTGTAACCCGGATAATAATAGAGTTACCCTATGTGAGGGGACTTTTGAGACATCCTATGTATGTGTGTATGTATCTATCTATCTATCTATATAGATAGATAGATAAAATATTATAACCTAATACTCTACCTGAATGTAGCGTAATTTATTTCATGATTTATGTTCGTTCTATGAATCAGTTATTTGACTGCATACCAAACACTCAACTGTGACTCTAGTTTTAGTTTTAATACTTCAATGATATTGGAATAATGCTAATGAATTGTAAGAAGAATACGCAAGGAGTTTATACCTTATGGAAAGAGCGAGCTGGCGATGAGAAATGCCATTTAAAAACGTGGATGACATTTGCCTTAAAAGGATTGATGTGGAATGATTTATGATGGAAGGCAAAAGTTCTTGAGCAGCCGGAGCAGGGATTAATCCATGATCACCAAAAATACGAGAAAGAAGATCTGCAGCATCCGAGGCTGATGGTGTTATATTGCAGGCGCTATCTTTCCTTTTTCAGCCGATTAGTGCATCTTTCCCATGCAACCCTTCATCTTCTAATTCTCTTTTTATTCCTTAAAAAAAATTAATTCAAAGTAGAAGAGCGGAAAATTAAGATGAATCGATTTTTTACTTCGAAACCAGATGACAGTGTAGAGGGAAAGCGTGTTGTGCATAGTAAAAATAAAGGAAAAAATCGCAGATAAAGATTAACGTCACTCTATTTAATAAAAAAAGCATTCACATATGTAAATATAGAGTCGAAGTTTCTGAATTGTTCTGTGAATATGTAATTTGTTTGAAAAACTACAAATAATACTTACATAGCTATAGTACGCACTCAAATAAAACCAGCATTTTCCTTGAAGGTCAAATTCCATTGTTGATATTTTTCAATGAAAGAAGCTGGTCTTTCCTAGACAGAATAACTGATTCCTTTGTAAATGTAACATTTTACTCATCGATACTTTGTGCATGGCTATAATGCCCTTTCTACAGTTCTATTGCTGATTTAGAAAAAAAGTTCGTTTAGTCGATCCTTAATTAACTTCGTGTGAACCTTTTCGCCTCTTTCACAACTCTATTCCATATATATCTTGTTCATCATAACTTTGAAGATATTCAAGTATTAATTAAAACAGAACAGACGAAAGCACAAAATGTGTATTAAAAATACCTTTGTAACAGCTTTGGTAATGTAACATTACCATCATCAAACACTCTTGTAAGTTTTGTTTTATTAAAACTCTGTTCCGTAACCCATGGCTTCTTAGCTGTTTTCTGTTTCCCTTGACTTCCCGGTTCTTCTACAGCCTACTGGAAGCAAAGTTTATTATGCTCCTACAGCGAGTTAATACCTGCATCTATCTTCTCATTTTAGTGCTTTTCATTGAAGATTTGTACGAAAACATTTCTTACTCCTTCAATGTTTAACATTTTAGTATTGAACTTCGTATTACCTACTTTCTAATTAAATATCCACTTCTGCCAGCACAAGGTTATCACCAGAGAAAATATCGGCCCCGGAAAGTCTTCCCGTTTTTAAAGCTATTCCGATTCCAGTCTTGAATCATAACATAGTCTAATTGATAACTTTGGCTATCTATTGAGAATTTACATGCATATCTTTACTCCTGTGCTAGTTGAAGCAAGTATTCCAGTTACTAGTGAATTGTTTACACAAATTGACCGGCCTTTCTCTTCGTTAATATATTTCTCCTGAATCATATTTGCCTATTATCTTACCTTTGTATCCTCCCATAATTGCATTAAAATCTCTCATTACAATTACGAATACCTTTTCTTCTCCCTGTATATAATTTATTTTCTTATTTTCCATTTATTCTTCAGTTGGGTGCTGAGTGGTCACTGCGTGTGTCTGTACCACTACTAGATCATTCTTTATTCTTTCAATACATAAGTAAACTATTGTAATCCCCAATACCTTTCCATTTTATTTCACAACTTCGTATCAAGTCTACCTAAGAATATTTTGTTTTATTTCTTCTTGAAGACTTTTGAATTTCTGAACCTTGGAGCATGGTGCATACCTGGTATTCTAAACACTTTATCCTTGTTTGTATTCCTTCCTCAATAAATCTTTCCCACACTGTTACTATCTCGTCCAATTGCCCTTTCCAAGACACCCCTCTCCGTATTGTCAGTGCGAGATTTCACTTAGCAGCTGTAAATGGTGCCTCGTAGATGCGCTGTTAAATATTATGCACCGATGTTATCAGAATATATCGTTATATATTTACAAATAAGATTCACTCTCAGTTGTGACCTATCGACTGCCATTCCATTGCTCATTTTTTATTTATTTTTTTTACTACCAGTATTATGTCAGCTGAAAGATAGAAGACATGTGTAACATTCCTGTGATGTAGAATAAATGACATGATTTGGAGCAATCTCTTACTACTGTCGAAGATGTTCTGCTCTGTTCAACTCTTGATATTTCTGATGAATCAACATAATCCGAGTACATAGTAATGTGCTTTTAAGGATCAGTAGAAGTTAGAAAAAGTAGTAAACAATTTCGCTAAAAGCAGGAATTGGTTTTCATTAAACTATAGACAATATCTCATAGTCTCATTTCTAACAAGGGACGTTAAATTCGGAACAACCAACCATATCAGGCACTAAGCATGTAAAAGCAATGTAAAATTGTTTGCACTAATATAAATAACCTAACAATGTTTTTATTGTCAACGGGCATAGCTATTCCTTCTAATGCATTAATTCAAACGAAGCAAATGTAGGTAGAGAAACAAAAGGCTAGAAGGAGTCACAGAAGAGACAGAAGACATCAAAGTGCAGTCTATCCTTTGCTGTATCACTCTCCAGAGACAAGAGAGCCTTCGGTTTCTTTTCCTCTTTCGCTCCAAGACAAAGAGCACCAGAACTTGTCACATGACAAAACTCGCTTAAAACTTTCTCGACATCCTGTTGTAACAAAATCATAATTCTGGCGTATCTCGAGAGACATCAGTCACAGCGAAACAATGGGAAACACACACCTTTCATCTTGGAATATAAAAGCTGAGACGACTAAACTGATAATTAAGGTAAAAAAAAATGAAAACGTACTGCTACACAGAGTCCGAAAGAAGATCTTGTTATAAAATGGAAATTAGATTTCTCAAGAAGAGGTAAAAATTGGGACGTGCGCGCGTGCTTGTGTTAGTATGCAACTTTTTGTTTCAACAAAAAGTTATAAAGTATGTTTCATTTTGCTTATGTTTTTATTATTATGTTTTTACACTTGAGTTTGTTCCTAGCTTAAAATTAAATACAATTGTATGTGAAACAAAGGAACGTAGTCCTGCAGCCATAGACCCTAAAATAATTTCACATGGAGAAGAAAGATTAAACTATAAATTGATTCTTGAAACTGAAGATCTCAATGTTACAAAGTTTTACCAAATAAGTTGTCTTAATCAAAGTTATTGAAACTCAGTCTTCGACGAGAATTTTCTAAAAACTTTTTAAGAGAAAGGGAACATATTTTTTTTAAATAAAAGTCTCGGTATATTTTTTCAGCGTAATTGATGAAACTTGTATGTCATTTCTTTCTCCTATGAATTAATCTGTGCAAAATGATCATGATATAAAATACGTAGTTATTGTTTTTAAAATATGCGTAATAAATAACTGAACATAACACACTGAGCAAGGCTATATGATAATATATATAAAACACACAATCGTGTAACAGTTTCAACACAATAACTGTGTATTCATCAGACTTTTACTCCTTTTGGCTACTTAGGAATTGGTCACCTCTTATATACTTCCCGGACGTCAACTTTTAATTAGGCTTTGCCCCTTCACTAAAATGTAACACCAGTGTTACTCACTTTCGCTTGCACAGCTGTGCACTTGTCCAATTAAAAATGTACGTTTTTTGCTAGATACATTCTCATCCTCTAATTATCCTCATGTTCTCTTATTAATTTGTTCTCTTTCTTTCTTCTTGCTTGTGCTTTCTTCTTCTTTAAATAGAATCTTCTCCCATTCTTTATTTATCGCAAGTTCTGCATGCAAATTCATCACCTTGTATCCTGCCTTCATAATTTTCTTTCCTTCCCACCAATGTCATATTCTCTGCTTCTGTGATCTCTGCTCTTTCTCACCTATCCTGTAGTTTGTCTCTTTCTAATGCTTATATATTGCGTTGTTGACCAACTCCCAGGGAGCCAGGAGGAGTACAAGTCTGATGAAGACACAGTTATTGTATTGAAAGTGGGTGATACAATTCTTAAAATAACATGGCCATATTTCGAGATTCCTTAAGAGTAGAGACATGCTAATTAGAGACATGTTTCAGTGGTTTCTGATGTTTTCCTTACAAGGGGCGTATGCGAACCGTGACAGCTAGATATTTATAAAAATTGATACCCTGACTAATTGTTGATCGGTAATCATTGTGCTGATAGTCACTCGGTGTGGAAATGCCTTGTTTACCCGCTACGTATAATACAGATATTAAGCAGTGATCGGGTGAGGTTGTGCCGAATTATACCCCAAAAATGCCTGAAAAAGGCAGGAAAAGAAAAATGTATGCACGTAACCTGATACGTACGGGACGGAGACACGTAATCAAGAACATGGCAGTAGTGTTACACCAGCAGTGTTGCCATCCCAACACAAACTTATAGTTGTTCAAATAAAATGTATACCATTTTATGGCATTAAAATAACTGGCGTAAAATGGGAAAGAATATAAGCAAAAGATGGGTTATCAGTGTTGAAAAATAAGAGGCATATGAGGCTCTGAATTTGAGAAATTTTGGGATCCGTGAAGAGAAACGAACAAATGTACAATAACAACAAGATTACAGAAAGAATAAATGTCCAGTAGGGAGAAAACTACAGTATTCACAGAATCCAGTGTATAACGAGCTTGATACAGAATCCACCCAAAGAAAAGGGCACATATTAGATTAGACGTAGAACGAAGACGTCCCATGTAACATAATGCGGAAATGTGAACAGCAAGTCTTCCTGTAGAGCAGCAATTCGAATGGCGCTTGTATGGAATCGATATCTCGAACCATCTTCGAGACCAATAAAACGAGCTTTCGTCGGGTTGCAACACTGTATAAAATCCTGCGTGCCTTCCAAACCACAAAAACGACGGCATAGCGCCTGAAAAGAGTGTAGAAAAACTGTGTGGCACGAAAGGTATAAAATCTGTGAGAAGAAAGTACGTCAGAGTCCATTCGCAAAGATTAATGACTTGTGATAGGTGTCAATCGAGAGTATAGCAAACTTTAGCATGTGAGACAACGATGAAATTAAAATACACTACATTTAGATTACCAATCATAAAGAGGTGTAAAATATTGTAACATAATACACCAATACATGCAACAGAAAAGCCATAGATAGTATGGCAAAATACGAACATTTCTCGCCCTATCCGCACGCTCAATATGATTCGATCAGGTCCCTTAGTCACTGGATGCTGTGCATGCTGTAGTTTACTCCGTAGTTTACTCCCTACTGTACATTTGTTCTTTCTGCAGTCTTGTTGTTAATGTACATTTGTTCGTTTTTCTGTACGGACCAAATAATTTTTCACATTTAAAGCCTCGTATCTCTCTTATTTGGCAACACTGATAACCCACCTTTTGCATATTTTATTTCCCGTTTTATGTCAGTTGTTTTAATGCCATAAAATGGTATTCCTTTTTTATTTGAATAACTATAAGTTTGCGTTGGGATGACAATACTGCTTATGTGACACTACTGCTGTGTTCTTGTTCCCGTTCCCCCCTTCTGTAGGTATCAGGTCAGCTGCATACATTTTTCATTTCCTGCCTTTGCAGGCGTTTTTTGGGTATAATTCGGCACAACCTCACCCGGTCACTGCTTGATATATGTATTATACGTAGGGGGTAAACAAGACATTTCCGCACCGAGTAACTATCACCACGATGATTAGCTACCAACAATTAGTCAGGGTACCAATTTCCATAAATATCTAGCTGTCACGGTTCGCATACGCCTCTTGTTAGAAAAGAAGAAAAAAGATGGTGGTTGCGATTGTTATAATAAGATAGCCATGTTTCAAAATTCTTTAACTCTAGAGATTTAAGGATACGAGAGGAGCGAGGCCGTAGGTCGAGCAAATGCGAGGGTCTGGAAGAGATGTTCCCAGCTAGCCGATAGCTAATATTATACAAAAATCATTTAGCTATATATTCTATATTGTTACAGAAGTTTTGTAATTTTCCTAATAAAATTTTGGAGCTGTTTTTTCCTCATATAAAGATGCTTTATTTTTACTCTCGATCATCATTCGCACTCGTATTTAGTTTTCTCGTAATTCATTACGATGGAAGTTTTTTTTTTTAATCTTTGCTTCATCATACATCCTATTCATTCATATCGTCGAAAACCTTCCTCCCTCTCGCATACACATATTAGCACTTACTCTTCGCATTATATATCATTCTCACATGTTCAACACACATACGCTCGTCTGCATCTGTAAATGTGCAGTGGTATTGTGATTGAAGATAGAATTCTCTCTCCCTCTTTCTGGATTTCTGTATATGTGTGTGTTAGCATGAGTAGGATTTGCATGTATAAGGCTCTTCAACACATGTCAATCCTGCATGCTTGTATGCTTATTTTTAAAAATCGACTGTCGAGCGAAAGCTTTGATGTTGGGCAAAGGATGGGATATTGTCCGTTAATGTCACTCGTGGTTGATTCAACCACCGGCTTCGGTTTGTTAGAGTTTTTTTCTGTAATCGGTATGGGATAAAGCAGTGTCAATAAATGGCGACGAGCTGCTTCGGTCTGTCGGTACGAATAAGAGATTAAAAGCCTGCTTCTGAGTCTCAGATATTTACTGTCTGCTAGGTTCTTTCGAAAGTTAAAGCGACGCTAGAGAATTTTAGACTACACAAGAGATAGAACCAGAAAATAAATTATTAATTATTATGAAACTATATTCTTAAGTTTAAAAAATGAGGTTGTATTGTGACTTGGTGTTATGGTGTTCATGTAATGCGAAGAGCTATAGGCTTGATTTCATGCTATGTCAGGTTGAGGCTCTCTAAGTAGAGTCTCTGTGATTTTCTCGGGTTTCACCCTCTTATTTCGATTTTACCATTCCACTACTGAAATTCTATAATTATCATTTACTTGTCAATTTTATTCTTCAGTAGCCAACAGTCTAATAAATTAGTTACGTTATTATTTTTATTCAAATTACGTACAATTCGAAATTTAAGCAACCTAGATTTACTTACAAACACTTCATGCATATGAAGAGTATTAGGTTCGTGAGAATAAAATGTCCTATTCAGCGTACGTAAAATGTCCGCCCCATCTTCTGTCTGGGAGTCCTTGATTTGATTCCCGGTTAAAGTTCGTGTGATTTGGATCTCATGTTAAGGTGAAGATCCACACTTCGTGTATCATCGGTGCTGAAACGTAATTGTCAGTGGGAGATATATCGAGGGAATACAGAAGTTCATACTGCAACTCATAGAGGGTTTTCGCCATCTTTTGCGCGACATATGGACGAGCATTATCTCCACCACATCTGTTGGACATTGCTAGACACTTGAGGGCAGGTGTTTGGTGCATTTCATGGCGTTAAGGCCATAAGTATCTGCATGAATGGTTTCACATTGCCTGATCTCACCCACTTAGACCATCACATCAGCAACAACTTCTTTGGGTGTAGAGGTAGTGTTGGAAACCATCCGGGACGTTGCTAACAATCCGACCATTGTCCTGACTGTTTATGATCGTCAAAGCAGATTCTTGGTCATCCTGGTCATCTGAAGTGACAATCCGATGCAAGAAACTTTTCCAGTTTTTCTTTACATTGAGGGAACTCATGTGGCACCCATGAGTTCCACTGTTTCACCTTGCTTATTGCACGGAGTCGTCAAAGGACACTGCTAATGAGGTATGCCTAATCCGCTGTAATAACACGAACACTCTTCCGAGGGTTTGTATCCACGGTGTTCCTGAAGAACTCATCTGAATGTGATGTTGGATTGGGCCCATGAGGATCATTTTGTAACCTTGATTCACCGGAACGAAATTTGAGAAACTAACGGCGAATGATGCGTTTATTTGCCATTAAGATGTGCATTGCTAATGTTTTCAGCTTGCTATGCAGAATGTTCCAGTTTTAATTCTTAAAGAAAAATCTATCGTAATTCTGGGTTCTCCATGTTGCATTCTCATATGACCTTGTTCAACAACACGCTACCACTTGACTGTCTGGGTATCTCAGCCGGGATACGGACAAAATCTCGCGGCCGAAACATCGCCGCCCAAAATCTCGCCGGCCAAAACCTCGCGGGACAAAATCTCGCCAGGCCAAAACCTCGCCGGACAAAATCTCGCCGGGCCAAAACCTCGCCGCCCAAAATCTCGCCACCCAAAACATCGCGGGGCCGAAATCTCGCCGCGAATGAAACTTTTCTTTAAAATTTACCCAATGAGTTTCTTAATATGCAATTCCATATTACAAATAATAATAATAATAATAATAATAATAATAATAATAATAATAATAATAATAATAATAATAATAATAATAATAATAATATACTAAACATCGTGTGCGTGGGCTTTCTCGGGTTATTCCCGTTTCCTCCTACTTTCTTTATGCGATCATTTCCTTCATCCTGGTCATCTACGTCTCCTTTAACCTACAGAACATAATCAAGGGACGTCGTAAAAACTCATATATTATTTCATACTTTCATAAATATTATTAGATTTTTGTTAAAATTTTAAGTTTTTGGATGTTCCAAAGTTCACGAAACTAACCCCGTTAGTTGTCATTACTTTCCTTATGCAGTCTTTCTTTCCCTATAACCAGTTTAAAAACATCCTGTCGCCCTACCTTCACATTGAAATCCTCTAATACAGAAATAGAATTTTCATATGGTATCGCGGGACTTGGACAAATACCCGTGATAATTCTTCTGAAAAAGCGTCTGTTATACTGTCGTCCTTATCATCTGTTGGAACATTTACAATTTGGTCAGGCGAGATTTTGGGTATGGCGATATTTTGGAGCGCGAGGCTTTGGAAGGCGAGGTTTTGGCCCGGCGAGATTTTGGCTTGCAAGGTTTTGGGTGGCGAGGTTCTGGCCCCGCAACGTTTTCGGTGGTGAGGTTTCGGCCAGGTGGGGTTTTGGCCAGGCGAGATTTTGTCCCGCGAGGTTTTGGGCGGCGAGGTTTTGGCCAGACGAGATTTTGGGCCGCGTGGTTTTGGGAGGCGAGGTTTCGATCCGCGAGGTTGTCGCCGCGAGGTTCTGGCCGCGAGGTTTTGTACCCAAACCATCTCAGCCTATTTGGATGTGTACAGAGATCGTGATGTTTGACCCCTGCCCTTAGTCCATCCCTATGTTGTGTTGAGAGGTGAGGTTACCATCAGATGTCAAAGCGAACATTTAATTCGTACCAACCTAATAGTAACTAATATAAACAACCTAATAGCAAATCTATATATCATTCTCTCCTATACCTATGAGGTTGTTATAGTACCAACTTTCCTTGCTTTTCCGCGTGAACTCTGTCACTTTTTTCGAGATCCCTTGTGGATATGTGGATAGCGTATGCGTTTTTAGCGTGGGATAGCGAGATTCGATTTACAGTGGCAGTTTATGTGGTTTGGTTTCCACATTTCATGTAGCCTCGCTGCTGAACGGGACGCTAAACTCAAATTCAATCCAATCTTCCACTTTTCCCATAATTTTATTTGATTCTTGAAAAAAGGTTGCCCTCATTGTTTAGTATTTCGAACAATAAATCTTTACCATACGCATTAATGACATTGATGGTTTTTCAAGACGTGCCTGTATAGCATAAGGGACCAATGTAGAAAATCAGCCCATCGTCTGCCTTCGTCGAACCTCTGAAGTTCTAACATTTCAGAGAACACATTGAAGATGTTGAAATATACTCTTTAACTCAATCACATTCACTTGAATTAAAAGCTTATTTTTGTGGCGAATGTAACGATGTACAGTGAAACCTGTCTACGTTGGCCACCATCGGTTCCATCGAAAAGTGGCCAACTTACACAGGTGGTCAACTTACAGAAAGTAAGTGTGACTTGTGTATTTTTAGAATAGAATTTCTAGTATTACTTGATTGTAAAATTTTAATAAGCAGTGGCACGATAGCTACTTATAAATAATGTATATAGAGTAATCATAAAAATATACAGTACTAGAAAATATTACTATAGTATGCAAGAGCGCCGATTTCTCTGTAAATTTGGGGAGGGGACCCATTCAGATGCAGAAGATATATATATATATGAAGATTTTAAGACAAATTGCACTTAAATTATACCAAATATTGTATACTCATAAATAAAATAGGGATCACATGAGCTTTGGGGGGCCCGGGCCCCCTCGGTCTCCCCAGGATCGGCGCTCATGATAGTATGTTTAATATATATGCATACTTTCTCTTCCTGAAAACTAGTCTGGTACATTGGATTATTCGGATTGAAAACACAATAACACAAACAACCATAAAATAGAAGTGTATGTACGCAGTTTATTGAAATTGATAGTATAGCACACTGCGTTTTTCAGATTGTAAAGAAGAAAAGCTAAGTTACAAATTGAGAAATTCATATGCAATTTATATGACTTATTTTCAGTTGTTACTGAATGGTGGTTCATTCTAGACGTATTTGTTTTATTCTTTTTGGCAGATATGCACATTCTAATATTGTAATTAACTACCTCTTGTTAATGAGCTAGAAGTGTTTCCCTCGGAGCAAAAGATGTTTTGAGAAATCTTGAGGGAATTCATATCTCCAAACCTCCGCTACCTTTTGACATGCGGTCAGGTGCCAATAAATGACAATTGAGCTTTAACCTTGAGAATTTTCCGGAATTACTAAAGCTTCCCACTGATGAAAGGAGGCGATATAGCTAATGGTTTACCAAAACAGACAGGGTAAACAAATAGTACAACCATTTCCTGAATTCCTGTACGTGCTTTTTCTTATTCACATCTTCCTTCACCACCCTTTTATTAGTGTAGTGTTCTGGCCATTGACCCCCAAGAACAAATCGTGCGAATCTATGCTTCTTCGTGTCCAGTCACAAATACAGAACATCTGCCTCTCATATGGGAATTCGAAAGAGTTAAGAAAAATAACAAAACTGTATTTTGCGTGGCCAAGATAAGCAGGTAAATTTATCATTATCATCATAGGGTAAACATTGCTTCAGTGTGGCCAACTTCCAAGATAGACAGGTGGCCAACTTATAGAGTACGTAGTAAGTAACGAATGTCTTATGGGAAAATGCATGTTCAAGACGAACTAGGCCAAGATAAGCAGGTGGCCAACTTAGAGAGGTGGCCAAGTTGACAGGTTTCACTGTATTACTTTTCTGATTAATATATCATTACGATCACCCGTACTTTATGTGACGAGTTCTTAAAAAGTAGATCAAATGAAGAGTTCAGGTTTGCAAATCCTTTTCTAATGTTAATACGACCCTTTTAATAGTGAACGATTTGATACCTAATTTTAACATATGTTAAGGTTTCATAACACAAATGTTTCCTTATGTACACGAAAATTCAGTTCACATACATCATCCATCTATCTCTGATCTCTCTTTTACTGTTTGTGTACTGTATAGTATTGAATATAATCTGATATATACCCACAAGAAATCGGTACGTATATTTCTGTCGAGCTGAGAATATTTCAACTTTCTTCGGTAGGTCTTACATAACACAACGGAAGATTATTGGAAGATAAAATGGCAACAACGAAAACAATGGATTACGTTGTTTGCAGCGTATTGAGACGTGTTGAGGAAAGCATTACATTATAGTGAAATGTTGCGCATGTGCCAAACGGTAAAACTACTTGATATGAGGGGCGTTTAATAAAATCTTACTCTGAACACTTTCTATAGTTGAAAGGACTCCAATTGTCACAGTTACTAGACCTTCTCTACGTAGAAGCAGTTAGTACCACATACTTCTATTTTTATGCACATAGTATTAACATTTGATGCACACAGTCTTCGCAGTGGCATAACTTTTCGTAAAAGTTACCAATCTAGGATAACTCTTTGATTGCACTTTAGTAATCAGTACATCCATCCTCATTTTGGAAATATCTTCCTTTTAAAGTAGCTTTCTTGAAGGGCTAGAAGTTGGTGACAGTGTTGGCATCCTATATTATACAGATATTTCTGGATAATTTTTGCCCCTCAAACTCTACATCATATTGATTCTGTCAGCTACTTTCTGAGTTGTTATTCGGAGGTCGAATATTGGAAACTCCATCTTCTATAAATATTTCCATCAATTACTGACTATGGTCAACAGTGAATAGGAGTCCGCTGAAGTTTCAGTTGCCAACAACGGTCATTTACGTAATTGTGAGATGGATTATCTGTCCTGTACACCATAATCTTATTCTAATGAACTGTCAGGGTGTATTAGTACTTTTCTTTACCACTAGCTCTGTTCTTACACCTTCGTCCGCTTCACATCTACAAAACAAAAACAATTATGAGTTCAGAATTTCAACTTCAATTGCGTAACATGTATTTGTTTAGTGACAAATCCTTATTGAAGACCTCTCGTATATGAAACTAACCATATATTACATGCAACTTTGGTTTACCTTATTATGTGAGTACTTTCTAATACAGGATTTCATACCAGAAAGCTGTATGTTTCCATTTTGATGAGTCGATGCGAACTACCCAGTCCTTTCTTAGTCTAGTCTCATATCTTTCGCTAATTGTTAGTTCTCAGTTTCAGTTTTTTTTTAATGTTACAATCTACTATAGAACTATTAGGTAGTGTAGAGGTAAGTTCATCGAATAAGTAAACTAGGGTTCTCACTTCGATCCGTGTCAAGTGCACTTTTGGTAAGTCTTGCAGCAATATATGGAGATTAAAATTACTGGTTCTTTCCTTAATTTATTATTGGTATGTTAGTAATTTAGACGGGAGACCCGGGTACGAAACACAGTAATTTTTCACCACGTTAAGTTGTAGGTCAATGTATCATGTAGCATCGATACTAAAATGAAATGTTAAACTTTGCATTATTCACAACGCTTAGAGTAGAATACGCTTTTGTAAAAATTGTAAACGTTCGCGTGAGAAATCCGGTTTCATTTTCGGTGGGAATACATGTAATTCTGATACCAAATTACACTGTAGGATGCGTTCCGTCTAGCTGGACGTAAGCAAGGGACGCTAAATTTCGAACAATCTAGAAAGTAAATCAAAAATTAAAGTACAACTTTTCACTATAAAGTTTCAATGATATCACGCGAGATTCCATTTTACGCATTTAAATAACTTTCTGTCATCTCTCAGATTTGGTTTTTCAATTTTTTGGAAAATATTTCCTTTTAGAAGATCATACCTTATTCTGTGTTCTAAAACATAAATATAACTAATAAGTTTACCAGAGGCAGGCAGGCTCAAGTTGTCACTACGCCTACTAAGTGAAAATTAATAGCTTGGACCCCGTACGACATTGTATACAATCTAGGCTTTCTGCAAAATAATGGATTTGGTGTCATTTACGGGAATTTGCAACACATGTTATGCAACATAGTCTGTCACCAGTTAAGAAATAAAAAAGTCAAAGTCACTCTGTCATTCTAAATGGAATTGTGCCCTGTTAATGAATAGAGGTCTTGTTACATGTATTGTACTATCAATTTTGTCTGCAGAAATATTTGTAGATCAAAGGTTGAAAGTACACTGGGACGTTGTTGTACGCCATAAACAGATTTATTATCCTTTCTAGTTTTCCATTTCGTCTTTTAATGTCCGATTCTCCTGTCTTCATTGTCGTTCCCGGAATAAGTTATGTTGTTTCATTTTAACGAAGTATTCTGAAAAAAGTGGAAGAAAGAGAGAGAAAGAACAAACGCGAATAAATAAAGAAGCTGGTCTTTTTTTTCTTTTTTGGTACATGTTTTATGTCCTACAGAACAAGCAGTACACGTTTTCTACATTTATTTCTTGTGTGCTATATATTAAATTTTCTTTAAAGGTAGTAAATTTTACTTACAAATACCATATGTCCGCGCCCATGTTCTTTTACTATTGTTATCTATATTTTCTATTGAAAATTGATATCCCTTTTTAAGGTATATGAAAAAATATTGTTTGCCTTTTCTACCATCTTTACTATTCTCTTTTATTAGATAAATGCAGTTGTAGAAAAAACTGAAATTGTCCGAACTATAGTGTATTCGTAAATCTTGGAAATTTTGGGAGAAAAGTCAGTTTCTACTTAAAATTGGCAGTTGGTTGTATTTCTAATATATATAAACTAGTGCTCGCTATTAAGCGTTTAGTTGTCAGAATGTTTTCCTAAACGTTGGCCCACTTTTATCATTTGTATATAAATAATGATTTAAATGTATATTGAAGGCATTTAAATCGTTACTAACAAAGTTTAACAGTTACTTAAAGAGTGTATTCTTTTAAACGTTCATTGAAAATGTTTAAAGGTTTGATGCAAACGTTCAGCTTATTAAATGCTCGTAAGTGAATGTTAAATACAGGCCAATGTTAAAGTTTAAACGGTTAATTGAAAAACAGTTCATGTCCTAAGGTGTAAAAACAATAGATTTGCATCTTTAAATGCGTGCATTGGTCCTTTCTCAAGCTTCAGACTTAGTTAAATAACATATAGTTATTTAATAAATGAAAGAAATATATGATAATCTGAGTGCATTGGCATCTGTAATCGTGTAACAGACCAGAGATGGACATTTTAAATAAATCCCGCATTTCAATTAATCTGAACCTCACATCATCTCATAGTCCTTTATTCTTACTCAACTAACGACTGAGTGATATTGAGGTTGTACTTCATACTTTTAGCAACCAGAAAGATTTTTAAAAAACTAGAACTAAAATTTATTCTCTACCAATGAAGGAATATTATCGGATGATACGCTCTATTCTGAATAACTAATTAATGAATTCGATGTGTCGTTTGAAGCTAATGCAACACTGTGATTGTATTAGAAAGTAATACATATTTATCTTTAATATTAAGAAAAATAAAATAGTGTAAAAAATGGCGATTATCAGAAATAAGATCTAAACAGGATATAAAGTGCTAATGAGCAATATACATAACAATATATATTTCGACAAAGTCAATTAATTATAGTGAATTCAGTAACTATAAAAAATAAGTGCCCGTAAATAATTATTACGTTAATTATGTAGTTTGGATTTGAGTGTCTCTTTTCAGTACCAACAATATATGAGACACCCACAGCTTTCTGTGGAACCCTAACCATATGAGATTCCACTGGGAATCGAACCTGGATCTTCCACATCAAAGACGCGTACAGTGTGTTAGTCAAACAAGAGAGAAGTTAGGTTTATGAAAAAAAGCGAATACATTTCTAAACAAATGATTAAGTAAATTGTTTTTTTTGAATTTGTTACTGCGTTTATTCTGTCAAGGCCGTTGATTGGGGTGAAATAGATATAGCTGTATTAAATGCAGTTAATGTTAATTTTTTTACCGGTTCGCTTTGTGTTTTCCGCGGTAAGAATCTTCAAACGAGGAATTATGAACATTACATACTGTCAGTACTACTCAGTTTCAATCACATAGGTACATTTATTAGGATATCCGAAACCAATGAGGTCTGGATATTCGAACCTGAGCCCGGATCTCGTGTTTGGGTTTGGATTCCCGGATCTCTTATTTTCAATTTTCCTTAGTTTTATAACCTACTCCTTCGAATTTGTCCATCTCAAGTATAGACGTGCTAACTAGTCCTATTGTTTAAGTACATAGGCCAAAGCAAGGTGGGAGAGCAATATAAGCACTGATCTTAGGATTTGGGTAAGAGCACTTTTTAGTGAGTGGATACAAAATTAAATCCAACGACTGTTTTTTGAGTGTACATCGTTTTCTTCGAGCTATACCAAATCATAAAAATACCGGATTTTGGTAACATTAACCAAATTTATTTATTGGGAAAGTAACATAGCTACTAAGTGCTGTAACACTTCAATCAAATACGAACTCTGCGAAAAAGACCAATTGTTATAATAGACGCTTTCAAATTGTATTATCCTTAGATTACTGTGATAACTGTTCAACATTTGAGGATTTCCTTGAGAATCCAAAAACAAACAAATATGAAAAGGAATACCTATAATAGTGCATGAAGCTTCTGTATTCCATTGATAGTAATTCTGAAATTCAGAGAAAAAGCTATCAGTTTAATATCCAACGATTATGTCCTTCAGGCTAAGGGAGAGGTTGATTAAAGCAAATGGATGATGACGGAAGAATTGGTGGAATGAGAAAGTGGGAACAAACGAAAGTATCCCGAGAAAACTTATTGACACAATGTTGTTCACTACAAACTTACTTGGCCATGGATCGAACCAAAGACTGAAATTCAGGAAAAAAAGTACTGTATTTCAGCTCTTCAAAAATTAATATATTAAATACTTTGTTTTATGCGCAGAAATATACATCTTTGAAGTAAATGTTTTGAAGCATAAAATATGGGGTGCTACATCACTATATGAAAATAAATATGTTTACTGTGTGAAACTGATAAAATATTTCGGAGTAGTGAATATGTTTTGAATAGAAATACTTTCCAAATGGGAATTTGCTTAATAATGAATTTGTAAGGAAGCGCTTTCAGAAGCCAGCATGTAGTCACCTCAGGATAGACTTTTACTCTCTGTTAAAAGCTAACTCAATTAAATGGAACAGCGTTTATCTCTTTGCCTTTCGTTACTCCATTGCGAGATGCAGGCGAGTTTTGATGTTTCCTAGTCCTCAACTATATATATGCATACGCACCCTATATATATATATATATATATATATATATATATATATATATATATATATATATATATATATATATATATATATATATATAGAGAGAGAGAGAGAGAGAGAGAGAGAGAGAGAGAGAGAGTCTTCTTAAAGTATGTGTGTGCATGAACATGAATATATTGTTATTCAGTGTATAGGCAGAAGAAGAGGGAAGCATAAGGTCAAATAAACAGTATCTGGCTCTTGAAACAAAGCGAGTCTCAAGTGCGGTGTACTCAAGGAAGAGGACTACCAACACAACAGAGGATTGCTTGGGACATCCCAAAAAGCATTTTCTAGTTTAGTAGGGGATTGGGATATTAGAATTTCTTTCCTTCTTATGCGGGAGATGTGTTTACATTTCATTTATGAAGCATGTAATATAATGAATTCAATGCCGCCTGTTGCCTGTTGTCTTTCAGAGATGGTGAAATGTGTTTCTCTTGAAAAGTTGAATCTTGATAATATTGAATCTCATAAATTACATCACACACAACACACTATTATAACGAAAATTTGTACGTGGAAGAAATATCATAAGCAGCAACACCATCGTCATAGATATTTTGATATTATTGGCAGGTTACCACTTGCTGCAACCGAGAAGCTTCCTTACTCCACAGTTTTCCGCTAACGTATTCGTCTTCACATACGATTTTTCCGTTTTGAATCGTCCATTAATTGTAGTTTCCTCCGCCTCCCCCTCTCTTTCCTGCCACCATATCCTCTAAAAATTTCTCATGATACAGTCCCTTTTTAGCCAATGTCCCAACAAGTTATTCTTTCCCTTCTTAATAATATCTAAAAAAAATTTCTTTTCCCTCAACATTTCTAACAGGTTCTCATTTGTTTTCCGCTGGACCCAACTAATTCTGTCCATTCTTCTCCACACCCACATTTTGAAAGCTTCAAGTCGTTTTTCATCATATTTGCGTAATGTCCTTGTTTCTGACCCATATAGCACAATACTCCACACAAAACATTTTGAGTTTTTTTTCTTTTTCAACTCCTTGTTCAAGGTCCCACAAAGTAATAATTTCTTCCGCGTAAAGGCTTCTTTTGCCATCCCTATCCTTGTTTTTATTCACATTCACACTTCGTATCATTACTACTAATACTACCCATGTATCGAAAACTAATTACCTGTTCTGTTTTCTCCCCTTCTACTTCTATATTTTACATTAACGGCTTCGTTTGAATCACCATAGCCATTGCCTTTCTATTTCCATCCCCTATTCTTCACAGCCCTTCCCCAAGTTTTCTAACATCTTATTGATTTTTTTCTTTAGATTCCACAACAAGCGCCATATCATATACACCTAATCATTCTGCTTCCTACTGAAATGCCGTATTCACTTTGTAGGCTCTTTTCCACTCTCTCTTCTAGGTAGATATTAAGTAAATGGTTCAAAATATGTTCAGTATTTTTTTTTTCTGTTTAGACCTTTTAAAACAGTATATGCACCATGTGTATAAACATTGTTAGGTATTTAAATAATGAAATACTTAAGGCAGAGCGCAATGTAGGAAACCTGAAAGCAAACAAAATTTTAATCGTTGCATATGATTAGCGCATAAACGGAAAAGTATCTAAAGATGAGACATATACCAATAGATGGATCTCATTGCTCTAAACAAAGTGATACAGTTGAGTGCAAAATCTCAGGCGTGCGAAGGGTAGTCAGAAAAATCCTTGAATTTTGTTGTAACTATGCATTAGCACAATATGGTTACATGACTTTCAAATAACCTTCAAAATAGGCTCCTAGAGAACACAGACACTTGTTCTACCGTTTTTTTCATTTGCTCGAAACAACGTTGAGAGTCATGTTTTAGTATGTTCCGAAGTTCAGCAGTCGCATTGGTTTGGATGTCTTGTACGGTGGCAAAACGGTTATCTTTGAAACCCTTTCGGGGGGTTTCAACCCAACCCAACCTCAACCCAAACCCTTCGGTTCTTGGAGAACAGCCAGAAATCTGTTTGTGCTAAATCGGGTGAGTAGGTAGGCTGGTAGGGGAGAGGGATGTTCGTTTATGCGAGCCGTTTGCCACCGCTGAAGATATGCAAACTAAAGAGATAGCTGAACTTCGGAACACACCAAAACAGGACTTTCAGCATTGTTTCCAGCAATCGCAGGAGAGGTGGAAAAATATGTTCTCAAGGAACCTATTTTGAAGGCCAATAAGTGAATGTGTAGCTATATTGTGGTAATAAATAGTTAAAACGAGATTCCGAGAACACTGACTGCCCGTCATACTTTTCGAGCAAATTGAGACAAAAAAAATTTTGTATACTTAAAAATTCATACTGTACGCCGATCACGACACTTGTTAAGATTAAATTGATACTTAATTATACTTTATCTTATACTTAAAATAAAGTAATACTTCAATATGGTCCGTGATTTCTATTTTTATGCTTCTCCTGCATTCTCTGTTATATCCATAATGGTACAGTTTCTTCTCAAGTAATGCCAAGCAATTTTGTTTCTTAATTACGTTCAACATCGTTCTTGCTAATTACGCTAAACGCAGAACATAATTTTCCTGGGTGTTAGTGTGGGCCCTTTTCGATTTGACCACAATTATTTTTGCACATTGTTGTCGCAAGTTATCCACTTTCATCACTCATGATCTACCGCTTTAGAAATGACTGCAATTCGTTGTGTTCCAATAGAGATTCACAGATAGAAATTCGATTAAATATATTCTTGAGTCATATCAAGAGCCACCCAACATTGATCTTATTTTTATATGCAGCTTTTCCTAAATAGTTTAATAGTGTTTGGTGATGGACGGTTAGACCTTTTGGCGGAGTGCTTACAGACTGATCTTGATCGCCTTCAGCCAGAACATCACCCATTTTTGCTCTGATTGGTTGCCCACTGGGAGGAGCATCTTGGACATGGAAATTTCCAAAACAAAGACTACTCTCTTGGCTGTTGCTTTTAATAACATATCTTACCTATAAACAACACAAATTTCTTCACAGGCCTGCGCAACATTTGCTCCTTTATCAAAACAAAATTGTAAAATGTTGCGCAGTTTTGCGAAAATTTCACTCATCCTCACAGCTTAATACCTTAGGTATGGCTATAAGAATTCCAATGTTTTTTGCATGTCTACTAGGTTCAGCTGTAAGTTCATTGGACTTGGGCCGCCGTGTGACTCATATTTCTTGCGAATTGGAACACTACACCATCTCGTATGATAAAGGCTCAATAGTTTTTAGACGATCTACCAAAAGAATTTGTAAAGTATTAGTATTAGTGATTTTATATATATAAAAAAATCATACTGTAGTTTTTAATCTGTCTAATAGTTCATTCTACATAAGCCACGAAGTTTTGTCTATTACTAGGCCTATATGATAATCAAACTCCTACAATAAATACGTCATTCAAAAATCAAAAATGAAAATAATAAATTGTAATAGTTCAATAGCTTATCTATCTAACACAAATAAAATAAAGAGTTTGTTTGTGTGTCTGTCTGTCTGTCTTTGTGCGGCCTGGGGACCAGACGAGTGGACCGAGAGTTACCTAAATTTGGTCACGGGTACCTTGGTCCAGGTCCCAGATCAAGACGAACCGTTTTCTTTTTTAATTTCGAACCAGGGGGTCTCAAGAGGGCCGTTTGCCGGGACCGGCCTGGGGACCAGACAAGTTGACGGAGAGTTACCAAATTTTGGTCACGGATACCTTTGTCCAGGCCCCAGACCAAGGCGAAGCGTTTTTTCAAAATTCGAACCAGGGGGCTTCAGGGGCCTTTAACGAGACATATAAAAGTAGTTGAAAATGACCGATATTAGTGTCGAATTCATAGTTTTCGAGGTCACTGAGATCAATGGTGACATTTCCATTAACGATGACGTGCAAATTCAGCTACCATTGTACGCGGGTCGAGGGTTAGCAGGGGGAGGATACCGAGACATCTAAAAATAGCCCAAAAGGAACTATATTAGTGTCAAATCCATAGTTTTCGCGGTCGTTGAAATGAATGGTGATACTCCCACAGGCGTTGACTTCCAAATGCAGCCCCCATGCGAAGAATGTGCATATTCAGCTAGTTATAAATAAAACTATACATTAAATAAGAAGTGCAGAGAACAGGAAACGTTTTGACACAAAAGGTTATCTGCAAATAGGATAAAATTGACAAGTAAAATGTTAGGGGCTTAAATTAAATAAAACACTCGTGTTAGGGCATAGGTTAGCTCTATGAAAGAAAAACATGTGTATGTGATTATCAATACGGTTTACCAAAACCTATTAATAAACTCCGTAGTAACACTTGGTTAGTAGTATATACGATCTCGCTGCAGAAAACCAGGGTCCGAGTTCTGGTGGGATCTTATGTGGTTCGCATCCGACATTAAGCTGTAAGTCCATGTTTCATATAGTCTCGATTCTCGAAACAACATTAGAACTCCAACCAGTCAACCATCAAAGTCTAATATAGAATAGAAGAGTGTTCGCTTTTCCCTCTGTAATCCAAGCTTACAATTTGTATCGAGATGATAAACTGTCATTTGGGCGTTTTGTGAGCGAACGTCTTGCCCGAATTTGTTATTTCTAGTGAGAAAATCTGTTTCGCTTTGTAGTACGGGGTACTACGGGGAGCAAATTTGGAGCTACATTTTTGTTACTTGGATAATTGTAGAACAATACAAGTGTACAAATATGGGTACACAAAGTTATTACGTTGGAGATCAATTTTTAAAAAATGAAATGAAGTAGAATCTTTAAGTTTTACGTCCCACGCTTCTGCCGGATAGGCTAAAGGAGACAGTGATGATGAGGAATGAAATGGTGCAGTGAAGAAAGTGGGAGGAAACGGGAGAACCCCGAGAAAACCAACGCACACAGTGTTTGTCCACCACAAAGTTCACTTAGCGCGAGCTGGAATCGAACCAGGGATCATATGCACCAGAGGTGAAGGCTCTACCACTGATGGAGATCAATTGAGTTTTTCTTGAGTTGTGAAAAGTGTTTCTTTCACTAGTACCATTGATTTACCACTAGTTAATTTACCATTGATTTGATCAGTACCACTAGTACCAATGGATTAACTTTTGTATCGTGTCATGAAATCGTTAAAAGCAGTAAGAAGGTATACTTTTTTTTTCCTAGATACTTCTGACTGTAGCACCCTAAATATTTTGGACACATCATTTGTTGTTTGTGTCTCACACCACACCATTCCTTTTCTTTTGGATTGGCACTCATATTTTTGTAAAATAAAATTTCAATGTAATGTTAATTTCCCGTAAGAATCTTAATTTCATGAGGAAACATATACTATCCTTTATTTTTCTAAAAAGTCACCAAATCAGTGGCGAACAGAGGTTGTACATGAGAGATTTAATGTCAACATAACCTTATGATCCAAAAATTCATTGTACTTGTTATAGATTCATAAACGCACATGTTTATAAGATAAATATCGTAATCAAACTTTTATACAACTTGGGTTATAAAAAGTAAAGTCTATGTTACTTTTGAATTTTTGATCTTTGCATTTTATCTCATACTTTCTGTCTCTCTCTATCTGTCTCTGGTTTCTTCGTAGCTAAATGGTTAATGTACAGAATACATGGGTTTCACTCTTCATGTGAGCTCGTAGAGCTCGGACCTCATGACGTTGAAAATCAGTACTGAAAAAAAAAAAATTAGAATCTTTATAAAAAATCATTTCTCTCTCTTTCTTCGCACAAATAACTCCACTTTTTCTTATGTTTTTCGTGTTTCAATTTGTCACTGGAGAAAAATGTTTTATGTTATGGTCATTTACCATTAGTGGTGCATATTATCTTGTGCAGCAACAAATGGAAGACCTCGAACTAATGGCGTGGTAACGATTCTCTGCTTGCAATGTTGATTTTTCTCACAGACTGGCTCAATATAAATCACTCATCTATAACGGAAATATTCCACAAAATTATGATAAATTTTACCACCAGATGTCACCAGAATCTGTCTCCACTGTCTCGCTTATCCATTAGTTTCCTTTTCTCTGGCCGTGGAAGCCCTCAGTCTACCGACGACAGAGGTGGTACCCAATTGCTAATTGCAGAGGACATCTGTAACAGTTGTGTTAGATTGTCCCTCTGTGAAAATGGCTACTGTATTCATTACAAGTTGTCCCTTCCCTCTTAAATTTTCTACCTTCAGTTCTAAAATTCGTAAAATCTATGTGAAAGAAGCCATTTCTAAAAAATTCACTGATAATTTATATATAATTTCTTTTAAGAAGGATAACATTGACAAATTACTAATAAAATCGTGTATAACACTTGAATGGAATGATACATCAAAATTGTAAGCAAACAGAATTTAGATAATTCTTACATTGTAAATATGAAAATAAACTGACGTTTTAAGATTTTTTCATTGGCTAAGTAATTAGTGGTATCTGCTTTGACGAGAAAACTCGACTTCCAGTTCGAAAGCGTCTTATGAGAATCTTTCGCTTACTATAAATGGGCTTGAAGATTTCGATTCTCAAATTATGAATATGATTATGGTAGATTCATACGGAATCAAATGCATTATTATTTGTACATACAATGAAATATTGAATATTAAGTTTTATCTATCTATCTATCTATCTATCTATCTATCTATCTATCTATATATATATATATATATATATATATATATATATATATATATATATATATATATATATTTATATATGTATGTATATATATATATATACATACATATATATATATATATATATATATATATATATATATATATATATATATATATATATATATATATGGGTATTTTAAAGAGGGCCACAATTGATGTGCAGGAAAAATTGTTCTTCTCTCCTCCCGACTTCTGTTTTATTCTCTACTTGACAAATGTTATTTTGCTTTGCTTGTTAAATTCTTTCTCCTTCAACCTTCAGAAAATTGACTTAAACTATTGGTTTTGCAAAACTCCTCTTTCTTTTAAGCCCCAAATGAAAGCATGACAGCAGAAAATTTCGGAAAATGTTGCTATTTTTACTGCTAGCTTCTCATTTTAGATAGTGTATATTTACAACGACGGGGGTGCACGTGCACCGGTGCATCCCCTAAATTCGGCCCTGTATATATATATATACTATAAAAGGCTTACATAAATACGACCTGTTCAAATCTATAAGTTAAAATATTTAAGGTATCTTAATGGGAAATAATTATGTCATTTAAATATATTGGACCTTGATGTAAAAGTAAATAGGTGAATCACCACTTAGGAAAGTATAAAAACTTTATGGATTACTAAATCTAAGGTTAAATAAGAGTATGATTTAGTACACATCTACATGTCTGTAAAAAAACTCGTACCTTGTTTGTTTTCCTAAACTTATGCATTACGTATAGTATTATTGAAGAAAGTTCGAAACTGCATATGAGACATTGCAATCTACCACAGAATAGGTATATATAAATATTTTTCTGTTAATTAATATTATTTTAAATAATAAATACTTTACTATTAACAATGTTTAAAAATTTTGGCAATGTGAGTTATTGTGTAAAAAACTTGTAATTCAACTTTTGAATATTTTTAATGTCTACAACAGTTCATAACTTTATTAAATCGGTATAATTCTTTTACTTCTTGAAGCTTGCAACAGAATGAATAAATTAATCTAAGAAGAAATATAAAATTATTATTTTTGTATATTTGAAAACGTGCACTTTCAAAAAAATTACCTCATCTTCAATCACGTAAGTTTAGAATAATATTAAATACTGATTTTGTAAACCCATTTAAAAGTTTCGAGCGCTGACATCATTTTTGTATTCACTCTTCCTCGTTACAAACATTAATTAGACTTACATATAAGTGAAGTGAATATTGAGTTTCTTCAATGATTACGCCTCGTACACTACTGACGACGCTTACAAACATAACTTGGTGGTGATAGAATCGATGAAATGTCCACAAATTCCGAGGAAATAATATATTCTGAGAAGAACTCTTTGTGTGATGTTCATCTATCACGAAACTCTCTACGTCCTGCGATGTAATCTTGCGACAACCAGTACATTTTGCAACTCCAAACCTGTCACTTCTAATGTCAAAAGCAAGACTTAACAACCATTCGACTACTGTCAATCATTGTAATCGTTGTTATCCACAGTTTATCCTAAACAATGCACCAAACTTCGAGGTTATTGAATTATGATTAGCATATACTACGCCATTTCAATGTATGGCCTGAACTTAGACCCGAATTTCTGGAGAGGAACATTAAACTTTAATTAAAGGAAAACAAAACAAACCGTGAGGGCTCAATATGCAAACTTGCGTTGCAGAGATCATCTTCAAATGAGCTGCATGTGCATACATTTTTATAGTTGCAAATTTGTACGTGATTAATGTTTGAAACAAATGTTTTATTAGGTCGTACTTTGGTTTTATTAGGAATAGTGCGATTTTTTTGCAGTCTATGTTGACAGTCGCGAAGCTGAAACCGTTATCAAATTATTTATTTTCAGTGGCATATTATTAATCAGAATTTTTCTCTTCGCTTCTTTTTCCTCTTTAAAATTTCAACATAGAAAACAACATATAAACGATGTCCAACAAGAACAAGCAAGAATCAACAAAAGCTATTGATTATTCATATGTGGTGGGGAAAGAAGTGAGAGATGCAATTAAAGCAGAGCACGTGTTCACGTGAGAGTTCACAACTAGCAAATTAGTGCCCATGGGAATATATAATTAACAATGCCAATATATATATCGAAAAAAATGACAGATATTAATTGTCTCATGTCATGCTAGACACTGACTGCGTAGACGTGGTTGACAGTTTTATATTGAATAGCTTTGATTAATTATGTTTCGCCCTTTCCACTCGCTTTTTGAGTGATTTAAACTTGTTTTAGATTTTTGAATAATATTTTATATACATTGATTTTTTCAAATATTAACTAGTTTTTATACTATTTTAATACATGATAATACCAATTGGTTTATATTTACGTAACAGATACATACAGAATATAATTAATTAATTTATAGTCAGTACAGAAGAAATTTCTTATATTTAATTTGGAATTATCCATTTGTATTTTACCAGTTTTGACCAAAAAAATAATATTAGTGGTACAGAGTGACAAACTTCTGTTCACTATGTTTGTTTGTTTGTTTTTTTTTTAAAAAAAAAAAAGATCGAACAGTTCATATACTCGCTAACGAAGTTCGGTCTATGCTGTTTAATAATGGGAAATAGAAAAGATTTTTGAACGTATTAAGTCCACGTGAAAATAACTTTTTCTAATTTGCCTTCTGGGATAACTGTGAAAGAATTCTAGGAAGGATAGTTGGTCAAGTTATTAAACTTTGAATCCCAGATTAAGAAATGCTCATCGTACAATAAACACACACAACAGCCTCATTTATTTATTTATTCATTTGATATTTCTAAACTTCTTGTTACTTATCATTGAGTAGGACTATAAAGAAACCAACGTTAACACTAACAAGAAAAACTCATTATATGTTGGTAGAACCAAAGTAATTTCATAAGAATTTACCGATTTTTGAAAAGACGAGAAAAGAAAAATAAACTTGATGAGGGCGCGAAAATACCTATGTTGACTGCGTGTTTATATATGCAAGGATAAATGCACTGAAACTATTCTATCAGGCCTTGTATTCATATTGTTAAACTAAACAAAACATATTGAGCAAGACTATGTGACAATATATGTAAAACACAATCACGTAACAGTTTCAACACAATAATTGACTTCTCTGGACGTTTGACGAGGTGGAAGTCTGATGAAGACACAATTATTGTGTTGAAACTCTTACGTGATTGTGTTTTACCCATATATTATCACATAGCCTTGCTCAGTTACTCAGTGTGTTGTTATGTTTAGTTTAGAATGTACTGATCATTCACTGGTTCATTCATAACCAGATTTCAAAAGAATTAAGCACAAATGTTCGAAATTTTGTATAAGTATTATCCTTGCACCTTAGACTATAGATAAAACAGAATTTGCATTCCCGAACTGCAACAATTCTTCCAAATTTGAAATTTTTTTGTGTAATTCATAACTCATCCCTCCAAGTAGAAACTTTTTGTTATTACAGTTGTTACGACAAATCGGACAACTTCTGCTACTTCTGTATGCTATTGGGCACGCACAAACACAGTGGCTTCTTTTGGCATTCAATCACATCTTTGCGTTGACCAACTATAACAAGATGTTTCTACACAACCAGCTGGCACAGTCTCGCTAGTTATTTGCAATTGTCTTTATCAACGGTGGTGGATCATCTGGTAACGTGTTACCAGTGAAAAGCTACCCATAACGATAGCAATTGAACATTGGTGTATTTTGGAGATTGACTAGTTTGTCATCCAGCATGGTTACATCATTTTGTCCATGCTACCGGTAACTTGCATTAATACAAATATCAGCTATTATAGTTTCTTAAACTAGTAATTAAAATGTTATCGATACGAAGAAGCTTAATTTGATTTCATCACTTAGGAAAGACTTTTGTCTTTTAGTTTTAAAAACAATTTTCTCATGTTGTTCTAACGTTGATTGTATATACCAAAATGAATATTAAGTTTTCATATTAAATGTAAATTTACAACTTACTTCAAGGTGATAAGTAGTCCTTTGATAAGTATACTGGATACTAATAACACTACACATTTGCTGCGAACAAGCATATTCCCATGTATCATGATATTCATTACAAATTAATCGATTTTCTCAGTGAAGCTTATGAAGATATAATGGCAGCAAACATTTGATAATTACTGCATCCAATTCTCTCTGTATATGCTCTAACACGTACTCGTGGTTCATTTAGTAACTATAGTTGTCTAAGCCAGCTTCTCCCTCTCTCTCGTTCCTGTTCATAGTAGGGAAACTTGCCTACAGGGTGTGGTGGCAATGTTCGTGTGGACACGCGCTCTTCGCCAATTGCAGTTCATGTCAACAAGGGCTCAATCGGATGAACAAGACATAATCTAATGAATACGAGGGATTCGTAGTTGTAACAGCGACACCCCGCAGCCACGACTATGATGGGAATAGAACATGTGTGACATTTAGAGCACCAGTATATCTCTAATAATAAGGGTTTACTCTCTCGCTCTTTCTCGTACAAATCTATGTGTGTGTGCTTTCATTTTGTTTTATGGACAACTTTAGCTTTCTTTCCTAAACTTGCTGAAGTACATTTTGTGTTCACAGTAGTGTGTTCACAACCACACTTGCTATAAGGCATGGAACTGACGTTCGGAGCAACACATGTGAAGTGGCGAAAATAAATCTTTAAATACAAGAAACTTTCCGATCTAAGGTATGAACGGATTACCTAAAACAAACTAACGACACAGAAAAGCGTATACTGTATTTCTGTTGCATTCCTTTAAATTGGATAATCATAGAATAAGAGAATGTTTTCACGCCTCCGCTCACACATCGCCAGGTGCGCACCCAGATTTTTTTTTTTTTTTTTTTTGGGAGAGGTCCAAGCTTAACGGATGGTTCAACACTACAAGCCAATACGTCTATGTAATATTGAATGGGTAATATTCTGCCACCGAAAATACGATAAGTAAAATACTTCCACCTATATTTTCAGAAAAAAATGATAGAGCTACATTATCTTTTGTGAGAGAAAGAGTACAGATGCAGTGTAAGATGAAATTTTCATTCTGCTTCAATCATTTTTCTGTTCAACAAGTATAGTTGTATTAAGTGTACAAATGTATGTTGAGTTAAAAAAAAATTTGGGGGGGGAGTTCGGACCGAGTGTATTTCCCGTAGGTGGGCCCCTGCATATTTCCATCTAAATTATAAAGAGACCGAGCTGGTAGGCATAAGAACGTCAACGTAATGTGGTTTGTAAACAGAAAGGTTGAGAAAGTCTCTTAAGACTACGGAAGAACTAACATTGGTACTGATATGTGATATGTGATTTTTGTGAGCTTTTCCCAGTACTTATAATAAATGAAGTAGTGTGATAAATATTGGCCCGGTCTGTACAATTACCTGTCATTATAACTATTGGTCTTATGATGTATGAATTTATTGATTCGTAAAGAAAGGTAGATAAAAAAAAGTAAGAGCTGTAATTGTTAAAATAAAATAGCCATATTTCGAAATCCGTTACGACGAGAGGCATGAAAATTACTTTTTAGACTTTTGATTCATAATAATTAAAAACTATTTCAGTGTTTTTTTTTTTGTTTGTTTGTTTGTTTCCCTTTGAAGTGAAGAAAAAGGCAGGATGAAAATAGATTTGTAGTTGTAATTGTTAAAATAACATGTCCATATACCGAAATCTCTTAAGAGTAGAGACATGTTAATTAAAGACGTGTTAAGAATTTTTTTATATTTCGGAAGGGAAGAAAAATGGTAGGGGACGCAATTGTTATAAAATGGCCATATCTCGAAATTCCTTAAGGTTAGAGATACGTTAATGATAAAAGAAGCGGAAAGCCGTAGGCGAAGCAAATACAGGAGTCTGGGAGGGAAGTCACCAGCTAGCCAAAGGCTAGTAGAGAATACATATAAACCAGGGCGTTCTATAAAATGTATTTTATTTCTGTATTCACTTAATTCGTTCACATAAAATTTTAATTTAGTTCTGATCTTACTGTGATTTCCCCAGAGTTATCATATTATTTTAGTAACAATTCTTATGAGGCTCGAAGTTAGAGTTTAGAGTGGAATCCGAACTCTACTCCAATGTGTACTCCAAATTGGTATTAAATCATGACCTTCCAAGCGAGTGACTAAAAAACAATTTAGTCATAAGTATATTATTTTAGAACCATTGATATTGTTATTGAGAAACACATATAGAATTTTTCTTGCTTAAAAGATTGCATATATTCAATCTTGAATTTTAATGATTCAATTTTACGTGTATCACAGTAAATGACAAATTCATGTTGCACAAAAAGTTTAGCTTTATTATTCTCTTAATTTTAGTTCCGAATATACGAGTTGAAATAATAATGTCTTAAAATATCTCACGTTTAATAACTCATTCCTAATGAAATACTTATATATCTTCAGAAATTACCTTGCCCTTAAGATATACGTTTTAAGTCGCCTAAAATTATTTTAAAAGTTTGCAGATATTTTTCTTTCCTTATGTGACTTTTTTCGGTCCAAAAGAAAGAAAGAAATATATTCATGTTTCCTTCAGGTTTTTTTGGTTTAAAAAATAACATTTAGGCTTAAAATACAAGAAAAGTTAAAGACAAAAAGTTCAGGAGGCGGGGAAACACCTAAGGTTCTACTTGATATCGGCTTTCATTAAAAACTTGTCTCTTAGAAAGTAAAGTGACATTTCAACTTGGATGTTATTTTTTTTTATTCTTAGTAGGAAAGACAAAGTATGTTCTTAAAAAAACGCCTGAGCGTCGAATTTAGACTACTATAGGAAAGTTTGAGATTTTTAAAACGATGCCGGAGAGGAGGAGCTGATTTTCTTCCTTTTTTTACGTTTTGGGAGGTGATGGAATGGCGATTTAAGAAAATGAAGTGTTTCATAGAGAAAAGGCAAGAAATGAAGAGGAAGGAGATCAGAAAAAAGCTGAGTTCTTGATTTATTCAAAAGGAGGAAGAGGACCGTTTCCTTCTCATCTAAAATTCTCCACTTATTCCGGCAGTTATTTTAATGCATCTGCATTTCTTACTTCTCTCTCTCTCTCTCTCTCTCTCTCTCTCTCTCTCTCTCTCTCTCTCTCTCTCTCTCTCTCTGCTTTTATTTAAAGTTCCTTTTACTAGGCTTTATTTCCTTTCTTACCTCTACTCAGTTTTATTTTCCTGCTTACATCTTCTGATTCTTAGGAAACTTGTAAGCTTTATCTATTTTCAGTATTTATATCGTCTTTGATATTTAGTATGGCTTAGATATTATCGTCTTTGATATTCCTTCACTGATCATAAAGCATCCAACTCATGTTTATTCTCATGATCCACATTGCAAAGTCGGACATTGGTTTGTGAGAGTTATTCACGAGACCCTTCTCTGCACGTAAGATGAGCCGCAAGTAATGTAATCGTTGGGAATTTATTACGCAACAGCCAAATTGGCATTTGGCGTGGAACATTGAGTTAGTGACGCGCTATTACCAACCGGGGTAAGATATTATTTACTTTCAGCGGACCAACATTGCTATATGTTGCAAAACTTCTTGTTTCATTAACGTAAGAACCTCTACATCACAGCTTTGGCAACGTTGCTGGAAGATTATTGGTCAATGTGCTCAAGGTCAACCCGTTGCCGTGCACAATAGTAGGTAACGGGTATTATTATTATTATTACGAAACGGGTATGACAAAGGATCTCAAACCGTGATGGTATCTCGTGACTTACTACAACTAATATGACACGACAGTTTTACGAACAAAATGAAAGTGATGTGTGTGGAGTTTATTTTTTATATATGTAACGGCGGTGCGGACCATTACTGATAGGCTCCGGAGAATCAAATAATCACTAAATAGTACTACCTCAACGTTATTCGCGATGCAGTTACTGGTAAGAGACCAAAGATGTATAAGTCAAGGATTTGGAAGATATTATGTTTGATGAAGGCAGTGGTACGTTATCGAAACTGTAAACAGAGTGTTTGCTTCGGTCAGATTTCATTAAAGCTATACATACCAATAGTGAGCAGTATACGTGTGCACAATTTTAAGAAATTAACTTCGTAGTAAAATCTAAGCTGTTCACAGCTATGATATTTTAGTTCCGCTGACATAGATACTTTTTGATCATCGTTGTATATTATGAACAATAGAAATTCATAGAAATAGTGTAACTCTTCGACGCTATATTACGCTCATTGATGCGCGGAATGGATTCAAACATAAGTTTCTAAAAACAACTGGTAAAAGTAACTTTCCGCAAGTCGTATCTCTTAAACTAAGCCTTAAAGCAGTCATTTCTTAAATAAACGTCAGAATTTTCTTCTGTTCACAGTAGTACCATAAGCAAACATTGAATCACAAGGATCCACGTGATATCATCGAAGCAGCAGTAACAAGAAAATACGAATATCGATAGGAAATTCGATGTACTTGTAGGTACAGTAGTCGCGTAAGCTATGGCTACTACGGTGGTATCAAACAGTGGCGTGCATTCAACACAAGCAAGTGAAGCAGTGCTTCAGTAAGCATTTTTTCAAGCGCAGTCAGGTTGTGTTCCAATTTCTTTTTTCTTGAAAACCTCCAAATGAATCACAATTCCGGATTTTATTTCCGCTGTGTACGAAACCCTTATGTGTAGACAGCAAGGTATGCGTCAGAACAGATTGCATAGTGAATTGCGCATCACTTCAGTATTTCTGTTGTTTCTAAGAGTGAGAAACTACTATGACTTGTAGGATATAGGATGAGGAGCCATCTGAGGCGCGGTATAAAAAATGCTTGCCTAAACAAAGCAAATGAATCACGCTTCAACTCATCACCCTGCAACTGGTTCAGTCAAATTCAGCGTTTCCGAGACTACATTTATCTGTAGATTTACAACTTTTTGCGACTCGGAAAATAGGGATTTATGGTATGATCTATGGATTACTTTATGGACAAATACGTGGTTCTATGCTTACGTGTTAAATTTTTAATTGACTCTGCAGCAGTATTACATCGTAGCAATAGTAATTTGTACATTTGACGAATAGTTTTGCAATGTAATAGGCAGCTCACAAGTTCTAATATGTAATATTAAATTAGATTTATTATATGTTAGTAACCATGTTTGAACGTCCGATATTTCAGAAAAAGAAAGAAAAAAGACATAAATAAAAAAGATGAAAACAGAATCTTCATGCATTCATCATATTGACTTTTGCCTAGTAATATCTCTTAAATTAATTCAAATTATTAAGTTATTCGTTTCTTGATTGTCAGAAGGCCTTAAACTCGCCTGCGTTCACAATACTTAAATGGTTCAAGTAGATGATACATTTATATCCTCTCAAGCAGGAAGCTTTCATTGTATGTTACGTTGTGTCATTTAAGCAAAGTGATTTAAAAGAATTTTCCCACACACTTTGCTCCACTTATTACACTATTGGTGAGTTCTGCAATGTCAAAATGTGAACGATGTATACCTTACGACAGGGATTGAGCTGAAGCTTTGTACTTTGTAACTTTTCGTACTGTGAAGAAAGGAATTTCTTTTTCTTTCAGCATTTAAAAAAAATGTTTTACATACTTACTTGTTTGCAATATTCTAACAAATGTTACAAGAAAGAACCACCTAACTACTTACTTGAGAATTGCAGAGTACACTGAGAAAAATCCGTTATCCAGACAGCGGTATATTTTACAAATATACGGAATCCATATATTTACTACAGAAATCTGTACGGGGCATACGTTATTCATATGCTACATACGTACTGCCTTTTCCCCGCTGAGATGTTATATCATGCCGCTGCAGGGTGTCTGGCATATTCACAGTCTTCCGTATATTACATAGTATACGTATGTTACATATTTCAGCTATATGTTATATAGTACATCTGTATGTGAGATCCTAATCGCCTAAATAGAGTTCTCTCTATCATACGGAAAGTACGTATAGATGGAACACTTATACAAAAATATTATAAAACACACGTTTTCAGTTATATGTTTGTTGCAGGATGTTACACATGGTGTACGTTAAGTTAATAAAACTACATGATTTACGCATATAATCTACATTTTACATACGCACATACGTTTTTTTCTATGTGTAAACAGAAATGTGTTTTAACAAAGTACCTAAGTATTTCGGGTTTTAGACAAAAAGAAAAAATGCAGCGAAAACTTTTGATAGTTATCGAGCAGAAATATATTTGTGTGCGTGGGGGGGTGAAAGATTGATTAAGCAGTTTCACAAATAACTCCGATCAAACACACAAGTTTACATACCTTTTGTAAAGTTGAGATTCAGTCAACAGGCCATTTTATGGCAACAATATTAAGAATATTAATAAGATGAGGAAATATTTAGAAAGAAGTCAACCAATAAAGTATTTGTCTGGTGGATCTAAGGAAAACTCCTTTAAAAATTCCAGTCTGAATAACCAGTCTCTGAATTAGAGTTCGGAATCTTCCGATTTCGAAGTTGCTGAACTAATCGTTCTATCATAACGTAATAAATTATTTTGTTACACCAACTTATTACCATTTTGGTAAAGTTTATATATTCCTACGAGAAAGTAAAACGATGCCAGGAACGTTTAAGGACCTGAATTAATTCCATTTTAAGGAACTAACATTAAGGGTAGAAAATATTCTGTTTTTGAACAAAGACTCTATGATAGACTACAGCACTTTTTAGATTGATAAATTATCGTAAGACGATTGGGTCTGACTAGAAAGCCATAAATTATGTTGTCCTAATAAAACAGCCTGAAACCTAAATAAGCTTTTTTTCTAGCGTAAGAGGCTAGAACACTACGGATTTGAATTTTTTAGATCAGTTAATGAGTTTGTGTCTTAACTGAGAGTACGTTATTTTGTCTCAGAAAATGCCATGTAAAATTTAATCGCAAACTGCTAGTAAAATTAAAAAGGTAAATAGAAGCAATACATCACATACTTTCTCAGAAATATGCAAATAAAATTATTTCCGTCTACAGATGGCGACAAACATAAGCATAAATGTAATATTTACTATTACACTAATTAAAATTTTCCTTGTAGACTAGTTACCGTGTAATGTCAACAGTTCAACCAGTATGAGTGGGAATATTGCCTTCAGATGTAATTTTGTGATACTCATCCCTTATTTCCATATAATACTGCACATGATTGATAATTATTGAAGCTGTCTTCCAGGAACAAAGATATTTTCCGCATTAAAGGAAAACTGATTAAACATTTGCCCAACGTAATTTCAGAAATTGTGATTTAATAGTAATATATAAATGCAACTGTACCACAATTCTGTATTATTGTGCTGTTAATAGTTTTTCATCTTCATTATCATAGCAATCAAAACGTAATTTGTACAACTGTAATACAGAGTAATTGTTCTGTTAATTATTGTTGGATGATTTGGTAACAAAATAATTAAAACTAGAGAACAACACACGTTCGTAAGCAATCGCTTATGCAGAGTTGTTAATATGTGTATCTGTACCATATATTTGGATATTAAAGTTTTCAGATAAACATGTAAAAAAAAATGTGTACTTTTGAGCTGATTAAGTGAAATTCTTTACACATATCCTAAAGGCTAATAATAACGAGCAACCGTAGCTACTTCTTCACAGATAAAATAGTTCTGTATTAGGAGATAAAAGTCTTTCCGGAAAGTATTTTTGCTTGTACGTTAATAGTAGGAGAAGAATAATGTTTGGATGTTCTGGTGAATAAGAATGACCAAATTTAATTTTTAACCAAATTTCTAATGAAGCCTGTTTATGTTTATTTTATATTGCACTGGTACAGCTGTCATGCACGAGTTTTCACATGCGTTGCTCGGAAATCGTAACAACAATCATTTCCCCGTCCCTCGTAATGCGTGAGGAAAGGATATCTAGGAATATTTGCTGCTTCTTCTTGCGAAAATATTGTCAATTCGAAAGATCTGTAGAAGGCTGACAGAATGTTCACACTCCGACGTAACTGAGATAGTGGTAATTGTTCTGTCTTCATGTAATTGTAAATGGCCCCGATCTCTTTTAATGCTCTAGTTCGTGGTCACTTAAATATAAATATGTAGTCTTTTAATAAACTTCCTCGTCTTTAGATAGTGAATTTTCTTTTATTTCTTTCTGTGTAGCTGTTAAATTCTTAATGTAACAGTATGATTGTAGTAATGTAGTTTTCTGTTTCCTTAAGAGACGGAGTTACGGGATTGGAACTCATTCAAATGACCATCCCGACCTTCTGTCAGGAATGTGGGAAGACATCTCCTGAGTTGGTCAGCGTATTCCTGAAAATAAAATCCTTCAGCTTCTTGATTCTGCAATTAAGCTTACTCAAATGTCACGAGATTGTCGTTATTACCACGACGTTCTAGTGCGCTCGATTAAAATATGTTCTATTATTGTGGAGTTGCGTTTGGACACTGTCTTGCGAATCTTGCAACATCCAGTCCAAAGCATAGCTTCCATGTTTTCATACAGTTATTGCACTGAGATATTAGAATTGATAATTCCTGTTCCCGGAATCTTTCTACCAGAAGTACCGAGGCAAAAGATGAAAGATCTTAGAGTAGTAGTTCAAGACTGTAGATGGGTAAAATCCAGTGAGATGAGAAATTACATCCAACCTCTAGAATATAGCAATTGATAGCCGGAGCTCAGCTGAAGCTTGAATAACGAACAGTAGAAACATATTTAGATAGAGTCAGATATGGGTTCACACTGGACAGGAATTTTGTGTGCCTGATTTCTGGAGCAGGTTAAAGCCAGTCTTCGGTAGTCGAATTTGTTTGCTGCAGGTCAAGGCAACAAGGTAAGATAACGTGTTAAAAATATATAGCCTGCAAATTGATTAATTATTCAGGCAAGCCTTAAAGCGAAGTAGTTCATTGGAATTCGGAATTTTGTTTCCAAGCAGCGCTGCACGGACTTCGAATGTCCATGGAATGTAACAGCAATACAACTCCAAGGAAAGACTATTTATTTTAGTCATGCATACAGAGCAACTATTGCGTATGGAATACAAGAAACAATGCATCTGTACTGAAAATTTTGTCAATTCGAAAGATCTTCAGAATGCGACCGATTTGGCTACTTCACAACCGTGCGCGGAAGTTGTAACAGGTTTCGCTAAGATATAACGATACTAGCACATTTTATGGAATTTGTGGAAAGAAGTCTGTCTAGAAAATACACATATTCTTTTGAGTGAACTGAAGAAAAATTTTACAAAATTCATCATAGGGTGTAGGGCGCTAGATTCGAATTTAGGATCTTTTAATATCAAGTATGAACATATCTACTCCTTATGCCTCCATGTTTGCTAGATAAACTCCCTCAAGAGTATTTGCATTGATCTTCTTAGGTCAGTAACCACTTGATTCGTTTGAGATAGCTTTCTGTTCTTCCATATTCAGCCATACTTTTCATTACCTTGTATGTTTTCTTTTGATTTGTATATTTCAATCCTGGCCTCCTTCTGGGTAATTTTCCTTCTCTCATTACCTCTATAGCCAATAGTGTGGTTTCTTCATGTCTCACAATATACCCAATCATCTTACATCTCTCTTTTGACATAGTCTTCGCTATACTTCTTCTCCTTCCTACCATTTTCAACACACATTCATTTACTCATACCTTATCAACTCATCTAATTTGCAGAATTTCTCGTAGCACCACATTTTTCTATCTTCTTCTAGAGTCGATGCCTCGCTTCCACACAACGCTATATTTCATACATATACCTTCGTCAGCCTTTTCTTCAGATCTATGATAATATTTTCAGTCAGAAGTTAAAAAAAACAGCTGTTTTCACCAGATAATCTATTTCGATCTTATGTTTTGGTGCTCTATTTGGGTTTCCCTGAAAATTAATGTCAAGGACTATACATAGTACAAGTGCAACCGAATTCATCCGATCTGTATAAAATTTGGCATGGTGGTAGACCTTAATGTGTTACACAAGGTTTTCAAAAATTATGACACATAAGCTTTTGGTTCCTGAAGTTACGCATAAAATAAAAATAAAGTGAAGTAAGATTTTCTGCGATCATTCATTAGTATTACTAGTTTTGTTGTTTCTTTTTCTTGCTTGCAGATCTTGTACCTTTTGTTTTGCTCTTTATCTTGACTAAATGTACTTCATTCTGTTTAGGTTTGCTTCTAATATTTTTTCGAACTTCTGCCATTAGCACGGCATCTTCCGCAAATTTAAATGTGTCTATTTTCTCCACATGTACAGTTATTCCTAGGCTGCGGGTGCCTTTGATTTTGCTTTTATGGCTGTTTCAATGTAGAAACTGAACAAAATTGGTGTAAATGAACATTCATGCGTGACTCCTCTGTAGCTTATCCTTTCTCTCGTTATTTAGAATTTGCATAATATTCTCCTGTTTGGCTTATTAGCTTTCTGGTAGTAGCTTATATACTCAGATATTTATCTTAATTGAATCCATAAATATAAAACTACTTAGGTTTAAAAATTTTTGGCTCTACATTTTGTTGTGTAAATAGACTTATCATGAATCAGCATCTAATATGTAAACAAATTGTGAATTTAGTTCGTAAATATAGAACCATAAGAAAAGGGGAAGTTTATTAAGCAGTTTTGAAGTAGTTGTACAGTTGATTCGCGCTTTAGCAGAGATGATTTTTCTGATGGTCTTTGGAATTCATTTCCATACTATCAACATCCTAAGAGAGAGTAGTATACTAACAAGATACTGTCATAAAATAAATAGTTTCTTTTTGTATCTTTTGGTCTGTTTGGTTAGGTCGCAACTATATTCTTTATTTGCTTATTACAGTGTAATGTTATGATAACTCGTTTCAGGAAACGTATGGCAAACATGCACTCAAAGTGACGTTCTAAAGTGTTAATCAAGGAGTTTCGCTATGGACTTATAGCTTTTTTCTTTTTCTTTTATTTTATTCTTTTTCTTTTTTTTTAACTGAAAAGTCAGTATATTTAAGATTTCGTTCATTTCTCACTGGCGGAAAGCGAGATGTCAATAACAGAAAGGCTTGTTTGTTTTTTTGAAGTTTAGTCTTTCTTTTCAGCAGTGAGGCTAGAAGAGACATGGGTCTACAGTTTAAGGTGAAATTCAAACTAACGTAATGCGTTCAAATTTCAATGTTCTCCCATCCTGAATCGAACCTGGGATCCTGTGCAGTAAGGAAGCGCGCTCGACCTACTAGATCAGCATGGAAAGTCATAAGAGGAAAAATCGCAACGTGAAATATCATTGAAAACTAGAGAGTACTGAGAAAAAAAATATTCATTGGATTAAATTATTTAATAAATTTTAAAACTATCAAAGCTCCCTGTTTATTTCAAGAGTGGCCTAACTCAAAAATCGCCCTTATTGACTTAAGGGCAGAAAATGAAAGCTAATCTTGATGTCTATCACATGAATTTCACAGACATACTACCAAAACTGGGTGCTAAAGAGCACTTCGTGTCGGTCTTGCGCCCATTTGTTTTCATTGAGTTGTGAAACTTTCTGACACTTCTCCTGAAAAGTTAGGAATTTTGAGTTATGTCATTCTTGAAATAAACAGCCAAATATTTTATATAACGCCTTAGCCGGGGAGGATAGAAGTGAGCAAAAGAATTTGGGGATGCGTCATGCTTCACGAAAAACCGACATAGCTGCTGAAATGACACCTACTATCCAGTTTTCCGTATTTCACTTTGAATGCCATTCTGAGTTGAATGATGCTAAGAAATTCATTGATTATCGAAATATTAACACATGATAATAATATTGAATATCGATATATTATAACATGTACACGTATATATTTGTAAATAATCATACGTAGAGTACAGGAATATTTTTTTTTAAAAAAAAATCATAATTCCGGTGTTACTTCAACAGTACACTCACTTCACTATTCGATTTTCTTATGCTTTTATAGTAACTACAATTTGTACTCTTCTTTGGGGATGGGTTACAATGGTTTAGTTCAGAGCGGTCATCTTCAATGGAAGGCACAGACATTGAGATCTCAAGCTATCTACTTAGTTAATAATTATATGTATCTGTAGGTATTTTTGGGGTTCCCTAATTTTGTGTTACACTCCAGTTACTTCGTCAGTTCTGTCATCATCGTTTGGTTGCATTATCATTTTTATACTTCAGCTTATAGTCTTGTAATGGATACAAAGCTAAGTAATCCTTTTCGCTTTTACTCGACTTCGGTATGCATGATGTGTGTCCGATTGTTCGTAGAAAGTCAAAGATTTTCCCCAATGGTAATTTAATATATTATCTGTGTATTATTATACAAATAAATTACAAAGCATTAGTGGTTGCAGGATCTGAAGTTCCTGAAAAAAAAAAAAGAAATAAGATCTTTTAAGCAGGTTCGGGGAAATCGGATTTCCCCTTTCCACGACGACAATATGTTTCCGTGTAGCGTGGCACGTGACTTTTTATCATTTGGTGAGCTTCCCTCTACCCCTCGCCTACACGCACAGTACAACCACAACTTCTGCTCTTTCCCCTCCTGTGAAGCGCAGCCAGGTCTCTTGCAATGGTGTGATACTGTTATGGGTAATTTGCATGAGCAGAGCAGTCTTGGTAAATGCTAGTCGTAAATCAGGATTTATAATGGCGCCAATGCGGACCCTGTCTACTGCGTGGTTTTAGAATCGATGGCAAAATAACATTTTCAACTTCTGCTATTTTTCCCTCTTTCTTTTGACATTCCATTCATCAGTCATTTCCCTTCCCAAGCTGTTTGTGAATATTGCGTCGGAGCAAAAAACTAAGTTTCAAATCTTGTTTCAACACTTTTTAAGTTTGTTGATCAAAATCACACGACAAAATCAGTCTTCGGTTCGAAATTATATATATATATATATATATATATATATATATATATATATATATATATATATATATATATATATATATACTAGCCTCAATTACCCGCTTCGCTGGGTTAAAATAATAGTCACTTTTTTACTATTAGTGAAGTACTCTATGATGGTTTTTGTTTTGCATTCTTCAACGAGAACATAAAAATTTTCGGGATTTCCAACTCGAGACATTGCCACATAAAGTTGGCCGTGTGAGAAGAAAGAGGTTTTCTTCTTCCTCTTCCTGCACCAAGTTGCAAGGCAAAATTTGGATTTGAACATCATCGGAAGTGTCACTGTTCATCTCAGCGACTCCGAAAACTATGGATTCAACTCTAATATCGGTCATTTTCGATCAATTTTCTCTATCCACTCCTCCCGGTGCACCATCAATGTGAAATAACAAAAATCATCCCAGACCTGAACCTCATCTATATTGAAAATTTGATTGAGATATGTCGGATGGTTTCAAGAGTTATAAAGTCACAAACATAGTTACTTTCATTTTCTATGTATAGATAGCCAAGGCATGAGGTCGAGGATGAAAAAAACAGGTGCAATCCTAAGTCATATTCTACATTATAATGATTCTAAATATATTTAACACATGACACCAAATATATAGGGACTTGCTATTGAGATAGGCCGAGACCGAGAAGTTCCAACACTTGCACTTTCTGAGGCAAGATAGGACTTGAATGACGCCTTTTTAAAACTAGACAGCCTCAATTGTTGTAGGCAGCCCCATGAATGATAAGATCGAGATGTCTAATTTAAAAGTTCGTGTCTTTCGGGTTCCAAATATATGAGAGTTCTAACTGGTAGGTTTATAAGGGGGAAAAATTGGATAGGTCAAAAATAATTAGAAGACTAATTTTAAGCAAACTATAGAGGGGTAAAAATGATGCTGACTGGATTGGAGCGTGATAAAATCCAATGGCGATTTGTTCTTGCAGCAATGATCTTTAACTCAAATAGTTTATGCACAAGTTTTCAGAAACACATACAATGTTTCTTGTGTTTTGTACCGCTGATTTCCAAAACACATCAAATAATTACAGAACAGCAAAGATCTGTGACATTCTTCAAGTATGAAGTAAGTATAGGTGTTTTAAATCTATCATCATTATTTTCAAGTTTATTTTGTCGTTGTTTATCGAGAAACTAAACCTGTAAGTTTGTTCTGTTAATGCCAAGAGTATAGCTAGCAATGCTCGTAATTTTTGAAGCTTATTCGTACATATTTGACAATTTTAATACTTACTTCATTCGCTTTCCTATAAAGGTTGCAAGATTATAGACATGAAGAACCACAAGGTAGTAAAAAAGAGGACAATTGCTCACCACTGGGAGTTTCGAAGGAGGTTGAATACAATATCTTAGTATTTTTTTCTGAAGCTGTTAAATAACCGTTTCTAAATCAATTGCAAGAAACATAAATTATACGAGTTATCAAATTTTCTCAGTTCTATGTTTCTTTATTGAAGACGGAGGTGGGAACCAAAGTTTCAAAAGAAATATTCTAACAAATTGCTAGTAGTCCAGTAGAGACGAGGAGAAAGACATGTTCTACGAAAATTACTGTAAACAGACGCCAATAATATTTGTGTAGACTGGTAATAAGATCGATAGTTTGAAATAAGATATCAAGTCATTATGATAGAATTATACTATCTTCAGGTTTGAAACTATATATTATGTATATAGTTGCAATGTTTTATTAATTTCGAACAAAAATAATGATAATTTAAAACCTAATTTACTTATGCACACTTTTGATGGCCTGTGTTGTAAAGCTTATACATTAGAAAGTTACATTATGGAACACAATCAGTGTAGCTAATGAAATCACTTAAAATTTCGCCAGATTCGTATACAAAACTGCCATAATAGCACCGGAAAGCATGAGAATTTTAGAAAGTCGACAGCATTTCGTTATCGCTAAAAAAAATATACACATTATTTTGATTTATTTTAGTCTATATACTCGTACTTTAAAATTCTAAGTACTTATTATTAACATATAATAGATGTAAATCATTGCTAGAATCGACGTCTCCAGCTTTCAAAGTGGAATAAGCTGATTTGTCATTGTATCAATACTTCGTAATACGTAAATAAATCAGAATTAACTGGCACTTTCCTATTCCTCTTACCCTGCATTCAGTTCTTCAAAATTCGGGATTTAATTAGCCTTTTTTTTTAAAAAAAAAGTTGAGAATATCTTAGTTTTTATCTCTCAATTTTAATGATAAATATGTTTAGAGAACACCAGAGCGCAGAACAAGTTCACAAGTACCAAGAAAAAGAACAAGCTACTCAACACAAGCAACATAGAAACAAATAAAAATATTCTAACTTTTACCACTTGTCTTATACCTCAGTCTTCTTCATTTTGTCATTTCTCTTATCAAAATTAGGAAGTATCTGTAATGCATTTGTCTTGGCACCCTAGATGAAGAAAAAGTTGCGTTAGAACATGAGTTATCGAAATGTCACTTGCTTACGAAATGGGTTGCGAATGGGTTTTTAGATTAAAAAGACATATTGCAACCAACTTACGATCTATGTTGTTTTAAAGCTAGACGCGATTATTGGCAAATTTAACAGAAAACTGCTGACGTTGACAACGCTGAACGTAATACAGAACATAGTAAAAATAGTGTTAAACACTAACTCTCATGCCTCTTAACCAGTGGTTCTCAACTGGTGTGTCACCAAAGTTTAGAATTTAAAAATAATGAACATATGTTAATTAGTTAGATCAATTTTGAGACAAACTATACGAGTCAATGCCTTTACCGCCAGCAACAGTGCTTAGTGCTCCATACAGTCATTAATTTACTTAAAATATAAGACACACTAATATAATTTGTTATTATTAATAAAATGTCAAATCAGTGTGCCACGATCTCGTGGGCGTTGTCAAGTATATCTACAATCAACAAAGGTTGGGAACCAGTGACATTATTATTACTATTAGTAGTAGTAGTAATAGTACCTGCCGGCTCCACCAGGTGGTTATGTTTTTGCTTTATTTATGAAATTTTGTTTGCGGTGCATTGCCAGACGTGTTTAGTAACTCAAACACAACAGAACATTTTAAATACTTTCGATAGCAGAGTTTGACAACTTTAATTAAACTCGATAATTTTAGACGTAAATCGAAGATAGAAGCTTTAATGTGTAATTAATTTAATGATTTTGATTGTTGTTATGTGTTCGTGAATTATGTGATGTGACATGCATGACAGTTGACAGATTTTACTTAAACTCATTGGTTACTAAAAGTACAATTTTAGAATAAGTGTTTCATTTAGTAGAGTTTACAGACAGGTTTGCTGTTTGAAACTCTTATATTTTTTTTAACTTTAACAGATACTGATAAAGGTGTTTAGAGTTTGAAGTTAAAATAGGTTAGATACAATTTTAGCTTTAGAGCAAAATTGAGACAACGAACGACATAAAATTTGGCTACACAGTATATTAGTTTGGAAGTATTTTAAGGTTTTATATTATTATTTTAGCTGAGGCTGTTTTTTAAAGTGATTGTGGTTATGATGTAGAGCCACCCGCTTAAAAGAAATCCGGAAATCTTGATTTATGTACAAATTGGTATTTGGTTCAAACAATGAAATTCGTTAATGTAAGATTTACATAATGAGGAAGTTCATTATGTAAGTTAAGCTGCTTTTAGCACATAAAGTGCATTTACAGACGAAATTACATAATAATTTTCGAAATTTTACAATGGATTTTTTTTAACATGAAATTGTGTAGCATTTCTTTATTTTTGACAAGTAGTACTAAATTTAAAATTAAAGTATAATAAAAATAAAAGTTCATAATTGAGAGGTTACATTATTATTATTATTATTATTATTATTATTATTATTATTATTACTAATAATAATAAAAAATAAGTAAATATGTCGCCATGTCGTTGATGTTCATTAAAATATGTTGTTAGTTAAAAATGATTGCGGACCACTGCTCGAAACTATCATTGCGGATATAGTTTTATGATATATTCCATGTATAGTTGTAAAATGTTTGATTCACTTTAATATTACAGCTTTATATTAGTATTATAGTAGTAGAACATTTTATGAAACAATCCCCTTTGAATACTTCCATTCCAGATGATAAAATCGTGTGAATTAATATCAACACCTTGCTTGGCAATACCTACACAGCAGTGTGAGTTTGAAGAACAATGCACGCAATTACGTGAAGTGGAAACAAAAAAGTGAAGTAATATCGGTCGCATTAAAAACAAATGAAAGAAGAAAATGACCGTGATGATATGCAATGTGACATTGAGAATTTTGAATATGAAGTGCACCGCCCAGAAATCCGGTTACGTACAGTGTATGGTCAGCGTCAATTTCGAGTCACTTGTGTTAACACTTGCATGAAATCGTCCGTGCGTGAAACTTGTACTACAATGTACACATACAAGTCATGTTTGCTGCTTGGTTTATTTTACGCTTCTGCTGAACAGTAGAATCAGTTTGATTTCATCAGCACTCAAATAAATTAACTGTTTAATGGAAATGATCCCCTCTCTCTCTCTCTCTTTACTGTTGGTAGCACAAGGTTCCTCTTTGTCTTTTGACATTGTGGCACTTGCGTTCACTTCCGTGTTTTATGATGTTCTACTTGTACCGATTCGTGCAGTGGCTGAACTTTACAAAGATATTATCCATTATTGTTAAAGGCATATTTTAGCGTGCATGGTTTGTATTTAATAAATCAGATAGAATGCACAATACTCCGCAATATTCACAAATGTTACACCTATTAATCATATTTAAATTGTCAACAAGCTTAATATATGACCTTTCGTTTGATGTATATGTTGGTTCATTTATTTGTTTATTTTGCTTTGCTACATATACAGGAGAGAAAAATTATATAAACATTAACTGGGTTACTTTAACATGTTCATGGTCTAGTCCAGGATTTCTCAACCTGGAGGTCGTGGCGCCTAGGGGGTTCCGAAAGGGTTTCATAGGGATCGCGAAGATAAGCGGAAGAGATAAATATAATTAAAATCTAATACCGGAAAATATTTTTAAATATTATTTTTTTCTGATAGGTATGTGTTTATTTTTATACATTCTGTTAAGAACAACAAACAAATAGATCTACTAAACATTTTCAACAGCTGTAGAGTTGTTTAAAAATAAATTTAAATGAAAGAGGTACGATATGAAACTAATGAGAACTTCATATTGAAATACCAGAAAGATACAAATACAACAAAACCGGCATATTGAAATTCAATTATAATTGAAAACTAATTAGATACTGAACATGGTGTGATTTCACTAGTGTGGCAATGTCCGGTTCAATCTTCGTGTCGCACATTATCAAGTCATTTAAAATACTTAACTTTTTTAAACAACTGTTCAAGTTTATATAACCAAAATTAAAAATCACTTCTTTATTATATGATCCAAAATTACGGGGTATATGAAGTTTTAAAATTTTCAAACAGCCTCCATTTTGATACAGTATGATGGATCAGATTCGATATTTGTAATATGAATGAACTGGTCAAATTTGGTTTTAATCCTTTTGCTTTTAAGCAAGTTACTGTATCCATTATATATAAGAAATGGATTTTACTATTATAGAAATAGGTAAATATCCTGAGATCTCCGGAATAGGTATATTAAAAGTCCCACACAAACTTATTACAAACCAGAAATTATAAGGGGGTCGCTGGCAAGAGGATGTGATAAAATAGAGATCGTGCTAGGTATTCGGTTGAGTACCACTGGTCTAGTCTTAGAAACTCCCGATGTTCCTTTTAAAGATAAAGGCTACTATATCAGACATGGAGCTAGGGTCTGAATTTCTTGTTGTCCGATCAGGATTGTGTTCGAGTCTCTAATATTTGGTCATAAGTTTGGCACCTTTGCAAACTAAATGTAGGTACACTTTATGCAGCTAATTGGGGTGATAGAGGGAGAAATGTACCAGCGATCCCTTTTTCTGTAACAAAAGTATGTCTTCCTAATGAAGAGCGAATCATATTTATCAAATCGATGAAAAGAAAGTGAATTTAAGTAATATAGACGCTCTATAGTAATATAATATGCAGGAAAAAGTACGGTGAATTTCAACAGTATGTAGCCCATGTATAGCAAAGCTGGTAGCTTATTACGAATAAGCCTTCCTTCTATTATTGTGAGGCTTCATCTTATTTTGAAGGCTCTGTATAATAAGTGGAAACTAAATTCCAATAATAATAGTAATAATAATAATAATAATAGCCATGAACGTCATCAATAAACATGAAAGTAGGGCATTTTTAACTGCCGATAGAGCCACTTCGAGACGCACTACATTTTCTCCGAAACGGAACTGTTGTACTCGAAAAGGAGTAATTAAAATTCACTCTCTCAGTTGCCAATACAATCCAGATAAAAGAAAGTGGCATGTCGGATTTCTGCCACGCAGATTTCAAAATAATTTCTAAGGAACACTTCCTTAATGCATTGAAGTATAATCGTCATTTAAGCACTATCCAATTTTTTTCAGAGCTATTACCATAAAACGTCTTTCAAACAACCCGTTTTGTTTCTTCTTTCTATCATCAATATTGTTGTTCTCATACCAGTTTTGGCTAGCACTACCAGAATGGAACTACATAATAAAATAAAATATCCATCGTCTGTATGCTGATCTTAAGAGTATATTTAATTTGTGCCCTATTAAAATTTAATGAATAAGTATTACCGTAGCGATGTGATTCTTACGACACAATGCCACGCTATTTTTTACGTACAATAATTTTTATGCTGGTTAATTTAATAGTTAGTTGGGGACACGGTTGCTTGGTAGTAGAACACCCACCTTTGGTGGGTCGGATCTCTGATTCAATCTCCACCCAAGGGAGTTTGTGGTGGACAATATCGTGTTCGTGGGTTTTCTCGGGATACTCCTGTTTCCTTCCACATTCTTATTCCACTAATTCTTCTATCATCACTCACTTGCCTTAGTCATCCGTCCCCATTAGGCTTAATGGCATAATCACGGGACGTTAAATTTTAAAAAAAAATCATTTCAATTTTTTCAAAAGTCAATTGATCTTGCCTATAATAACTATACTTGCTTATACAAGTACAGTACTAACATCCATCAAGATTAACGTGAACTACTCTTGAATTATTTGGTAGTATCTGTGTGTTCCATAAATATGTTGAGCTTCCTCGCGGCTAAGCTGTTGGTGTACAAGCCTTGAGAATGGGAGACTCGGGTTCGATTCCACGTGAAAGCTCATGTGGTTCGGATCCCACTTTAGACTGTAAGTTCATAAGTCACATAATCTCGCTACTGAAAGATATGCTAAACTCCAAATCAAATCAATCATAGATATGTCCAAATTAATCAAATCATCAAGTTGCCGAATTATCCAATTTAACCGGGTGTAGTGTAGTTCATAATTCCTTAAAGGTAAATATATCTTGCATTTTGAATATTATTAATGTTTCAGTGGATTTATTAATTAATTCTGAAACGCATGTACCGAACATTGTATGTGTGAAATTAGGTTATGTGAGTTATGAACTTACAGCCTTATGTGGTGTAAGAAATAATTGAAACAATAGTACTGACATGACTCTCACGTGGTTACATAACACTAGCTAACATGTTTCTTGTAACATAAGAGAGTATCTTGAAGAAACTGCGTGCGTTGAATTTGAATATGCATTCCGTTTTCCTCCATCACGTAAGTTTCCTAGGACGGAGTAATTTTTGGGAAATTCCCTCAAAAATTTTCTCTTTTTTGCGTATTTCATAACCCTAGCTCTTGTCCCCTTATGAATAATAACACAAGAATTGAACCAAGGAAAACTTTGGTTGATACTTAATAAATCCTCCAAGTTTCAGAACAATTGCGTTGTTGATTTTAGAAAAATAAATATATTTATGTCTGTGCTTTCAGATCGCTTGATTTGGTGAAAAAAGAATTTGCTTCATTACCACAAGCACAGGCATAAAATAGAATACAATAAAATTTACACGTATCACAATTTACGACAAACAATAATACAAATATTCAAAAATGTCATGGAAAAGCCATTATAACTACCAGAATGTATGAAACTGCCATTGGCTTACACAAATGCACACTACTTCCTTCTTTTGTAAAAAGCATTGCATTCTCTAACAAGATCCCAACAATAATTTCCCATCATTAAAGGATCCCATCGTCCTTGGTACCTCGTCTCCATTGCCATTATGTCTTGGTAGAATTTTTCCTTTTCTTCGTCGCTGATAGCACCTAGATTAGCAGGGAAAAAAGCTAAAGTGAGAGTGTAAAAAGTGGATTTTTAAAGACATCGTACCACCCATTTCTTTGTATTTCTGTAGCATGTCCTCTACGATTTCACTGTAATTCTTAGCTTTGTTATTGCCCAGAAAGTTGCGCACAACACACTTAAATGCTGTCCAGGTCGCTAGCTGGGCACTGTTTAACTTGATGTCAAAGCTATCATCAAACATGAGTTTCCTAAGCTTGGGACCAACAAACAGCTGAAATCTTAGCATCACTCAGGTTAGAAAACTTATGTCGCAAATGCTTGAAACCTTAACCAGTTGTGTCCATGGCTTTGACAGAGTTTTTCATAAGTCCTAGTTTTTATGAAGTGATGGCAGTAGCATCTTATTAGAATCTAATAAAGGAGCGTATTTGACGTGGCATTCTCCAGGAACGTAATTCACTCGAGGTTCCCAGTCGTTCACTTCATAATGCTTGTCATTAGCTTGACTATCCCATAAATATAAAAAGCATTGGTACTTCGTGTAACTGCACTGCAGTCCTAATAAAATACCAACTACCTTGAAATCGTAACATATTTGCCAATAGTGGTCCTTGTAATGTTTGAGATTTAACAAAGTTGACATCATGTCACTGGATTCCTTAATCTTCACTGAATAAGCAAGTGGTATAGAAGATTTTTGATTTCTATTATGATTCCCATTCCATTTCTCTCCTTTTCGAGAGATCTGAAGTATGGTGCAATGAACAATAAACACAGTATGCATATACATATCTTTATTTATCTAGAAATAATAACGCAATTGTTCTGAAACTTAGAGGATTTATTAAGTATCAACCAAGCTTTCCTTTGGTTTAAGTTTTGTATTATTATTGATACGGGGACAAGAGCTAGGGTTATGAAATATATGAAAAAAGAACATTTTTGAGAGAACTTCCCAAAAATATCCCTATGTCACGCAAAAACTGTACGTGATGAAGGAAAACGGAATGTATATTCGAATTCAGCACAGAAAGTTCCTTCAAGATGAGGTATTCTCTCTCATGTTATAAAAAAGTTGATTAGTGTAATTAGCGTTCCATCTTTGATGCGCCTGTCTTCTATTTTCATTCGTAGTTCATGTGGTCCGAGTTGAAAGAAGTTCCAATAGCTTGGGTGCTGAAGAAGATAATGAAACTAATCGAAAAGATTCCAGCCGAGAGAACAAGAAGAAAGAACGACATGTTTTCTCGTAATTTTTGAATCATATTGAAATCGTCTATTATTATTAAAGGACAAATTAGAAAGACTTCTATTGAGTACATTTCAACACTAATATAAAATGCTGGTCACGTTTAAATGAATTTTTAACGCAGGTAACGTGATTTGTTTACACATTAGTACTTTCTTTATTATTATTTTTACTCCGTTATCTTCCCACGTCTCTCTCTTCTTTTTTTCTATAGAAAAAAAATGCTACCTCCAATGTTTTGTGGAGAGGGAGGGGAGAGAGAGAGGACTTCTCTGATAGATCGATTATGTTATTTTGTTGGGAGGGATGCTTACATTCAACGCACGTGGTGGTGTAGAAGAAATAGAATGGATCTATTGGGATGTGGACGGAATTACTATGTTGGGAGAGAAAGCTGCAAGTAACAGGTACTCGCAGGATTTCTCTCTTTCGCTCGCTCGCTTGGTCGCTTTTCATTCTAATCCAAGTTGATGGAAGTTGGATCTGATAGCTCCGTGTTACAAGTTGCAGCTTCGGTGTTTTGATGCAGCAGATGTATTGATTCCACACTTAACGTTCGTTCTCTTTAAAAAAATCTTTTCATACCTTAATAATTTAGTAAATAATAATAATTTTGTAAATAATAATTGCAATACGCCTTTACATTCTCAACTCAAAGAATACTTTGTGAATGTTGGATGGACAAGATTAGGATTAGGATTAAAAATTACATTCTTGGGCTTTTAGCATATATGGCCATGTTACTTCGTCACGTATGAAAGATAATGTCGCTCGGTGATCATACCATCCTAAGAAAAGAAAGGAAGGAGGAATTGGGGAGGGAAGGAAGTGGCCTGGGACCTGTGCGTTAGGAACCATCCCGTTATTTACTTGGTGTGAATGAGGAAACCCTCACTCAGGATGGCTAGTCAGAAAAAGCTTTTATACTTTTTTGACCGAGTGTCCCCACTAAGAATCGAACCTGAGACCACTCGCACCAAGGACGTCGAGTGGACAAAAATGTTCTTTTTTAATTTTTCAGTAAATCATCACATATCCTCATCAATGAGCTAGTTTCAAAGGCGCCGGGTTTCCTCTCACAGTTTACAACGCCGGATCCTAGGGTATAAAATAACATTCAGGGTTAGTGAGGAGTCCAAAATTTTTAGGAATTGACACTCCTAAATATGCACTATTAGATATTTTTGAGTGAAAATTTAATTTCTTTCCTGTTTGTTTTCCTTCTGCTTTTCACAGTGGAAAATACGTACTCTTGAATGAAAGTATCAAGGTTTAACGAAGGAGGTTCTACAGTTCTAAGATTCTAACCCCGATCTACGTTCTCCGTCATCCCATTCTTAACCACGACCACTTGTGATGTAAGAAGTGTGACAATATTTTTAATTCAAAATACTTAAAAACTCATTAGCACTTCAATTCCGGAATTTTACAGGTTTTCATCTCTAGGTAAAGTGTGAGTAAACTATTCATCTTCCACCTTTCGCTTCCTAAATACATTAGGCTCTACTTTCATTTAAGAAATGCGGTGAAACATCAGAATTTTCCTTTTCCCCTTCTTTCTTTCTCTTTTCTTCTTGTTTTCTTTTCTTTTCTTTATTTCTCTTAGTTTTATGTGGTACTAACCATCCTAACAAAATTCTGATGTTTGCTCGAGGACCGGAGCATCCGCAGAGATAGTCCCCCAACCACTGGCTAATTTGACTCTTTTAGATACAGTTTCTTTGGATATGCTACCACTCTTACTAACACAAAAATAAATCTAACATTGATGCACACTTAGGTTATTACATCGATTATGACGAAATTGTTTGATATTTAATACTATTTAGGAACAAATAACTGAGTGTCTTAAATTAACATTAAAAAAGATTTAATTAGAAGAAAGAGATTAGAAACAGATATGCTTTTATTATCAGTAGCACCAAAAACTTTTGGTACATTTTCAGAAAACTAAATGATACTGTTATGTCGTTATAAATGTTGGGATCATTTGATCCGGTCTCGCATCTAATGAAGGCATCTATGTTGGTTAATATATTTATATAAAAGTGAAGGCTTGTATAATTTTATCTAAACTTACTCACCATTTTGCCTCGTTTGTACAAGATTTGTTTTCAGTCTGCTTTGGATAATGGACAATCCCTATTTTGCTACGTCAAAACAAAAGTGATCGGTTGTGTCTAAAGAAGTTTATTCACTGAGTATCAAAATAGCAAAACTATATTGTACATAATCGTTACTGAATATTCTTTTATTAAAATTTCCTCGTCTCACGTTACTCTTATTCAGGGATAATTGAGATGCACAGGAATGCATAGGAACCTTTGGCGTTGAAGGACTTTTGATTGATCGATAAAAAAATAAAGAAAAGATTATCAGATCTTAAGAAAATAGATACAAAATTTCTGATTGGGCTAAATTAGTACACAGGATAGAGTCCGTTCGCAAAAAAAATCAGGATAATCTAAATTACAACACCCATATCTGGAATTTTCAATATTGCTACCCACCCCATATAAAAATGAAAAATACTATAGAAGGCAGTGTTGCTATCTGTTGACGCTTGATGCATCTTTCCATTCACATGAAGGTATAATATTCATAACATTCATATCACATTGCAAGGAAGTAATTTGTTTTGAATCTGGATTAATAATAATTTCCGGTCTACTTAAATTCTTTTGACGAGGAAATTACTTTAAAATACGCGGAAAGCGTATTTAGATGGGATATTGTTTATTAATTTAGAACATGTAATTAGTTTTTTTTTAAATGAAAGTATTATCTTTAATATGGCTGGCGCTTTGTAATTGCAAAATTTCATTAAATGCTCTCATTAAGTACACATCAAAGAGATTAAACACCAAACTGTGCACGAAAAATATTTTTCTATTCAAATTTAATGTGGATAAAGCTGTCAAACTCTCTATGATAAAAGTTTATGTAATACAATAATGGGATAAGCTAGAAAATCGTTTGTTGTTTGGATTAGACAAATTTCTAAAAAATTAATAAACCTCAATATTGATTGAGGTATTCTGTCATATATATATATATATATATATATATATATATATATATATATATATATATATATATATATATATATATATATATACGACAGAATATAATGTGTGTGTGTGTGTGTGTGTGTGTGTGTAAAGGAAAATCTTTTAAAAATTATGTAAATTTGTTAAGTGTATTAGCAGTACTATTTACACATGTTTTGATTTTGTTACATTTTATTTAAAAGAAAAATACAAAACAATAAATTATCACAAGATCATAGTTTTTATTTTATTGCTGTATATACAACTTTGTTTTCCTTATTTTGACATTAACAAAATATTCTGTTTTTCGTACAGCTATAAAATTTTAAATTACTATACTTGAATAAAAAATGTGTTTCCTTTACTTCTTATGGGTTTATTCAGTAGGCTAATAGAGATTAAGTTTCCAGATAGAATCAAACAACCCAAAACAGGGGCAGTCTGGCCCGGGCTGTGGGCCTAGGCCCCTAGTTTTTTGAGTGCCAAAAGAATTGATGAAGCTACACCATAGTAAACTTAAGATACACCTATCATATTCTATATTCTCGTTGTCCCAGCCCAGTTTTTATCTTCCAGATCCGCCACTGACCCAGAATTAAACTCCTCAAGGATACTCAGAATAACCATTTGAATACTTAATATTCCTAACAGAAAGGACGAGTTTTAAAAAATTAGAGATTTCTTCTATTAGAAGTTGAGTTGGTACAGTTGAAATATGTTTCTAAAGAGAAGATATTTTTTTCTTTTTTATATGTTCATATATTTTTCACTTTCGTAGCTGCATTGCTTTAAAATATTTTACGCTGCTTCATGTAAAACGAATTAAATTTATTAATCTCCATAAATAAATTGTGAAACCTGTAAGTAAATTGTTCTATTAAATTGGTTTCAAAAAATAAGATATTATAAAATTTCGTTGTCCATTATAAAGCAACTCTGTTTACGGTAGAAACAGCCTATATACGTTATGTATACTGTAAGGTTCCACGCGTTTCTACACCACGTGCTACATTTAAACACTCCTCAGATGACAACCATAAAAAAGACATCGTTCACCGGCGCCGACGATCAACACAACAACAGTTCAAGCAATCAGTAACATTTATGTATAAAAGAAGAAAGAATACCATAAAAGACATGAATCTCACCCAATTTATTAAAATTTCTTATTCTCCTCTCTAAAACGCCCTGAAACACATAGTCATTGGGACCCTATAATTTTACTAACAAGCGTCAAAATTAAAAAAAAAAAACTTGTACCTATTTATAATATGTGTTATACACAAAAAATATAATAAAATATAATTAAAAAACTCCCATCTTTTAGCTCTACCCTAGAAAACAAAAGTCTTTATAATACGCTAAACAACAAAGAACTGAAACGAACTAGGAATGTATACCTTTGTTTGCTGTAATCTTTGGTGTGATTACATATGTAGACGATCTCATATATAATTATTTTGATTTCGTTCTGTACATTCAGAGTTACAACTTAACAGAGTCGCATTAAATCAACTTTTGCGTGTCATTACGATATTTGCGATAAAAAAAAAAGAAATCATGAATAAAACTCAAATAGAATAACAGATAAGGATAAGAGAAAATCTGAATGTCATGCTTCCTCGTGTAATATTTGATTATAAGTTCAACTTCCTTTCGCCTTTCTCCAGTTGTGACTTATTCATGTCATTGCTTTGGTTTTCGTTCTTTAAACGTATATTTAACTTTTTAACTCTTCTTCCCTTTCCTGTGTGTTTGTTCCCACTGTTTCATCCTTATCTATTCCATATCAATATTTAAGCAAGTATAAAGACTGCCAATTGGAATGTTAAAGACTTCTTTGGTTGTATTCTTTCGTACAACATCCAAAGCAACAGAGAACCAATCAATAATGTGTTGTGCGTGACTGGCTAATAATGAATTTTGAAGAGACTATAGCAAGACAAGATAATGCATTTTGTTTAGATTAATTCTATCTGATTCTCATATAACTTATTTATTTTACTTACCTTTTTAATGTATTGTTTTTAGTAAGTGAAATGAAAATAAAATTAATAACTTTAAGTTTATCGTCCCACGTTTATGCACTTTGGGTTAAGGGAGAAAGATGATTAAGGCAAGCGACTGATGATGGAAGAATTGGTAGAATGCTGATGTGGGAGGAAATGAAAGTGGTCTGAGGAAACCCACGAACACGATGTTGTCTACCTCAAGCCGGAGACCGAACCCCACGTACAGAGGTAACCACTCTACCACTGAGCCCTTAGGCCCCTGTATTGTTTTTAGTGAAGTTAAACGCGTGGTTAGATCTATGTTAAACTTCTTAATGAAGAACATGGTGACTAAATTCACTGTTTCATAATTCGCGGTGTAGTGGATCTATCAGAATACTCATTAATTAAGCTTAATATCAGTTTATTATGCAACATTAATGTCAGAGCTCCCTGTGGCCATAGGGTTAATGTGCGTCTTTAATGCAGAAGACCGGACTTCGGTCCTCGGTGAAAGCTTATGCGGTTCAGATTCCACGTTAAGCTGTAGGCTCACGTTTCATATGGCCACATTGCTGAAAGGGGCGGTAAACTACAATCAAAGCAACTTGAGTAACATAGTTTTCTAGTTTTCACAATTACTTGAGAAATTATTTAATAAATTAGCTTATCCTGTACCGTTATTCAGAAACCTCCACATGTTCGTTAGAAATATTGCGTTTTCGTGCAGCTAATTTCACTTCCTTCCAAATGTAAGCCTAATACCAAAGAGTTGTTTTAATACGTACTTAGTTAAGTGGCAATGTAAATTCTACCAAGTACTAATATGACATACCGTTTCATACCTCTAACCTTCAAATCCTGATAATGCATTAAGTAGTTATTGAAGTTATCGTTGGTGTATTACTTGTTGCCATAAATGTTCAATTTAATTTAATTCTGGGTAGTTAGCGGGCCACACAAGATGTATGAATATTCTAGAAAGTTTATCATAGCTTTAACACTTTAATTTTAGCTTATACATTTAGATACGATCTTCAGTTCCTTCTGAAAGTGAAGCACTGAAGGATAAATCATCACCGCTTACACACTTCAACGTATTCTTCCTGTTCTAATAACGAAAATAACCAAAATGTGACACATGTGTTCATGTAACACATAAAATTTCAACATTGTAACGTATACTATACAATGCTAATATCATAATGACATTAAACGAAATTAAAACACTAATTACATAGTTGAAGTTGACCTTAAGTAGGATTTCTACGTATTATGGATACTACGTACTCATTTAACCATGTCGGTCCCGGCGTCCCCCACAGGGAACATAAAATATAACGACATTATTATTGCTTTACAACCTTAAAATCCGACTGTCAACATTGAAAACTGTTTACAAGTGGTGATCCATCTATGATTATCTCCTGTAAACAGTTTTCAATGTTGCCAGTCTGATTTTAAAGTTATAAAGCAATACAGATAATGTCGTCATATTTTATGTCCCCTGTGGCGGACGCCGGGACCGCCATGGTTAAATATAGAGACATAGCCTGGGTTCTAATAGTTGACACTTATCCGTGCGATCACATAGTTATGCTCTCAGCTTGGACAGTGGCAATAGTCGAGTGGTTTCAGGTATGAGGCTGCAGATTACGAGACACAATCCATAGTGATTTTAAATCCCACTGAAAAGCATGAGAATTTTAACTACCTTCGGAGTTTCTGGGTTCGTGTTTCCGTCGACTGATTTTGTTAGTGCAGCATCTATGTCTAATAACTTATTTTGGCGGCACTGAATCTTCAGGAGTTTAATTGAATATATTTTCTTGATTGGTTAAGAGAAGGGAAAAAGTTAATTTAGAGAGACACACATTAACCCGAGACAATGACTCAGCTTCTTGTTTACAATAAGAGGAAAGGAGCCTGTAAATCAGGATACGAGTTTTCGTTAACAGTAATACATATTCAAGGTAAATGTAAGAGGGTAATCAAGTAAAACAAGACAGCGTATGGTTCTGAGTTTCGATTCTTATTGTGGGGACAAATAACATTTGGTAATATCAGGCTATCATGAGGCATTCGAGACCCACTTGAAACGCACAGAAAGAAATTAAGAAACTGATGTTCTACCAACACATCACGCGCCATCTGGGATGTCAATAACCGATTATAAGCAGGGGTGTAATGAAAATTAAATGAAATCTTTCCGTTTAACGTCTCAGAATTATGCCCTTTGAGCTAAGGGAGACGACGATTAAAGCAAGTAAATGATTATGGAATAATTGGTGGAATGAGAATGTGAAAGAAAAAGGAGTACCCTTAGAAACCTCACGGACACGATATTATCCACCACAAAGTTGCTTAGTCGGCGATCGAACCGGGGGATATCAAGCACGAGAGGTAAGCTATCAACCACAGAACCACCGTACCCCAGGGATATAATGAGATGTATACGGGAGTACACGGTGTATATTCATTTAACATTTTATAGTCTCGTGCAGTAGTTCTCAACCTTTTCGAGCCTAGCACCCCTTTGGGTGAGTGCGATTGTCCTAAGCGCCCTCCGCCATTATAACTTGATCCACCCATTGCAAATGCTGAATGTAAGACTTGGACGTAGGAGTTTAACAGGTTCATTATCGAGAAATGCTAACTTAACCAGCTTTTTTCTATTCCCCAGGATCACCAAATGTTTAGCTGCTGACTGAAGAAAACAATACATGCATGATTTGTAAAATGCATAATGATTTTCATCCAAGAATGAGGAAAAAATCTCATACCCCCTCTGGATAGTCTGTCAGCTTCCCAACCACCTCTTTTTGTTCCAGCGTTCCTAGTACGGGCCGTTGACGGCCACGTTTAGAACCACGAGTCTTGCATATACGTACCAAAAATCCAAGCATTATTCATAAAGTAGTGACAGATTTGTTCTTCTTTCATTTCTTCTGAATTTTACTCTCATTATTTAGGTATTTTTTAGTATTGTAATTTCGGAACGAGTGTCCAAAGCGTAAATACCAGGGAAGCAAGAAAGTTCGTGCGCTTTTACACTATGGAAGAAAACTGTCAATTACAGGGTTTTAACGGTTTGTTTATTCGGCAAAATAGCCTCCATTTGCTTCTACAACCTTCTCCCAGCGCTCAACAAGCTTGTAAATGCCAGTTTTGTAGAATATTTGTTCCCGAGACTCGGAAAACTCAGCAACTGCATTTTTGACGTCTTGTTCAGTCTTGAACTGCCTGCCACGCATAAAGTTGTCTATGGCCAAGAATAAATGGCAATCCGAAGAGGCGACATCTGGGGAGTAGGGAGGATGAGATACAAGCTCCAAACCAAGTTCTGAGATTACTTCCAGCACCTGTTTTGCGGTGTGAGGGCGCGCGTTGTCCTAGTTATAGAGCGCACCTCTTTTGTTCACTGGTGCTGGCTGTTTCTGGGTCAGTTTGGTGGCTACCATTCTCAGTTGTGATGAGTACACATCTTTGGTAATTGTCTTACCACGTTCCAAGAATTTGTAGTGCACGATACCGTTTGTAGTCCAACAAACACAGAGCAAAACCTTGTGTTGATGGATGTTTGGTTTTGCAGTCAAAGGCTTCGGATCATTCGGTGATAGCCAATGGTATGACCGTTTTTTATTGTCATACATAACCCACTTCTCGTCACAAGTTATTATACGGTCCAAAATTGGACAGATTTTGTGTCTTGTCAACAAAAATGAACAGATATTCAGTCTTAGAACTTGGCTCATAGCGGTCAGCTCGTGAGAGACCCACTGACCCAGTTTTCAGGCCTTCTCCAACTGATGCAGACTTACCCGAATAATTTTCCTGCTTACATCGAATCGGTGAGCAAGTTCCTCACATGTTTGACTGGAATAATCTTCAATAGAGGCCTTCAGGTGGTCCATATCCACTGATTTAGGCCTCCCAGAGCGAGGCTTATCTTGAAAGATCTCGTCACCAGTTGAAAAGGTCTGGAACCATTTTTGTGCTGTACATTTACTTATTACACCCTCTCCGAGCGTAACACATATTTTTCTAGCTGCTTCTGCACCATTTGTCCCCAATTTAAACTCGTAAAGCAAACAAGCTCTAAAAACTTTATTTGACACTGACATGATCACGAGCGATTTTTACACCCTACACTGACAAATGCGTTGTTATATTCACCGTGGCTGATGCGCCAATGAATAAGCTTTCCCAAACAGTCAAAACTTTCATGCTACGGGGACAGATGTCGCCGCAGCAGCCAAATGGAAGCGGGAGTGGTTCAAAAGCGCACGAACTTTCTTGCTTCCCTGGTATTTCGAGTATCCAAAACAAATTAGCATTTTCTCTTTTCTTTTTTTTTTAAAAAAAAACTAACGAACGATTTTCTGTTTTGAAAACGAAGTATTATTTTGTAGTGTGACATTTGCAATTCTTACACTATTATAACTCTCATATTCGGATAATCCCTACTCTGTCTTCGCCCTTTTTCCTTCTGCATAAATATGAACTGATTTTCTATTTAATACATAGACCTACATATTATTTCGACGTGATTAAGAAAACAGATGGCATTTACATAAGGAGTAAGTGCATAAAGAAGGGCTCAGTGGAGAAATCGTTGACGATAAACGAAAGAGGCTCTTACTTCGCGAAAACAACATACAGACAAAAAACGAAATTTATGATGTATGAAGCTTACATTTAAGACCTTCGGAAATACAAGAGAGTAAAAATATGACCTCTCTTCTCTTTGGTTTCTTTCTTTCTTTTTTTTTATTTTGTCATTGAACATAAAAGGAAGACTCTTTTTGGGGGGTAGAGTATCTCTTTTTTAATTTATTTTGGCGGCACTCAATCTTCAGGATTTTAATGGAATATTTTTCCCTGCTTGGTTCCGAGAAGGGAAATGTTGACCTGGAGAGACGCACAACATTAAACCGAGACAATGACTCAGCTACTTGTTTACGAGGAGAGGAAAAGAGCTTAGCTGCTGGGATACGAGTTTTCGTTAACAATAATACATATTCATCGCACTCATTTGAGACTACTCTGGAAGTCTTAAAACGCAGGCATCCATCCTCTCATTAACAAATATCCCGATAGTCATAGACAACGCATTTAGCAATGTTCTTGTTTTTCTCCCATGTATATCCGCTTCATTCAACTTCCGCAATTTTTATCTTCTTTCAACTCTTCTCCAACTATCAAAGTAGTTTTGTATATACGTGTTCTCGTTATTTATCTGATAATTACGTTGCAAATCAAATCGTTAGCTAAGAAATAACGTAAATATGATAGTTGTTGCTGAAAAGCATGTAATCATCTGATACAAATAAAATAAAGAGTTTGTCTGTGTCTCTCTCTGTCTGTCTGGGGGCCGCGGTGGCTCAGTGGTAGAGCGTTCACCTCTGGTGCTTGGGGTTTCGGGTTCGATCCCAGCCCCTGCCAAGTGAACTTTCTGGTGAACAAACACCGTGTGCGTGGGTTTCCTCGGGGTTCTCCCGTTTCCTCCCACTTTATTCATTCCACCATTTCATTCATTTCAAATAATCAGCGTCTCCTTTAGCCTAGCCGACAAAATCGTGGGACGTAAAACTCAAAAATTTCATTTCATTTTTTCTTTGTCTATCTGTGTGTCTGTCTGTCTTTGTGCGGCCTCGGGACCAGACGAGTGGACCGAGAGTTAACAAATTTTGGTCACAGGTACCTTGGTCCAGGCCCCAGACCAAGACGAACCGTTTTATCAAAATTCGATCCGAGGGGTATTACGGGTGGGAGAGACCATTAAAACTAATCCTAAATGACCGATATTAGTGTCAAATCTATAGTTTGCGCGGTCGCTAAGATCAATGGTGACACTTCCATTGGCGATGACCCAAATTCAGCTACTGTTGTATACGGGACGGGGGTCACTTGCGGGGGTGAGGTTACCGAGACAAGTAAAAATAATCCAAAATGACAGATATTAGTATCGAATCCATAGTTTTCGCGGTCGCAGAGATGAATGGTGATACTGCAATAGGCGTAGATTTCCAAATACAGCCCCCTTGCGAAGAATGGGTATTTCAGCTAGTAATCAATAAAAGGTGATCACCCATTTCATTTTCAGTTTTGAGTTTTTACGCCCTTGTGTAACATTGAGGTTATGAAAGACAGGGTCTGTTATTAATATGAACTTCGAACCATGATCAGAACTCGAATCCTGTGCAGTTTGGGGGTGCACAGACCATCATACAAGATCAATCGTTCAGTATAGGGCACTTTTGACCACAATATCTCGCTAGATTAGAGGACCATGTCACCGATCCCGGTCTTATCTTTGAAAAGAGCTTTAGACTGATTCACAGAGATCATTAAATAAAATTTTATTTTTCGAGGAGTGATCAAAAAGTAAGGTTATAAAGCTTACATTGAAACGCAACCAATACACCCAACAGATAGTAGACATTAGGTTATTTATCGACATAGTCTCCATGTCAATTGAGGCACTTGTCGCATCGTGAGATGAATTTGAAGATTTCATCTTGGTAAAAATCCTGTCGTTGCGTGTTCAGCCATGTTGTCTCGAAGTGTTTCACCTTCTCATCTGAAGCGTCGAATGTGACGAACGCTTCCGAACGACATTCTCAATTCTGCCACCAGATGTCGTAACGTGATCCTCTTGTTATCTTGAATCCTCCACGCGAGCTGTGTCCATATCTGTTGATGTCAAGCTGAGTCGGCTACTGGGCTTCTCGTCGGTGACATTTTCTCTACAAGCCGCAAACTTTCGACACCAGTCTGTAAAGTGCTGACGAGACGTTAGAGTCTCTCAGCAAACTTCTAGACTTGTTTTCCGAACGAGTCGCCATTTGTGTTTACCTTCAACTAGCGCCGTAGGCCGAAACTCTGCGTTGTTGCCAACTCCATATATTAAAATTACCCCACACTCTTCATTCCTCTATATGAGACGAAACTCGACAAATATCAGCCTTGTAACTTCAGTTTCTGATTCTTCCTCGGAATACAGGATACAATCAACAGGTGGTCATATCTATTATAGTATTGAACTTTTGCGATTTTATCCGTATCATCTTTGTTTTAAGATATAAGTAGATAGATAGAGGTTTAATGGGGACGTTTCTCCATTCCTACAGTACAGAAAACATATGACAATCATGCGCTAATTGACGAGCCGTGACTACTAACCACAAAGACAACAGTGCTGCCAACTTACTAGAACAGAAATGTTGGGCATTTCAAAAGTTGCATGCATTATGGGACACCTTTTTTTTAGTACGGAGTATTCTTGCTCTCTATGCAATGGAGGCGTTGATTGGTATAGTCTGACCCAAGATTGATTGTAATTATTAATAAATGCTTCATGATCCTTTTAATTCTATAATTTTCGACACACTTTAGGAGGATTGTGCATAATACGTCAGTGTGTCCTGACATACCGGTTGGAAACTATTAAAACTATCTCATCGATATTATTATTTTCCAATCACTACTCAGTTTTATCATCTCCAGGTTTACTATCTGCTCATTGTTCTGTCTCCGAGTTTTACTGAGAATTGAAGCAGCAAGCTGTGACATCATACATCAAGTTGGAGGTCACTCAATTAAAAAGAAAAAGAACCAACTCTGCTTTTAAATAAAAGTGCGTAAATCTGGACGTAATTTTAAAGTACGTAAAATTACTTGCTTTAACTGCAATCTTTGTTGTCAGATTGTTTTATTTCTAACTTGACTTCCACTGCTGACAATCCCTAATAAAGGTAAAAGATGATGATTTTGATATATACAGTTATGGTATTTGCTTTTAGAACTACACATTATTTTGCACACATTAGTGGTTTCAATTTGATGAAACGTGAAATCTCAACTTTTAAAATCAGTTTAAGTTCAACTTATTGTCAATATGTGTCTCATTCATGTAGCTTTTCCCCCTGATGTTCTGCACAACGAGACATGTGTGTGAACCAAGATAATTAAATTCCTTCATGAATGAGGAAATATGTCGGCCATTGTAATATTATGGACGTGTCTATGCTATGCATTGTTTTCCTCCTAACAAATCAGGGATTCCTCGAAGCTATTGATTTGGTCAAGTGCTATATGGTGCATAAATTTATTAATCGAATAAATGTTGTTAGGAACGGATATATGATAACGTTAACGAGTGGCAATAAATACCTTGGCAATACCAATAAAGGAAGAAGAAAGTCATTTTGAGTGTTTAATAAATAACGCATATGTGTTATACAACTAACTTGATAGTTGATATGGAAAAATATAATGCGATGGAAAATAAAGACTTTGATTAAAGATGGGATATCCACTGATTTTATTTGTAGAATACCAAAACGATTCGGAAAGTGCAAACTAAAACCTATACGAGGTGTGTTCAAAAACTATCGAACCTTTGGTTGGCAAAAATTCATTTATTGATTTGAAAATCCGATACACTAATCATCTTCAAAGTAGTCTCCTTGGTGATGCATACCTCTTCCAGCGCTCCTACCATTGTTGCAAACACTTCTGGAATGTAAATTTTGGAGTGGGAGCAACCGTGCAGTCGCATTCGGCATGATATCTTCTCATGACTCGAATCGGGTCCCTTTTAGTGGCATTTTCAGCTTGGGAAATAACCAAAAATCACTCAGAGCTATTCGGATGAGTAGGGAACCTGACGACACACAAGAATGTTGTGTTTAGGGATGAAAGCCTGAATCAAAATCCGCGGAAACTTCTCATGACCAAATTCTCATTGAAAATTGAATGTACCGATCCGGTTGAATGGTATCCGCTTGGATATCACCAATCTTTCGGCAAAATTTGATGCAATATGGCAGCTCAAGTTTTTCTGTAATTTTATTAAAAAAACTGAAATATGACGACGGTTCACTACACATCTTCACTCGTTGGCCGATTGCCAGTGACTGATGTTTTCTGCAGGCGTGAAAAAAATCAAGACTGCACATGAGTATCTTCTCTCCATCTGCACTGAAGAAAGTCTCCCGCGCTTCATGGTTTACGCGGAATAAAATAAGGTTCTGTACTTTCTGACCACGCTTCGCATGTTTTACAATATTGTTAGCACTTAACGAGAAGTAACGTTATTAGTACTTAACGAGAAGTAATAATAATATTAGTACTTAACGAGAAGTAATAATATTATTAGTACTTAACGAGAAGTAATATTATTATTAGCACTTAACGAGAAGTAATAATATTATTAGCACTTAACGAGAAGTAATAATATTATTAGCACTTAACGACAAGTAATAATATTATTAGCACTTAACGAGAAGTAATAATATTATTAGTACTTAACGAGAAGTAATAATATTATTAGTACTTAACGAGAAGTAATATTATTAGCACTTAACGAGAAGTAATTTTCCAAAGATCAACATAACTATCAATAGATATCAATCAGTAATTAGAACAAATGACAGGCGTCAGTGTAAAAGTACATGCGTTGATTTCGAAAAAATTGAGAAAAATAAATTACTTTGTAAACCTAAAAATTCATGTTCAACTAAAACCACGTCGCCTATGAAGATGAGATTAATACTAAAGTGTGCCTTTATGAAGCTGTACATTATGGCACTAAGAAGATAACTGTATGTAGTGTACTTAATGAGACAGACTCTAAAATAAACATTAACTCGTAAGCTTTATTTTCTACTTAACTAATCCTTTATTATTAGAATAGGCTTAAAAGTATCATTTTTTTTCAAGTCGTAATACCGTTTAAAAGTTGCGAATTAGGGAGACTAAAAGGAATAAAATCGATTTATATCTTCTAGTTGCGCATGTGCTCTAAACTTTGCCGAAATTTTGAAAAATTCACATTTCTACGATAACTTTTAATCTTACTAATGTCTAAAGTAATTTGTTTTTTAAACATGCAACCCTTTTAAATTTCGGCTTTTTTTAAAGGTAAATTATAGACTTTCAGTCAAGCAACTACAGAATCATTCCTATTTATCCTAGAATCATGGTTCATACCTCATTCTCTTCAGAATAGAATAGTCCTTTCGCACGGTATCATTCCCACTTCCCAATCATGTCCTTGAGGCGCTAACTTTTGAGAGAAATCGAAATTTTTTTCTGATTCTTTTTGCTTGTATTCAATAAAGAAATAAAACAAGGAAGTTATTAGTAGCCTATTGTTTTAATTGAACTATGATCTATCTCTATTTGTAAATTACTTTACAAAAGTTCATTAACTTTAAAGCAATGTGTAAGCGGAAGATGTTGATGGTTTTAAGTAATATTTGGACATTATTTTCTTTGGTTCTAATACATAAGAATTTGAGGTATTACGTTCGGGAAGAGGCTAATTTAAAAACATTAAAAATTGTCATTAAAAATGTGAATTTTTTCCCAATTTCGGCAAACTTTGGAATACATGTGCGGCAGGAATATCTTTCCAATTAGCAACTTTTCCGTGGTATCAAGATTTTTTTTTAAAAAAAAACGAATTTTTTCGACGCACACTATTCATCATACACTTACCTTAGTCATTCATCTGCCTTAGCCTAAAGGGAAATAATCGTGCGATATAATGCTGAAAAATTTGATTTCATGTTTATCACTTAATTAAAATATTGTCTTAAAATCAAACATATATCAGTTGATAGAATACATTGAACTTAACAAAATAAGCTTAAGGAGAAGTCTGATGCGTAGTTTCTGAAAAATCGAAAAAAAAATAAACTTTTGTGGCGTTAAAAAGTATGTTGTTCACTGCGAATATTAATTGATAGCACTGTTCGAACAGATAGGTCTAGAAAACTCCTGATGCGCATGTTAAGAGTCTTCATTCCTGCGAAATTAAAATACCACTAATTTTACAGTAATTATGTGATATCTTCAAATAGATAAAAGATAATTGAAATGTGGAACAAGAGCGCCCTAGACAATATTATTTTGCGTGAGGTACCGTTATCACAAGTCACCTAGTAGCTTTCCGTTTTCAGCTATTTAGAAACGCGAAAATAAATGCCGATTTTCAACATGGCTCGAAATCGAAAGCAGATAAGTGAGTCGTAATAACGGTATCTCATGTAAAATAATATTGTCTAGGGCGCTCTTGTTCCACATTTCGATTATCTTTTAATTATTTGAAGATATCACATAATTACTGTAAAATTAGCGGTATTTTAATTTCGCCGGGAATAAGACTCTTAAAGACAAGGCGACCTGGCGCTGACCACGTCTTAGCCACTAGGCTCGATGTAGTTTAGCCGGTCGCTAACAGATGGCGTTAAAGCGATTCATGCGTACAAAGGCCTGTCATACCGAGTGATTTAGTTTGGTTTGATTTTCTGTTCGAACAGATTGGTTATAGCTGTATTTATGTACTTTATGTATTTATAAAAAGTGCTTTGCTAAATATCAGATCTCGTCTTCCCCTAACAATGAAAAAAATTTCTTAACAGTTACAAACAACATTTGCAATATTTGTATCTTGCAATACCTAACATCTAACATTTAATACCTTGCAACATTTGGTTATATTAATTCCATTTTCATCCATGTATCTTTTCCAAAACTAAAAATCATGAATAAAGTTTTAACAGTAATCAGAATTTTGTAAGGTTAGTAGTAAAAATTCCATAATATCCGCTATTTTGATTAGTTCAAAACTGCATAGTTTACAATTCATAGTTTAGAATTAAAATTATACCATAAATGCGTAAACAGAGTACCCAAAGCAATAAATTGTTGGAGGAAAACTCAAAACGACAGTGTTACATTAAGAACAAAGAATAAAGATATCATCTGGGATGTGGAATCTCAGTGAGAAGTTCTTGTAGCCTAACTTGTTTTATGGATCCAAAGTTATGTGGATAGTGTACATGTCTTTTGCGCGGGAGGCCTGAGTTCGATTCCCGACAGAAACTCGTGTGGTTCGAATCCACGTCAAGCTGTAGATACACATCTTGCATAGCCTTTCTGCTGAAAGGGAAACTAAACTCAAATCAAATCTTAATTCTGTGTTAATTTTTCTGTATTACTAGAATAGATAAAAGAGACTTGAATCGAAAAAGTGTTCAACATCTCTGTAAAAGTTTGGATTTTAAGGGCTTTGTTTGCATTTTACATTATAGGTATTATAATTTTTGTCCGTTTTTTATGAAATTATATTGGTATGTGACGCTCCTTATCACCGCCCAGACTACCGTATGTACAGTATTTGAGATATGATCTCTTCACGGGATATGAAAGTCTAAGCCATACACTTAGGCCAACATTTAAGTTTAAGAGGACATAGCTATCACATATAATATTTCACCTTAATCTTGCAATTTTAAAGTAACTAAATCATGAAAGTTTCCAAGTATGGTATCTAAAGTTAGCTTTTACTAACCTGTTATTGCAGAAAAACCACCTTTACAACCATAAACTCTGCGGAACCAGGAATAGCGTATGAAGTGTAACGGGAAAAAGTTGCAGAAGGTGTAGAAAGTAGTTGTCGGAAGACAGAAGCAAATTACTCACTAGGAAACCCTTCCATAAAAATGTTCATTTGCACATGAATTTGATGTAAAATGCATTTCTACGCGAGGTATTTTCTTTCTCAGCAATGCATTTGATTTTTTTTTAAAGCAGTGAATTTGAATACATATCCTTTCAGTGTTAGATAAACGAGCTCTCAGTACATATAGTGTACATTAAGGATACAAGCATGGTATGGCTCAGTTTTTCAGAAAGAGCTTTTGATAGATGTTTTTTAAATGCAGGTCATTTAATATTGGAAAAGACATCAAGAATAGCGGTATATAACAATGGATTCGAAACAGGAAAACGGAAGAGGAAGTGGACTGAATCTTATGTGTGTTCATGTATACATATATATACATTGGAGCTGTAGTTTTGCTTCATATCTTGATTCAACATCCAGATGCTTAACGTAAAGAATGGAACAAAGTGCCTCGTAAAAGAAAGAAATAACTTCCATATCCGACTCATATACCACAAGTTATTTGCTATGATTTCCAACTTTCCTTTACTTCCTATTCTTCGTATTTTTATACGCTTTTTAATCGCTCTTAAAGCCACCAACAAACATGAGTTTTGTCTGAAATTTGTATTCCTTGGTACAGTATTTGCAGCTTGTGTAAAGTACGTTTCTATTGAATAGGAATTTTAAATCTATGTAAATATGTTTCCATATTTGGATTATATTATTATTCTTACGCATATTTGTGATATGAAACACGTTCATTGATATATTAGTTTGGGAAGGAAGACAGTAATTTAGTGGTTGAAAGTTGACTTTTTGCACGGAAGATCCATGTTTCGATTCGAAATATGAGATTGTAGTCGACTGTATCATGTCTAGGAGTTTTCAGGTTTTTTTCCTTTTTTTACCGTTTTTTCCTACTACACTCAATCCACCAGTCAGAGATTTACGCAGGGATTGGTTCACTCCTAATGTAAAATCACCCTTAATGTAATTTATCCTCATTCAATTTGGACTCCCCCAAAAGTTTTGGACCCCTCCCGAAATAAATTATGTATGCTCCTCCACCAGTTATTGTATCATTTACTTGCATCTACCATCTGTATCCTTTAGTATACGCAATATACTGTAGACATTTCAACATAATATTTAAAATAGACATATAAATCCCGAATAAGTCGCCGTGAAACAAACGGCGTACAAATCTCGGTACTTTCGTTTCAAGTACAATACTGTAAGATCAACATTTCTAGTATCAGGATTTTCAATCTGAATCGGCTGCTTAAGAATTTGTCCGTTGCTTTCAAAATATGTTAACACGAAATCCAAAACACCGAACAACCAGTATATATACATATATAATACATAGTATGATGATAAATTTCTGTATTTTTCTTTCTACTACTTTTTGTAAATGTATTAGAATTGGAATAAGAAAAATAATGCGATTAATTACAAATTCAGTGATCAATTACACACATTGATTAACGCAATTAATCATGAAACAAAGATTTGCTAAACATCAATTCAGATTATTTTTTTTTTTCAAAAATTCCTAAACTCATTACTACATAGCTTAAAATATGTTAGTGGTTTTATTACATGAAACATACTAATTTAGATCATTTCCTTCTTTTCCAGGTAAGAATTAACTGCACAAAAGATGAGCAGACACAGTTTCCGTTATTGGCTGTTCACGTAAGAATAACAATGAGAACTGAATAACTGTAGCACTTATTATTTTTAGTAGAATATCTAGATACTTGTAAAGTTACAATTTCAATAATTATTACTTTATGGAGTGAATTACTTGGTTATTTATTTAAATTTAGTAGTTATTTATTTACGTTAATTTGGCAGTACTGTAGAAAAAATAAGTTTCAAATGAGCATTTAAGTCAAGGATCTTATAAAATAGTTGATCTGCCTTTACAACAAAATCTTGAAGCCATACGTCAGAGTTTTGCCACCCCTACTTTGCCCACTCCGCTCAATAAGATCGCAATATTTTGAGCCAACAATCATGGCGCAAACGAAAGTAGCCAATCAGACGATGGCGAAAACGAGATTAACCAATCAGACTTGCCGATGCTCGGTTGTTTTTTGGCTTCATTAATTTAATAGGATGAAGATACATATCGGCAGATCCTCTATTTTATAACATCCTTGATTTAAGTAATACTTTAAGTTATTTTGAGATCAAATAATGTTTCTTCATGTTGCAGAATAATTGTATTTGTATGTCTGTACGCATTGTACGTTGAACATTTTATTCTAAATAGAGTGTTTTGACTTTATATAAATGTGAAAGTCCCATTTTGTGTAATTGCAATGAAATTATTGAAGTTTAGGAGTTTTGTGAGCTCAAATTAAAATAAAAAAATAAAGAAAGAAAAATAGCATTATTATATTCATCAGAGATTTTTCCATAATTCTTCTAAGAAGTTTTAGAAGGATTCTCAGACTCGTAAATGTACAACTCGTAAAGCTAGTAATATTTAATTATTACATTTGGGCAAATTAGCGTGGGTTAATCCGAAAAGGACTGGTAAAAATTCAGCCGGACAGTTTGAAGTGACAAAATACTGTAGCATTAAATGGCGAATACATAAAAGTGATATTTATGGTTGTCACCGCTTAGTAAGCCTGAAGATGCATACACATGGAACATGTGTATCTTACCAGCTCCTCTTACCCAGATTTGTTCACGAACAGTTTATTTAAAATAATTGAAAAGAACATACATATTTATGAATGAAAATTGATATGAAAGTTTAAGCCCACAAAACTCGTAGTATCAAGTTACTGGCGGTTTGCTAAACACAAGTTATGAATCACTGAAGCAGCCAAAGAGTAGCATCATTGGGAAACTGTTGCCAACACGAAATAGCTATTTTAGCGATAAATTCATATTCATATCTTAATTATTATATGGTACACGTCGTGGGTCTCGACATTTAGAAATGTCGCTAAGAATATCTGATGGATATTTTGCATATGTTTTGGATAATTTAGCGTCTCGCTATATCATATAACATGCCTTTCTTAGGCATAATTCGGAACGCTGAAAAAATTTCTTAAATTTCCGGATGACCCGCATAATTGGGGGAAGTGACAACCATAATGATGCTAATGGACATTACATTCATCAACATACTACCATATTTAAGCATGAAAGGAGATCAATTTCTTCTATTATTACGGATACTATACATGTTCTTCCCTCACTTAATTGTGGTGATGATTCTGCCCAATGCCGTGTGGACAAACACCGTGCTCGTGGGTTTTCTCGGGGTTCTCCCGTTTCCTCCCACTTTCTTTATTCCACTATTTCATTCATTTCTCATAATCACCGTCTCCTTTAGTCTAACCGGCATAAGCGTGGGACGTAAAACTTAAAGATTTCATTTTCAGTTTTCATTTCATTTCGATTCTGCACAACAAGAAAGAAGAGAACTGAAGGCTAATTCACATTAACATCTTGCACTCATATCAAAACCTAGGGATACACCCAAATAAAATTAATATTTACCTTTTCGCGGTATTGTTCTGGATGCATCTACCACAACTTTCTAAGCCAATTTCAAGTATCACTGTGGAGACACATAATTACAAACTTCAACTTAAAAAACACGTTTCAGGCATAACATCCTGTATTGGCAAAACAAGAGATGAGATCCTTTCGCTTTCACTGAATAATAGTCAAATATTTCTAGCTTTTAATAAACTGCTGCAGATAAATATGCCATTTCAAAGTTAATTGTTGAAATATTTGTCTTTTCATTGTTTCTCATAGATATTTCTGTAGTCTCTCTAAGGAAACTAAAATTTTAGTTTGTATCCGCACAAAAGTTAATTTCACTCTGTGTTTGGACAAACTTCGGTGTGATACTTACAAGAAACGAACATGAACGTATCATTTGGACACCCGAATCAAACTTTGTCCATTCGGTAAACATAACAAAGATATGTTCATGCACCAAAAAAGTTAGATGCCAGGGACTACGGAGTAAATCCCTGAGGCCCATTAACCCTATTAGTATAAAGAAAATCGTAGACTCGCAGTGAAATAGCTATTACATCAACACACTTTATTAGTTTATAGTTCATTCTCTTCAGCATGAAACAAGCTTTCCAGAGGTGCTATGATTGGACCCATAACATACTGGAACAGGAAAATTTGGAGAATGTCTGGGAAAATACCCTCCAGAAATCCCTCCCTCAACTTTGGATTCCTCTGAGTAGCCCCGGGTAAAAGCACACAATCAAAATATATCTCGAAAAGTCCTATAGGGGATAAGGAATGTGTGTACCAAGTTTCGTATTGGTCAACGTAATAGGTATGAGGAAAAGCTTGTATACCAATACACACTTTCCCCTCATACTTATTCTGTCTATCAATACAAAACTTGGTTGGTACACACATTCCTTATCCCCTATAGGACTTTTCGAGATATATTTTGATTGTGTGCTTTTACCCGGGGCTACTCCAGAGGAATCCAAAGTTGATGGGAGGGATTTCTGGAGGGTATTTTCCTGACATTCTCCAAATTTTCCCTGTTCAAGTGTGTTATGGGTCCCAATGCATAGCACCTCTGGAAAGCTTGTTTTATGCTGAAGAGAATGAACTATAAACTAATAAAGTGTGTTGATGTAATAGCTATTTCACTGCGAGTCTACGATTTTCTTT